>NC_092338.1:214787500-215405000 GCF_046630445.1 Rutidosis leptorrhynchoides | reverse complement strand
TCAGAAATATCGAAGATTTTATGATGATATTTTGGAATTTCTAAGTTCGAAGGTAGATGAAGAAAAATTTTTCGCAAGATTTTAACATGACTTCGGAGCAAGATATTGTCTTAAGATTTCATCGGATCCAGAATTACCTGGATTCTTTGAATATAGGGTTTGGTCCTTGTATTTTTCCTTGGTCTCCTTCATGGTTAGCTCAATCCATTTTTCAATATCAAATTTTCTATCGAGCGTTCCCAACACTCAATTCTTTATCATCAAACTTTTGGCCATTTTGACCATCTATAATTTTGCTGTTTCCTCTGCATTTAATGCTACGATATCTGAATCATCAGTTATCAATTCGAGAGGTTTCAAGAGAATTGTGTTTTTATATGATAAAATGCTGATTGTAATTGTCAAGATACAAAGGATGTTTAAGATGAATTCAAGTGGCAATCTTGAAGGAATGTTTAACTGTAGAAGGTGAAATTTATTAACTATATTTTAAGTCAAAAAGTTGTAATTAATATTTCCTACTCTTTTTTTCAATTGTTCAAGGTTAGTAGTCCAATGTTAGTAGTCCAATAGTCTAATATATAATCTAAGAATTTAAAATATTTAACATCTGAAGATGATGAAGAATTTTTTTTACGTGGTTAATTAATTGGTTACTAATAAATTTTATTTTGTCCATTATTTTCTTTATTATGCCACCTGTCAAATCTTGACTTGGATTCTTATCGGTCAAAATCCGAATATGAAATTGAATTTGAATGAAAATAGTTGTTCTTTGATGAACGGATACGTATATATGTGGATTTGAGCAGTATTGTTGAACGGATCATCTTTTCTGTCTTCATTAATCCTTATCTTAATCACGTTACTCTTGATTTTTAATATCATACCAAACACACCATGAAAAAATAATAAGGCTTATGATATCACTGAATAGTTTATTTAAGGTGCCGTTTAATTTACCTTTTCTTTAGCTACTAGTACCATTTATTATTGAACAAGTATACCTTTTGAAACCCACTAACCAAAAATAAAGGTAAGTGGGGTATTTCCACTTGCTAATTGTTGACTAGAAGCGCATCCCAACTAATGTTTCGGTTTAAAAAAAATTATACAGGAGCCCACAACACTATCATCAATCTTACTTTGTTGACAACATGAACTCCCACTCAACAAAGTATTAATAAAATATGGAGCAAAAAGAGGAGAAGAATTATTACCCAGTCCTTATATTTATATTTCATCTTCTTATTTTATCGTCATAATGTTTCATCACCATTATCAAAATCTTGTGTTCTATGTTGTCATAGAATAGAAAAGTAACCTGTAATAGGGAATCGACAGTAGCAGTAGTAAAACAAATCATACCAACAACGAAAATTAGCAGCGAACAGGATAAAAAAAATATGTTTGATGTTTGTTGGCTGCCAAAACAGAAAGAGGAATAGCAGAGATTTCAATTGGCATTCGATTTGGTGGATCGTTTGGTGTGGAGCTAAGGTGGTGATGGCGAAGAAAGGTGGTGACTCGAACATGGTGATGGTGGTGTTTAAATATGGTTCATTAATTGATTACTAAAACCGATCAAGACACAAAAAAGTGATGTTACAACATTTTTCTATGATGATGGATGTGAAAAATGTAATGCTTTGCATGAAACATGTATGGAGGTCATAAAAAAAATATAATTTCAGGTGAGTTCGAAGATATTCGAAGCTAATGGTTGGTTGTTGTACGTAGCCACGAAGGTGAATTTGTTTGTCGGTTTGATGAGGTTGTCAATCAAACAGGTCACATTGGTGGTGGTTCATGCTTTGGTCAAGAGAAAAAGAAGGAAGGAGATGAAGTGATGGTTGAAAAGTGTAAGAACAGAGAAAAACGGGTTCCTACTGTTTTCTGTTTTTCTGCTCCTCGAATTGCAATATGTATCTTGTATAGAGTCATGGTCTAATGGGTGTGTCTGCTATGATTGATCATACTGCTAAGTGAAGTCGACGTATAACAAATTGGAGACACAAAATATTCTCGCAGGCAAAGAAAATAATGGATGAGATTGACTGCTAACAGATTCTTGGATTCATTCTGTGATTTAAAGTCGTGATTTGTACTAGAGAATATATCATCTACAGATTGATAATGATAGGAAACTTATTTTGATTCTCTTAATATGAAATACGTAATTGTTTTTATTTATAAATATATATATAATTGTATTTATATAAATATATATCAGTATATGTATTTTTATATATGTAATATCTGTATTTCATATATATCTATAAGTATTTATATATATCTGTTTATATATTTGATTATATATAGTTCATAAACATTAATATTTATAATGTTATTAATAATAAATACTAATACTAATAAAATTATTAATAAGTATTTCGAAATACTAATAATAATAATAAAAATAATAATAATGATAATAATATCAATAATAATAATAATTATTTTAATAATAATTATAAATAGTAGTGATATTAAGAATCATAAAATTGACAATTTTAATAAGTTTACTAATAACAATCATAAAAGAATGATAACAATAATATGTTTATTAATACTAATAATTATACTACTTATCATAATATTGTTGATAACAATAATATTAATAAATTTGATAATATAATAACTTATATCAAATTTCATATATGTCTATATATCTGTATGTTGAATATATAAAGAATTATAATAACATTAATTATACAATTTGATATCTAATATTAATGAAACATATAATAATAATAACAATAGATTTAATGATAATAATACTAATATTAATAGTAATACTTGTACATATCAGATTTCATATATACTTTATATAATAATATTAATGATACAAATATTGATGATAGTAGTGAAATTAATAATAATAATATTAATATTACAAATATATTACTATTAATTATATAATTTATTAAATCTTTAATATTTATAATTTACAATATATATAATATTACTTATGTATAGAATTTATTTATACATATATATTTACATATTTATTTACACACAAATGTTCGTGAATCGCCAAGAGTAGTCAAAGGGTAAATGAATACGAGAACACAATTCAAAGTTTTTAAGGTTTCAACATTACAGACTTTGCTTATCGTGTCGATTTCATATAAAGATTAAGTTTAAATTTGGTCGGAAATTTCCGGGTCGTCACGATATGATCATGTATACATGTATTTTTAAATATAACAAAATAGGTGGTGGATGGTTTACCATGGTGATTTAAGTTGGTGGTGACTCAACAAGATGATGGCGGTTGAAGGTTGCTTAAAGTGGTTTTTGATTCGAGAAGAAAACGGGATTAAGAGGGAGAGAAGGAAAATAGTAGTAATGATGGCGTGTTCGGGTTTGTAACCGAACAGAAGTAACAGTAACAGTTTGATTTGGGTGCAAGATAGTGATGATCATGTTCGATTATGATTCTTAAATGTCTCTCTGTAAGTGTTTGAATGTAAGTATTAATATGTAGGCATGTATATGTGGTTATATAGATAGAGAGCAAGAGGATAAAAATCACATTAAGTGATTTGTGGTATTGACAGAGTTATTCGAGCCAGGAAGAAGAAAACAAAATAATATAAAAGTAGAAAGAGACTTGCAATTGAATTTGTTCGCATATGTGAACTGAGATCGAGATGTATCAAATTAAAGACAGGAGGAATCACGCAGACAAGAGTAAAAAGATAAAAGAAGAAATCGATGGGTAACATAATTTGATTCTATACTGTAATGGATTCTAGTTTGTAATCAGACAAGAGGCAGGAAAACAAATCACATACTGTGTTGATTGTTACGTAAAACAAATTCAGATTCTAAAGCAGATCGGAAATAACCTATGATGTGGATGTTAAACAGAATACAGATGTATTTATATTTATTTATGTATATATCCTTATATATATATATATATATATATATATATATATATATATATATATATATATATATATATATATATATATATATATATATATATATATATATATATATATATATATATATATATATATATATATATGTATGTATGTATGTGTAATTATATATATAAATTTGTATATCTGTATATTTGTATATCTAATTATTTTATGTAATTTACATATTAAGGAAACATAATATTATTAATAATACAAATATTAATATTTAACATTAATATTAATTTTAGTAATAATAAAAAAACTTAGTAATAATAATAATAGAGATAATAATAATATTAGTAATACTAATATCATGATAATACTAATGGGAACAATCATAATAACAATTGTAAATAACATGATAATTTTAGTAATCAAGTTAATAATAATACTTTTAGTAATCCTAATAATAATTAAGTTTATTTTAAATCACATTTAACTTATTTAAATAACTATCGGATGATAAACGAGTGCTTCAATCGTTTACTAAATAAATTCGAAACTATATTTATATATTCAATATACTTCATTTGTATATATAGATATGTTTTAAATAATAATTATTATTATTATAATATCATATACTATTATATTTTCAATTATTATTCATGTGTGTATATACATATACATACATATATATATATACACACATACACACATATCTAATTACAATTATTTGTTCGTGAATTATCGAAAACGATCGAAGGTCAATCCAATATATGAAACAGTTCAAAATTTTTGTGACTCAACATTATAGACTTTGATTATCGTGTCGAAATCATATAAAGATCAAGTTTAAATTTGGTCGAAAATTTCCGGGTCGTCACACTAGCCAACGGTCATGACGGTTATTTTCTACAAGACCAAGGATGGGAAGTAGTCTTAGTAAAACCAGAATGCATGACTTGTTTCTGGACTTATGAATTACGTGTTTTTATTGCCTTTGCTGAACAACTTGCGTATTAACTAGGATTGTTGTCACAACTATTTTGTATCATAGTGATTGTGTGCTATATTTCATGCTATATGTATAATAGAGGTATTGTAAGTTTGTATATTTTTGTATAAAAGTTTGAACGCGAAATATTATTATAATCAGTTTTTCATATAGAATTGTAGTAGTTGAATGGTATATTAGCTACTAAGTATGAACTTAACGGGTAGGTACTACACGAATTAAAACTATAAAACGCTAATATGAAGAAAAAGCTTTTATAAATGAGTTCATATTATGCTACTAAAAACTATTGACTACTCTTAATATTCTATATGATTAACTTAATTCTTTTGGACTATTTTTGAAGGAAATGGCACCGACGACTCGTCAGAATTTGAACATGAGCGAAGAAGACTTCCGTATTTTCCTTGCAGCAAACATACCCGCAGTACAGGCTGCAATGCAAAACAACAACAATAACTCGGAATCTAGCAATGAAAATAACACCACAAGAAATCGTGTAGGATGCTCCTACAAAGAATTCATTGCCTGTAAACCTCTAGAATTCGATGGAACCGAGGGTCTAATCGGATTGAAACGGTGGACCAAAAAGGTTGAATCGGTGTTTGCCATAAGTAAGTGTACCGAAGAAGACAAAGTAAAGTACGCTACGCATACCTTTACAGGTACTGCGTTAACATGGTGGAATACCTATCTAGAACAAGTGGGACAAGATGTTGCGTACGCACCACCGTGGTCAGCATTCAAACATCTGATGACTGAGCAGTATCGTCCCAGAAGCGAGGTCAACAAGCTAAAAGTAGAGCTTAAGGGATTACAAATACAAGGATTCGATATTACCACATACGAACGACGATTCACGGAGTTGTGCTTATTGTGCCCGAGAGCGTTCGAAGATGAAGAGGAGAAAATTGACGCATTTGTAAAAGGGTTACCAGAATGGATCCAAGAAGATATAAGTTCACACAAGCCCGCTTCCATACAAAAGGCGAGTCGAATGGCTCATAAACTATAAATCAGATTGAGGAAAGAGTTAAAGAGCAGACGGCCGAAGAAGCCAACACGAAACAAATCAAAAGAAAGCGGGAAGAAACCAGTGACAAGGGTCACAATTTTAACAATCAACACAACAATCACAACTTCAATCGCACCAATTATCGCAACAACAAATGCAACAACAATCGTTCCAACAACAACTACAACAATCATCCTAACAACAATAACCACCACAACAATCGTCCCAACATCAATAACAACCGCAACAACACCAATTCCTATAACAATAATAATCAGAAAAAGCCATGCCAAAGGTGTGAAGAGTACCACCCGAATGAGTTCTGCATGACATTTTGCACCAAGTGTAAAAGAACTGGCCATGGTGCGAGAAAGTGTGAGGTCTACGGCCCAATGAATAACAGAAATAAAAGAACAGATAATGTCGAAAGAAGTAATGCCGTCTTTGTATGTTATGGATGTGGAAAACTGGGCCAGATTAGGAGTAATTGCCCGAACCCAGAGAAAAATAATGAGCAAAGTCGTGGAAGAGTTTTCAATATTAATACGGCAGAAGCGCAGGAAGACCCGGAGCTTGTTACGGGTACGTTTCTCATTGACAATAAATCTTATGTTTTATTTGATATGGGTGCGGATAGGAGCTATATGAGTAGAGATTTTTGTGCCAAATTAAGTTATCCATTGACGCCTTTAGATAATAAATTTTTACTCGAATTAGCAAACGGTAAATTAATTTCAGTAGATAATATATGTCGGAATCGAGAAATTAAACTGGTTAGCGAAACATTTAAGATTGATTTGATACCAGTAGAGTTAGGGAGTTTTGATGTGATAATCGGCATGGACTATTTGAAAGAGGTGAAAGTAGAGATCGTTTGTTACAAAAATACGATTCGCATCATACGAGAAAAAGGAAAAACCTTAATGTTGTACGGAGAAAAGAGCAACACGAAGCTAAATCTTATTAGTAATTTGAAGGCGTAAAAACTAATAAGAAAAGGTTGCTATGCTGTTCTAGCACATGTCGAGAAAGTACAAACCGAAGAAAAAGTCACAAAAGAGTTTCCCGATGTATTTCTAAAAGAATTACCGGGATTACTTCCACACCGATCCGTTGAATTTCAAATAGACTTGGTACCAGGAGCTGCACCAATTGCCCGTGCTCCATATAGACTTGCACCCAGGGAAATGAAGGAACTCCAGAGCCAATTACAGGAACTTTTAGAGTGAGGTTTCATTCGACCAAGCACATCACCGTGGGGAGCCCCTGTTTTGTTTGTCAAGAAGAAAGATGGTACATTTAGGTTGTGTATCGACTACCGAGAGTTGAACAAACTTACCATCAAGAACCGTTACCCACTACCGAGAATCGATGACTTATTTGATCAACTACAAGGTTCGTCAGTTTATTCAAAGATTGATTTACGTTCCGGATATCATCAAATGCGGGAGAAGGAGGATGATATTCCGAAGACTACTTTTAGGACGCGTTACGGTCATTACGAGTTTATAGTTATGCCGTTTGGTTTAACTAACGCACCAGCTGTGTTCATGGACCTCATGAACCGAGTGTGTGGGCCATATCTTGACAAGTTTGTCATTGTCTTCATCGATGACATACTTATCTACTCAAAGAATGATCAAGAGCACGAAGAACATTTGAGAAAAGTGCTAGAGTTGTTAAGGAAAGAAAATCTGTATGCTAAGTTTTCAAAGTGTGCATTTTGGTTGGAAGAAGTTCAATTTCTCGGTCACATAGTGAACAAAGAAGGTATTCAGGTAGATCCGGCAAAGATTGAAACCGTTGAAAAATGGGAAACCTCGAAAACTCCGAAGCATATACGCCAATTTTTAGGACTAGCTGGTTACTACAGAAGATTCATCTAAGATTTTTCCAAAATAGCAAAACCCTTGACTGCATTAACGCATAAAGGGAAGAAATTTGAATGGAAGGATGAACAGGAGAAAGCGTTTCAATTGTTGAAGAAAAAGTTAACTACGGCACCTATATTATCATTGCCTGAAGGGAATGATAATTTTGTGATATATTGTGACGCCTCAAAGCAAGGCCTCGGTTGTGTATTAATGCAACGAATGAAAGTAATTGCTTATGCATCTAGACAATTGAAGATTCACGAGCAGAATTATACGACACATGATTTGGAATTAGGCGCGGTTGTTGTTGCATTAAAGACTTGGACACACTACTTATATGGGGTCAAAAGTATCATATATACCGACCACAAAAGTCTCCAGCATATATTTAATCAGAAACAACTGAACATGAGGCAGCGTAGATGGATAGAATTGTTAAATGATTACGATTTTGAGATTCATTACCACCCGGGGAAGGCGAATGTGGTAGTCGACGCTTTGAGTAGAAAGGACAGAGAACCTATGCGGGTAAAAGCTATGAATATAATTATTCGTACTAACCTTACTACTCAAATAAAGGAGGCGCTGTAGTGACCCGAACTTTTCCATGTTTATATATATTAAATGAAATTGATATTTACATGATTAAGTGTTTCCAACATGTTAACCAATCAAACTTGTTAAGACTTGATTAATTGAAATAGGTTTCATATAGACATTTGACCACCCAAGTTGACCGGCGATTCACGAACGTTAAAACTTGTAAAAACTATATGATATATATATATATATATATATATATATATATATATATATATATATATATATATATATATATATATATATATATAGTTAACATGATAGTATAATAAGTAAGTATCTCACTAGGTATATTAACAATGAGTGATATACATAAAAATGAGTTTATTGAATTAAGAAACTCGAAACGATATATATAACGATTATCGTTATTACAACGTCTTACTAAATACCTATGAATCATATTAATATATGGATACACTATGATAAACATGATAAATGATAAGTAAACATTTCATTAAGTGTATTAATAATGAACTTCATATATAAAAACAAGACTACTAACTTAAGGATTTCGAAACGAGACATATATGTAACGATTATCGTTGTAACGACATTTAAATGCGTATATATATATATATATATATATATATATATATATATATATATATATCATATTAAGATATATTAATACATCATAATATCATGATAATGTAATAATTTAACATCTCATTAGATATAATAAACAATGTGTTAACAACATTTAACATGATCGTTAACTTAAAGGTTTCAAAACAACACTTACATGTAACGACTAACGATAACTTAACAACTCAGTTAAAATGTATATACATGTAGTGTTTTAATATGTATTCATACAATTTTGAAAGACTTCAAGTCACTTATCAAAGTACTTCTACTTAACAAAAATGCTTACAATTACATCCTCGTTCATTTTCATCAACAATTCTACTCGTATGCACCCGTATTCGTACTCGTACAATACCCAGTTTCTAAATGTATTTACTATTGGTATATACACTCCAATGATCAGCTCTTAGCAGCCCTTGTGAGTCACCTAACACATGTGGGAACCATTATTTAGAAACTAGCATGAAATATCTAACAAAACAACAAAGTAATGGAGCCTATATTTGACTCCATATTCACGCCTCATTACACCTACCACAAACACACTTTGATTTCCATTTTTATGCATCAAATTACTCTCTCTCTCTCTCTCTCAATTACTTTCTTAGTATTCTAAGTGTTCTTCACCATTTTCTTCATAATCTAGCTCAATCTAGGTAACCTAGATCAACATACAAAACAACTACTCAAGAACACACCAACAACACTTCCAAGTTTGCTAGCTTACTTTCAATCTTGCAAATCCATTTCAAGTGATCATCCAATCTCAAGAAATATTTCTTATTTACAGTAAGATATCTTCCTAATTTAAGGTAATACTCATACTCAAACTTTGATTCAATTTCTATAACTATAACAATCTTATTTCGAGTGGAAATCTTACTTGAACTTGTTTTCGTGTCATGATTTTGCTTCAAGAACTCTCAAGCCATCCAAGGATCCTTTGAAGCTAGATATATTTTTCTCATTTCCAGTAGGTTTATCCACAAAACCTAAGGTAGTAATGATGTTCATAACATCATTCGATTCATATATATAAAACTACCTTATTCGAAGGTTTAAACTTGTAATCACCAGAACATAGTTTAGTTAATTATAAACTTGTTCGCAAACAAAAGTTAATCCTTCTAACTTGAATTTTAAAATCAACTAAACACATGTTATATATCTATATGATATGCTAACTTAATGATTTAAAACATGAAAACACGAAAAACACCATAAAACCGGATATACGCCGTCGTAGTAACACCGCAGGCTGTTTTGGGTTAGTTAATTAAAAACTATGATAAAATTTGATTTAAAAGTTGTTCTTCTGGGAAAATGATATTTCTTATGAACATGAAACTATATCCAAAAATCATGGTTAAACTCAAAGCGTAAGTATGTTTTCCAAATTGGTCATCTAGACGTCGTTCTTTGGACTGAAATGACTACCTTTACAAAAATGACTTGTAACCTGTATTTTTGACTATAAACTTATACTTTTTCTGTTTAGATTCATAAACTTAAGTTCAATATGAAACCATATCAACTTGAATCACTCAAAACGGATTTAAAACGAAGAAGTTATGGGTAAAACAAGATTGGATAATTTTGTTTGTTGTAGCTACGTGAAAATTGGTAAAAAATCTATATTAATCATATCCTAGCTAACTCATATGGTATTATTCATGTATTCTAATATATTATGTAATCTTGGGATACTATAGACACGTATACAAATTTTTTGACATATCATATCGACCCATGTATATATATTATTTGGAACAACCATAGACACTCTATATGCAGTAATATTTGAGGTAGCTATACAGGGTTGAGGTTGATTCCAAAAATATATATACTTTGAGTTGTGATCTAGTGCGAGATGTGTATACACTGGGTCGTGGATTGATTCAAGATAATATATATCGATTTATTTCTGTACATCTAACTATGGACAACTAGTTGTAGGTTACTAACGAGGACAGGTGACTTAATGAACTCAAATCATTAAAACATATTAAAAATGTTATAAATATATTTTGAACATACTTTGATATATATGTACATATTTGTTATAGGTTCGTGAATCGACCAGTGGCCAAGTCTTACTTCCCGACGAAGTAAAAATATGTGAAAGTGAGTTATAGTCCCACTTTTAAAATCTAATATTTTTGGGATGAGAATACATGCAATTTTATAAATGTTTTACGAAATAGACACAAGTAATTGAAACTACATTATATGGCTGAATGATCGAAGCTGAATATGCCCCTTTTGCTTGGTAGCCTAAGAATTAGTAAACCGATCTACTAATTGACGCGAATCCTAAAGATAGATCTATTAGGCCTAACGAACCCCATCTAAAGTATCGGATGCTTTAGTACTTCGAATTCTTTTTTATCATGTCTGAAGGATTTTCCGGAATGATAGGGGATATTGTTATATGCATCTTGTTAATGTCGGTTACCAGGTGTTCACCATATGAATGATTTTTATCTCTATGTATGGGATGTATATTGAAATATGAAATCTTGTGGTCTATTATTACGATTTGATAAATATATAGGTTAAACCTATAACTCACCAACATTTTTGTTGACGTTTAAAGCATGTTTATTCTCAGATGATTATTAAGAGCTTCCGTTGTTGCATGCTAAAATATGGACAAGATTTGATGTCAGCATGCTTGTATAATATTGTTTAAAACTGCATTCGAGATTTACTTTGTTGTAACATATTAATATTGTAAACCAAGATGTATTGGTAGTGTGTAAGTGTGATATTTTTAGATTATCATTTCTGGATAATCTAGGTGGTGTCTTTTTAACCTTGTCGATAAAATAAAGGTTATTGTTTGTTTTAAAAACGAATACAGTCTTTGAAAAATGTCTCATATAGAGGTCAAAACCTCGCAACGAAATCAATTAATATGGAACGTTTGTAATCAATATGAACGGGACATTTCAGTTGGTATCCGAGCGTTGGTCTTAGAGAACCAGAAATTTGCATTAGTGTATCTTATCGAGTTGTTAGGATGAATTAGTGAGTCTGGACTTCGACCGTGTTTTCTTTAAAAAACGATTGCTTAACACTTTTGTTGGAAACTATGTATTATTAACAGGTAAATATTACGTGATATATTAAACTCTTAATGTGTTTGATATTGTGTGATAGATGTCTACTACTAGTACAAATCCCATCGACTCACCTAATAATAATGAAGAGTCGAATATATTTTGGGAAGATTCACAAATTCCCGAAGAGGAACCAGAAGAAGAGGAACCGGAAGAGGAGGAACCGGAAGAAGAGGAACCGGAAGAGGAGGAACCGGAAGAGGAGGAACTGGAAGAAGAAGAGGTTCCGGAGGAAGAAATATTGATACCTACAGTAAATCGATTAAATAAAATAGAATCCTCAATCAACGGACCAAAGTCAATAATGGTCAATGGTGTTTCCGCCGAGGAAGCAAAATATTGGGAAGATTACCAATTTTTCGATGAATCGGATCCCGATGAGGATTCCGATGATGTTATAGAAATTACCTCGACCTAATTTAATAAAGCAAAAGAAAATAATAAGGAAAAAGGTATAAAAATAGAGAAACCTGATTCCAACCCCGATGAACTCTATATGTATCGGCAACATCCGTATTTCCTAAAATGTAACAATAACCCGGGAACCTCTAAACCACCAGGTTTTTCTAAACCATTGTGGAAAATGACGGCTCATATTAGAGGAATGCCATATATCCCTAGAAAATTAGGAAAACGAACCAAGTTCGAAGAAGAAGAAACCAGTGATTCAGATTAGAGGGTTGTAATCATGTTGTGTATTATATGTATTGTAGTGTACTTGTACTTTTATTTTCTATGTAAAAATTGCTTGTATTGTTTGTTAATTATTTTGTTTACGAATCTAATCCTTGTCTATTTTACAGTATAAAAACAAAATGGACGTTAAGGGTAGACAACTGAATATTTTAGAAGACCTACCAGAGGATATGATTGAGGAAATCTTGTCTAGAGTCGGTCAGAATTCATCAGCACATTTAGTTATGGCGAAATTAACTTGTCAAACATTTGAAAGACTTTCCAGAAATGCCTTAGTTTATAAAAGGCTTTCCTTTGATAGGTGGGGTATATCACATTGGGGAGACCGTAAGTTATACCGTGTTTTCTTTAAAGCGTTAAATGCGGGGAACCCAAATGCAATTTTACGCTACGGGTTAAGAACCTATTTTGACTCAACATATCCCAACATAGGATTTCGTGAATTAGAAAGAGCTTCTATCATGCAACATAAAGAAGCATGTTATGCTTACGGATTAGTGATGTTCGCTTCTCACCAAAGTGAGAAAAAGAATATCGGATTACAACTATTAAATGAAACATTCCCACAAGTGACGGATTCAGTAGTTGGGGTGAGAAACAAGGTTTTAGATTATTACGGGGCTGTTGGACCTTACGAAACCCTTGTCCTTTTGACGACATTACAACATGCTGTCTAGCCAATGGTCATAACGGTTACTTTACACAAGACCAAGGATGGAAAGTCATCTTAGTAAAACCAGAACGCATGACTTGTTTCTGGACTTATGAATTACGTGTCTTTATTTCTTTTGCTGAACGACTTACGTATTAATAGAATTGCCTTTATAGCTGCCGAGTAGCAAAGTTATTATGTGCTATATTTCATTCTATATGTATAATAGCGGTATTGTAAGTTTGTAAAATATTGTATAAAATTTGAACGTGAAATATTATTATAATCATTTTTTTCATATAGAATTGTAGTAGTTGAATTGTATATTAGCTACTAAGTATGAACTTAACGGGTAGGTACTACCCGAATTAAAACTATAAAACGCCAATATGAAGAAAAAGCTTTTATAAATGAGTTCATACTATGCTACGAAATACTATTGACTACTTTTAAAATTCTATATGATTAACTTAATTCTTTTGGGCTATTTTTGAAGGAAATGGCACCGATGACTCGTCAGAATTTGAACATGAGCGAGGAAAACTTCCGTGTTTTCCTTGCAGTAAACATAGCCGCAGTACAGGCTGCGATGCAAAATAACAATAACTCGGGATCTAGCAGTGGAACTAATTCCACAAGAAATCGTGTAGGATGCTCCTACAAAGAATTCACTACCTGCAAACCTTTGGAATTTGATGGAACCGAAGGACCAATTGGATTGAAGCGGTGGACCGAGAAAGTCGAATCGGTGTTTGCCAAAAGTAAGTGTACTGAAGAGGACAAAGTGAAGTACGCTACGCATACCTTCACAGGTACTGCGTTAACGTGGTGGAACACCTATCTTGAACAGGTAGGACAAAATGCTGCTTATGCACTACCGTGGTTGGCATTCAAGCAATTGATGAACGAGCAGTACTGTCATAACCCGACCTTAACTATAAGGACGAATACAATAACATATGATTTCATCGCAAGGTATTGACCTCTATATGCGACATTTTTCAAAAAACTGCATTCGTTTTTACAATACAAACCATAGCTTTTATTACAAATACAAGGTTTAAACAACTTAATAATGATTATCGTTTAGCGATAATCTTAGACTTACAAACTTTACATGTGATAATAACAATACGACTTCCAACATATTTTACATTAAAAATCCTCCGATATGCAGTTTTATTTTTGACACAAATATGCATACTCAAGATCTTGCTTAAATTCAACATGTTGCAGCGAAAGCTTTTAGTTATCACCTGAGAATAAACATGCTTAAAACGTCAACATAAAGTTGGTGAGATATAGGTTTAATGCCGGCAGCGTTATAAATATAGACCACAAGATTTCATATATAAACATTTTAATAAAAATATTCTAAGTTGTTGAGCACTTGATAACCATACTTAACATTTAATCAACGTCGCATATTCCCTTTATTATGAAATCTTACTACACCGTACCAAGTGTAGTCACCGAAATGAAGTACTGTGCAACCGTTGAATACTGGTCGTCCAGTCCGGTTGGGGTTGTCAGGCCCGATAGATCTATCAACAGGATTCGCGTTTACAATACCTCATGTAAATAATAGTTACCAAGTTACAGGAAAGTATGCCAGTGGTACAACTCAATGTAGAATATATATTTTTAATCACTTGTGTCCATAACGTAAATCATAAAATGCATGTATTCTCATCCCAAAATATTTAGAGTTTAAAAGTGGGACTATATACTCACTTTTGCCTTGAAGGTATTTATCACGACTTGGTCTCCGATAGATATCACGAACCTAACCATATATATAATATATCAATATATTTTCTTTTTAAGTAATCGTTACATATATATATATATATATATATATATATATATATATATATATATATATATATATATATATATATATATATATATATACTTTTAATACTTTTAATATTTTCTTAGTCCGTAGTTAGCAGTCCGATGTTAGTGGTCCACAATTAGTTGCTTAAATAAAATAAATAAAGACCCCATCGTATTCGTATTGATCAGAATTAATCTCGACCCATGGTACCATGTTGTCAAGTGACGTGTTGCGTACATAAAGTACCGTGTTGTCAAATGATGTGTTGCGTACAATAATGAGGTCTTATGATTAATCTTCTCGTGTTGTTTACGGGTGGTCCTGAAATATATAAAATCAAATCATAAGTAAATATATATGAAATATCATATTAATTAGAAATATATGATTAATTTAATTTTTCTCCAAATATTTTCGTAGCTAAACTAGCTTCGGATACCCGATCTTGTTTTAGTCGTAGTTTCTTCATTACAACTCCGTTTTTGTTGGTTCAACTTGACACTTCCTTGGATCGAGTCAAATTTTAAGAATATGAACTGAAAATACCTTAGGTTGTATTCGTAATCACAGGTTATAGGTCAAACTTTGGTGAAACTTATGAAAGTGATCATTTTCCATCATAAAAACAACATTTAATAATCATTTTTCTAAAAATACTTACACTTTGAGTTAAACCTTGAAATTTTTATGTGTTAACATATTCATAAGAAATATCATTTTTCCAGAACATGAACTTCCAATTCAACGCTTAAGATGGTTTTTAATTATCCAACCCAAAACAGCCCCCAGTTGCACTCCGACGACGTAGATTCATTTTTTAAGATGTTCTTTATAAAACCAAGTTATATCTTGTTAAGTTAGCATATCATTATGATATATTACAGGTCTTGAAGTGTTTTAAAAGTTAAGTTAGAAGGATCTATTTAGTTTGCAAACAAGTTTGAAATCATTCAAACTATGTTCTTGTTGTTAAAATTTTACAACACAAAATAAGATAGCTATATAAATATGAATCGAATAAGGTTATGAACAAGGTTACTACCTCAAATTACTTGGACAAAGTTACTGTAAAATAAGAGAAAAATCCTAGAACCAAAAGGGTGGTGGAGTTGGATCAAAAGGTTGGAAGTAAACTTGTATTTTTGGAAGAATTATTGAAGTTTTCTTGTAAGGAATTTATTATGATGATTAAGGCTTGTTTTTGAAGCTAGATCTTCATGGTTATTTGCTGAGATTGTGAAGAACACTTAAGGTTCCTAAGAGTGTGTTTTTGGTTAGAGAAAATGTGTAGTAAAAATGAAATTGGAATGGAGTATAAATGGTGGTGAAAAGATGTATAAATTTGTAATATTGTGCAAAAGTCTTGTAATATGCCAAATTGATTAATCATGCATGCTAGGATCCAAAATTGGCTGACTCATGGCTGCTAATAAAGTGATTGTGATGTGTATATACTAATAGTAAATACGTATAGGAGCTGGGTATGATACGAGTACATATACTCTAGGTATACATGTAGAAATTTTGAGGAAACGGAACGAGAATTCAAATATAGCTATCTTTTGTAAATATACTTATATTTTTTTATGTATATAAGCCCTTTAAAAGTGATTAAATACATATTTATACGATACTTGTATAAGTATTATAGGTTAAAGGTATATATGTCAAATAACGTTACGTATAGTTATCATTTTGAAAACTTAAGTTAGTAGTCTCAAAGTATACTTATAACTTATTGTTATTAGTACACAATAAGATGTTAAACCATTCTTAGATCATGTTAAATATATATAAATACATATATATACACAAACGTATAATTATCGTTTGTTATATAGTTCGTGATATCATCAGTCAAATTGGACGGTCAAACGTTGTGTAAAACTCTTTTTAAAAACATAAATCTCAATTATTTAGATTACTTATCATGTTGGTAAGGTTTAATTTATGTAAATATTAATCTCCTAGGTATAAAATGATCGGAAAAATTCGGGTCGTTACAGTACCTACCCGTTAAATAAATTTCGTCTCGAAATTTTAAAATTGTACCTATTTTGCGTTCTCGGGAAACAAATGTGGGTACTTTTGTTTTATCTGATCCTCTCGTTCCCAAGTAAACTCGGGACCCCTTTGAGCATTCCAATGAACCTTAACGATCGGTATGTTGCTCTGCTTGAGTTGTTTAACTTCACGGTCCATGATTTCGACTGGTTCTTCTATGAATTGTAGTTTCTCGTCGACTTGGATTTCTTCAAGAGGAATGGTGAGATCTTCCTTTGCAAGACATTTCTTAAGGTTTGATACGTGAAATGTATTATGTACTCCGGCGAGTTGTTGCGGTAACTCGAGTCGATAAGCTACCGGTCCAATGCGTTCGATGATCTTGAACGGGCCTACATACCTTGGGTTTAGTTTACCCCTTTTACCGAAATGTATTACACCTTTCCAAGGTGACACCTTTAACATAACCATGTCACCAATCTGAAACTCTAATGGTTTCCTTCGGACATCGGCGTAGCTCTTTTGGCGACTACGGGCTGTTTTCAATCTCTCATTGATTTGTACTATCTTCTCAGTCGTTTCGTGTATGATCTCGGGACCAGTTAATTGTCGATCTCCTACTTCATTCCAACAGATAGGGGATCTACACTTCCTTCCATACAATGCTTCGAATGGTGCAGCTTTAATGCTCGCATGATAACTGTTATTATACGAGAATTCTGCTAATGGTAGATATTTATCCCATCCGTTTCCAAAATCGATCACACATGCCCTGAGCATGTCTTCAAGAGTCTGAATTGTTCTTTCACTCTGCCCGTCAGTTTGTGGATGATATGCGGTGCTCATATCCAAACGAGTTCCCAGGGCCTCCTGTAGTGATTACCAAAACTTTGATGTAAATCTACTATCACGATCGGATATAATGGAAATAGGTATCCCATGCCTTGAAACAATTTCCTTTATGTATAATCGTAATAGTTTCTCCATTCTATCTATTTCCTTTATAGGCAAGAAATGTGCAGATTTGGTGAGACGATCAACTATTACCCAAATGGTGTCATAACCCCAGGCAGTCTTAGGTAACTTTGTGATGAAATCCATGGTAATACCGTCCCATTTCCATTCTGGGATTTTTGGTTGTTGAAGTAACCCTGACGGCTTCTGGTGTTCTGCTTTGACTTTGGAACAAGTTAAACATTCCCCAACATATGTCGCAACGTCTGTCTTTAAATTAGGCCACCAATAATGCATCTTAAGATCTTGGTACATCTTTCCAACTCCAGGATGTATCGAGTATCTTGTCTTGTGCGCCTCATTCAATATCAACTTCCTTAATCTACCCAACTTCGGTACCCAAATACGGTTTGCGAAATATCGAATTCCATCTTCCCGTATAACGAGTTGCTTCTCATACTTCTTCATTATTTCATTTCCTATGTTTTCTTTAGTAAGAGCTTCTCGTTGAGCCTCTTTGATTTGTGAGTTAAGATTCATGCGAATTTTTATGTTCATCGCTCGTACTCGAATTGGTTCCCGTTCTTTTCTGCTTAGAGCGTCGGCCACTACATTCGCTTTCCCGGGATGATAGCGAATCTCACAATCGTAGTCGTTTATCAGCTCGACCCACCTACGTTGCCTCATGTTCAGCTGTTTCTGATCGAAGATATGTTGAAGGCTTTTATGATCGGTAAAGACAGTACATTTAACCCCATATAAGTAGTGTCTCCATATCTTCAATGCAAACACTACTGCTCCCAGTTCTAGATCATGCGTCGTGTAATTCCGCTCGTGAATCTTCAATTGACGAGATGCGTATGCAATAACTTTCTTTCGTTGCATAAGGACGCAATCAAAACCTTGTCGCGAAGCGTCACAATATATCTCAAAATCATCGTTCTCTTCAGGTAACGATAAAATAGGCGTTGTAGTCAACGTTTTCTTCAGTAATTGAAATGCACTCTCCTGCTCAGAGGTCCATTCATACTTCTGCCCTTTTTGCATTAACGCTGTCAACGGCTTAGCTATTCAGGAAAAATCTTGAATAAACCTTCTATAATAACCAGCTAAACCCAAAAATTGGCGTATCTGCGTTGGTGTCTTAGGAGTTTCCCATTTTTCAATGGCTTCGATTTTTGCTGGATCAACCTGAATTCCTTTGCTACTAACAACGTGGCCAAGAAATTGTACTTCTTTCAACCAAAAAGCACACTTAGAAAATTTAGCATATAGTTGTTCTTTTCTTAACAGCTCTAATATCAACCTTAAATGCTGTTCATGCTCTTGTTCACTCTTGGAATAGATAAGAATATCATCAATGAAAATGATAACAAACTTATCTAAATACGGACTACAAACTCGATTCATGAGGTCCATGAATACAACTGGCGCATTCGTTAATCCAAACGGCATGACCAAAAATTCATAATGACCGTAGCGTGTCCGAAAAGCAGTTTTCGGAATATTTTCTTCTTTGACGCGTAGTTGATGATAGCCCGACCTTAGGTCAATTTTCGAGTACATACATGATCCTTGCAGTTGATCAAATAAGTCATCAATTCTCGGTAGTGGATACCGATTCTTGATAGTTAACTTATTTAATTCACGATAATCTATACACATCTTAAAAGATCCATCTTTCTTCTTGACGAATAAAATCGGAGCTCCCCACGGTGAAGTACTTGGTCGTATGAATCCACGGTCTAGTAATTCTTTTAACTGACTCTGAAGTTCTTTTAACTCAGATGGTGCAAGTCTATATGGAGCACGAGCCACTGGTGCAGCTCCTGGTACTAGATCTATTTGAAATTTTACAGATCTAAATGGAGGTAATCCCGATAACTCTTCCGGAAAAACTTCAGGAAAATCTCTTGCCACAGGCACGTCGTTGATGCTCTTCACTTTTTCCTTCATTTTGACTTTATTAACATGTGCTAAGATAGCATAACACCCTTTTTCAAGCACTTTTGAGCTTTCAAACAACTAATGATTTTTAGCTTTGAGTTACCCTTCTCTCCATAAATCATTACTGGCGTTTTATCCTTACGAGGAATGCGAATTGCCTTCTTGGCGCACACAACTTCAGCTCCTATTTTGGACATTCAGTCCATGCCGACTATTACATCAAAACTTCCTAATTCTACGGGTATTAAATCAATCTTAAATATTTCTCCGGCTAAATTTATTTTACAATCACGGCAAATTTTATCGGCTTTAATTAGTTTACCATTAGCTAACTCAATCATGTACTTAGCATCTAGAGGTAATGATGAACAATTCAATTTAGCATAAAAGTCTCTACTCACTTAACTTCTATCGGCACCAGTATCAAATATAATAGATGCGGATAAGTTATTAATGGTAAACGTACCCGTAACAAGCTCCGGGTCTTCACACGCCTCTCTAGCATTAATAACAAATGCTCTTCCACATGCAGATCCATTATTCTTCTCTGGATTCGGACACTGGCTTTTATAATGACCTTGTTTCCCACACCCATAACAGGTAACAGTGGCCAAGGCAGTTTTATTTGCATTAGTGCAGGAGTCTTGGTGCCATTTGTATTTGTAACAGGAATCAGATAATCTTCAGCAAGATGACCCCTTCGATTACAATTTTCACACACCACATTACAATAACCAGAGTGATGTTTGTGGCATCTGTTACATAAAGGATTTCGTCCTTTGTAACCTGAGTTCAAACCACTACCCGCACCTTGCGTGGTTTCTTGTTTCTTATTGGATTGTTGATGATTACCTTCCCACTTTCTTTTGTTTCCCAATGTCTTGACATCGGTGTTCTTATCCAGAATAATCTGGTCCATCAACTCATTCACCATGGTGATGGCTTCGTGAATAGTCTTGGGTTTCGATGCTGTAACATTTGCTTTGACATTTTTAGGCAAACCTTCTTTGTACAGTTCAATCTTCCGTTCTTCGGTTGGTACCAATTCGGGACATAGCAAAGCTAATTCCATGAATCACTGATTGTAGTTGGTGAGTTCAGTACCAACAACTTTCAGGCTTCGTAATTCAGCTTCCAACTTCCTAACCTCGTTCCTTGGACAATATTCGTTGATTAGCATTGTTTTGAATTCTTCCCAAGGAGTATCATAAGCTACATCTCCTCCTACGGCCTTCACATAGTTTTTCCACCACGTAAGTGCACTATCTTGTAGGGTGCACGATGCATACTTGGTCATGTCATTCTCAATACAACCACTGATTTTAAACACAGACTCAATCTTTTCGATCCACCGGGTTAAACCGACCGGTCCTTCTGTTCCACTGAATGATGAGGGCTTGCAACCTTGAAAAGTTTTGTAAGTACACCCCACACGAGGATTTGGGTTAACTGCAGCACCTCTTGCAGCCTCGACCCATAACATTCTGTCGTTCACTCGTTGATTGATGAGTTCCTGGATTTCTTGTTCTGTCATTCGGTTCAATCGCGCCATAATCTTCAATAAAAATGAAAAAAAATAATTATTCACATGGAATATTATAGATGTAGTATGTATTTACAGTACATCGTAGCTTATTAATAATATGAACCAGTTATTATTATAAAAGCCTTTTCTTCTTATTAGCGTTTTATAATTATATCTAGGGTAGTACCTACCTGTTAAAGTTCATACTTAATATCTTAATACAGAAATCAATTACTATCACCCAAATAATACTCAACCATGGAAAATTATTGCATTTCACACTTCAATATTTTACATATGCTTATCTTACATCAAACATTAAGCAAACCACACTAGTAATATTATACAAAACGTTATATGATCTCATGGTTTAAAAAAACAGCGCATCATTTAACCCAAAACGTTTGTGTTCAAAGAAATTGCTTAAAGGTTATCCTGGTTGTCTCCCTGCGTTTTGGCTGAGGAACCGAAGAACTGGATGCCGGGATAGAACTAATAGGAATAGCGGGAATAGGGGTGGAAGTGTCTGGTGGAGTTGGTGCCACAACATCCTCACTAAACTTGGGATTTGGATTTTCCAATTCAGTAGCCTTTCGTTTCTTTCCTCTTTCAAACTTGTCTTTCGTAATTTCCTGTATTTCTTCCTCCTCAGGATCACTTTCCGGTTCCTCTTCAATCGATTCATCCGAAAATTGTGAGTCTTCCCCAAAGGTATCGTTTTCATCATCGGACAGGTTAATGACTGGAACACCATCTGAAGATTCTGGTTCGGAGTCGTTGAATGTGATAACAAGTTCTAAGCCAGACATCTATCACATAACAACTAGCACGTTAGTACCACATAATATTTACATATTAATTTTTTTTTAACCAACAGGGATAAGCAATAGTTTTCTAAATCAAACACGGTCAAAGTCCAGACTCACTAATGCATCCTAACAAACTCGATAAGACACACTAATGCATATTTTCTGGTTCTCTAAGACCAAGGCTGTGATACCACATGTCATAACCCGACCTTAACCATAAGGAAGAATACAATAACATATGATTTCATCGCGAGGTATTGACCTCTATATGCGACATTTTTCAAAAAACTGCATTCGTTTTTACAATACAAACCATAGCTTTTATTACAAATACAAGGTTTAAACAACTTAATAATGATTATCGTTTAGCGATAATCTTAGACTTACAAACTTTACATGTGATAATAACAATACGACTTCCAACATATTTTACATTACAAATCCTCCGATATGCAGTTTTATTTTTGACACAAATATGCATACTCAAGATCTTGCTTAAATTCAACATGTTGCAGCGGAAGCTTTTAGTTATCACCTGAGAATAAACATGCTTAAAACGTCAACATAAAGTTAGTGAGATATAGGTTTAATGCCGGCAGCGTTATAAATATAGACCACAAGATTTCATATATAAACGTTTTAATAAAAATATTTTAAGTTGTTGAGCACTTGATAACCATACTTAACATTTAATCAACGTCGCATATTCCCTTTATTATGAAATCTTACTACACCGTACCAAGTGTAGTCACCGAAATGAAGTACTGTGCAACCGTTGAATACTGGTCGTCCAGTCCAGTTGGGGTTGTCAGGCCCGATAGATCTATCAACAGGATTCGCATTTACAATACCTCATGTAAATAATAGTTACCAAGTTACAGGGAAGTATGCCAGTGGTACAACTCAACGTAGAATATATATTTTTAATCACTTGTGTCCATAACGTAAATCATAAAATGCATGTATTCTCATCCCGAAATATTTGGAGTTTAAAAGTGGGACTATATACTCACTTTTGCCTTGAAGGTATTTATCACGACTTGGTCTCCGATAGATATCACGAACCTAACCATATATATAATATATCAACATATTTTCTTTTTAAGTAATCGTTATATATATATATATATATATATATATATATATATATATATATATATATATATATATATATATATATATATATACTTTTAATACTTTTAATATTTTCTTAGTCCGTAGTTAGCAGTCCGATGTTAGTGGTCCACAATTAGTTGCTTAAATAAAATAAATAAAGACCCCATCGTATTCGTATTGATCAGAATTAATCTTGACCCATGGTACTTGTCAAATGACGTGTTGCGTACATAAAGTACCGTGTTGTCAAATGACGTGTTGCGTACAATCATGAGGTCTTATGATTAATCTTCTCGTGTTGTTTACGGGTGGTCCTGAAATATATAAAATCAAATCATAAGTAAATATATATAAAATATCATATTAATTAGAAATATATGATTAATTTAATTTTTCTCCAAATATTTTCGTAGCTAAACTAGCTTCGGATACCTGATCTTGTTTTAGTCGTAGTTTCTTCATTACAACTCCGTTTTTGTTGGTTCAACTTGCCACTTCCTTGGATCGAGTCAAATTTTAAGAATATGAACTGAAAATACCTTAGGTTATATTCAAAATCACAGGTTATAGGTCAAACTTTGGTGAAACTTATGAAAGTGATCATTTTCCATCATAAAAACAACATTTAATGATCATTTTTCTAAAAATACTTACACTTTGAGTTAAACCATGAAATTTTTATGTGTTAACATATTCATAAGAAATATCCATTTTCCAGAACATAAACTTCCAATTCAAAGCTTAAGATGGTTTTTAATTATCCAACCCAAAACAGCCCCCGGTTGCACTCCGACGACGTAGATTCAGTTTTTAAGATGTTCTTTGTAAAACCAAGTTATATCTTGTTAAGTTAGCATATCATTATGATATATTACAGGTCTTGAAGTGTTTTAAAAGTTAAGTTATAAGGATCTATTTAGTTTGCAAACAAGTTTGAAATCATTCAAACTATGTTCTTGTTGTTAAAATTTTACAACACAAAATAAGATAGCTATATAAATATGAATCGAATAAGGTTATGAACAAGGTTACTACCTCAAGTTACTTGGACAAAGTTACTGTAAAATATGAGAAAAATCCTAGAACCAAAAGAGTGGTGGAGTTGGATCAAAAGGTTAGAAGTAAACTTGTATTTTTGGAAGAATTATTGAAGTTTTCTTGTAAGGAATTTATTATGATGATTAAGGCTTGTTTTTGAAGCTAGATCTTCATGGTTATTTGCTGAGATTGTAAAGAACACTTAAGGTTCCTAAGAGTGTATTTTTGGTTAGAGAAAATGTGTAGTAAAAATGAAATTGGAATGGAGTATAAATGGTGGTGAAAAGATGTATAAATTTGTAATATTGTGCAAAAGTCTTGTAATATTCTAAATTGATTAATCATGCATGCTAAGATCCAAAATTGGCTGACTCATGGCTGCTAATAAAGTGATTGTGATGTGTATATACTAATAGTAAATACGTATAGGAGCTGGGTATGATACAAGTACATATACTCTAGGTATACATGTAGAAATTTTGAGGAAACGGAACGAGAATTCAAATATAGCTATCTTTTGTAAATATACTTATATTGTTTTATGTATATAAGCCCTTTAAAAGTGATTAAATACATATTTATACGATACTTGTATAAGTATTATAGGTTAAAGGTATATATGTCAAATAACGTTACGTATAGTTATCATTTTGAAAACTTAAGTTAGTAGTCTCAAAGTATACTTATAACTTATTGTTATTAGTACACAATAAGATGTTAAACCATTCTTAGATCATGCTAAATATATATAAATACATATATATACACAAATGTATAATTATCGTTTGTTATATAGTTCGTGATATCATCGGTCGAATTGGACGGTCAAACGTTGTGTAAAACTCTTTTTTAAAAACATAAATCTCAACAATTTAGATTACTTATCATGTTGGTAAGGTTTAATTTATGTAAATATTAATCTCATAGGTATAAAATGATCGGAAAAACCCGGGTCGTTACAAGTACCGTCCTAGAAACGAAGTCAATAAACTCAAGGTAGAACTTAGAGAGTTACGAACACAAGGGTTCGACATTACCACATATGAACGACGATTCACAGAGTTGTGCCTATTGTGTCCGGGAGCATTCGAAGATGAAGAAGAGAAGATCGATGCGTTTGTAAAAGGGTTACCAGTAAGGATTCAAGAAGATGTGTGTTCACACGAGCCCGCTTCTATACAGAAGGCAAGTCGAATGGCTCATAAACTCATAAATCAGATTAAGGGAAGAATTAAAGAGCAGGAGGCCGAAGAAGCCAATACGAAACAACTCAAGAGGAAGTGGTAGGAAAACGGTGACAAGAGTCACCAGTACAACAACAACAACAATTACAACCACAATCGCAACAACTATCCCAACAACCGCAACAACAATCGCAACAATAACCGCAATCCTAATAATAACTACAACAAACATTCCAACAACAACAACAACTACAACAACTGTATCAACAATAATAACAATCCCAACAACAACCTCAATAACAACAACGGCAACAAAAACCAAAAACAGCCATGTCATAGGTGTGAAGAAAATCACTCGGGGTTTTGTACGACATTTTGCAACAGGTGTAAAAGAAATGGTCATAGTGCGACAAAGTGTGAGGTCTACGGACCAAAGTTTAACAGAACTAAAGGAATAAATAGTGTCAGAACAAGTAATGCCGGAACGAATAGTGTCGGAGCAAGTTATACCAACGCTGTTTGTTATAAATGTGGAAAACCAGGCGACATTATTAGAAATTGTCCGAATCAGGGGAATACTAATGGACAGGCCGCGGAAGAGTTTTCAATATTAATGCGGCAGAAGCACAGGAAGACCCGGAGCTTGTTACGGGTACGTTTCTTATTGACGATAAATCTGATTATGTTTTATTTGATTCGGGTGCGGATAGAAGCTATATGAGTAGAGATTTTTGTGCTAAATTAAGTTGCCCATTGACGCCTTTGGATAGTAAATTTTTACTCGAATTAGCAAACGGTAAATTAATTTCAGCAGATAATATATGTCTGGAGAGAGAAATTAAACTGGGGGATGAAATGTTTAAAATTGATTTAATACCAGTCGAGTTAGGGAGTTTTGATGTAATAATTGGCATGGACTGGTTGAAAAAGGTGATAGCAGAGGTCGTTTGTTACAAAAATGCAATTCGCATTATGCGTGAAAAAGGAAAACCTTTAATGGTGTACGGAGAAAATAACAACGCGAAATTAAATCTTATTAGTAGTTTGAAGGTGCAAAAACTAATAAGAAAAGGTTGTTACGTCATTCTAGCACACATCGAGGAAGTTAAACCTGAAGAAAAGAACATCAGTGATGTTCCTGTCGCAAAAAAATTTCCCGATGTATTTTCGAAAGAATTACCGGGATTACCCCCACATCGATCCGTTGAATTTCAAATAGACCTTGTACCAGGAGTTGCACCAATAGCTCGTGCTCCATACAGACTCGCACCCAGCGAAATGAAAGAATTACAAAGTCAGTTACAGGAACTTTTAGAGCGTGGTTTCATTCGACCAAGCACATCACCGTGGGGAGCTCCTGTTTTGTTTGTCAAGAAGAAGGATGGTACATTTAGGTTGTGTATCGACTACCGAGAGTTGAACAAACTTACCATCAAGAACCTCTACCCACTACCGAGAATCGACGACTTATTTGATCAACTACAAGGCTCGTCGGTTTATTCAAAGATTGATTTACGTTCTGGGTATCATAAAATGCAGGTGAAGGAGGATGATATTCCAAAGACTGCTTTTAGGATGCGTTATGGTCATTGCGAGTTTATGGTTATGCCATTTGGGTTGACTAACGCACCAGCTGTGTTCATGGACCTCATGAACCGAGTGTGTGGACCATACCTTGACAAGTTTGTCATTGTTTTCATCGATGACATACTTATTTACTAAAAGAATGACCAAGAGCACGAAGAACATTTGAGAAAAGTGCTAGAGTTGTTAAAGAAAGAAAAACTGTACGCTAAGTTTTCAAAGTGTGCATTTTGGTTGAAAGAAGTTCAATTCCTCGGACACATAGTGAACAAAGAAGGTATTCAGGTGGATCCAGCAAAGATTGAAACCGTTGAAAAGTGGGAAACCCCGAAAACTCCGAAACACATACGTCAATTTTTAGGGTTGGCTGGTTATTACAGGAGATTCATCCAAGATTTTCCAAAATAGCAAAACCCTTGACTACATTAACGCATAAAGGGAAGAAATTTGAATGGAAAGATGAACAAGAGAAAGCGTTTCAATTGTTGAAGAAAAAGTTAACTACGGCACCTATATTGTCATTACCTGAAGGGAATAATGATTTTGTGATATATTGTGACGCCTCAAAGCAAGGTCTCGGTTGTGTATTAATGCAACGAACGAAGGTAATTGCTTATGCGTCTTGACAATTGAAGATTCACGAGCAGAATTATACGACGCATGATTTAGAATTAGGCGCGGTTGTTTTTGCATTAAAGACTTGGAGGCACTACTTATATGGGGTCAAAAGTATTATATATACCGACCACAAAAGTCTTCAACACATATTGAATCAGAAATAACTGAACATGAGGCAGCGCAGGTGGATTGAATTGCTGAATGATTATGACTTTGAGATTCGTTACCATCCGGGGAAGGCAAATGTGGTAGCCGACGCCTTGAGCAGAAAGGACAGAGAACCCATTCGAGTAAAAGCTGTGAATATAATGATTCACACTAACCTTACTACTCAAATAAAGGAGGCGCAACAAGGAGTTTTAAAAGAGGGAAATTTAAAGGATGAAATACCCAAAGGATCGGACAAGCATCTTAATATTCGGGAAGACGGAACCTAGTATAGGGCTGAAAGAATTTGGGTACCAAAATTTAGAGATATGAGAGAAATGGTACTTAGAGAAGCTCATAAAACTAGATACTCAATACATCCTGGAGCGGGGAAGATGTACAAGGATCTCAAGAAACATTTTTGGTGGCCGGGTATGAAAGCTGATGTTGCTAAATACGTAGGAGAATGTTTGACGTGTTCTAAGGTCAAAGCTAAGCATCAGAAATCATCATGTCTACTTCAACAACCCGAAATCCCAAACATTACCATGGATTTCATCACTAAATTGCCAAGGACTGCAAGTGGTTTTGATACTTAATGATACCGCAGCCCGCATGCGCATGTAACATACACACGGGCATGCGCTATGGTGCGTATGCGGGGTGCTCTCATGCGTCATGCGGCATGCGGATCTGTATCTGGTCCCTTTACGGCGGTTGCTTAGCTAACAAGCAAATATCTTTTCCATAATTATATCCGTGATTCGGGGGAGATGGTTATGGAAACGATTATCACTATCCTATGACGGTTCTAGAATTAGGGTTTGCCTATAAATACAAACCCTAATCGTCGTTAGCAACATACCACATTACGTAGCCATCTTCTACCACACATCCTACGTAACTTATATCCTCTATTATCTTCTAAAGGTTAACAGGTTAGTTCTTTATTAACTGGTACCTACAACCTTGCTTGGGGCCTTCTGATCGACGGACGTCATCGAAGGTGGACTTAATCACTTGGCCACCCCGCCGACATCATCATGTCGACCAGGGTTATTCACGGTAGCCGGACCAGAGAGCCACGTTCTAAGATCCTTAAACCCCTCCTTTACGTTGAGCAAGCATGTTAAGACCCCTCGGTTAAAATATGCATGATCAAGTGGTGCTTTCATTGAGAGTCGAATTAATTCAAAACTGTTTAATTGTTCTTTCTTTTTAGGTTTTGAATTATGATTCGCTATTTACAGAATTTTTTTTGAATTTTTTCTTTTTAACAGTATCATGACTACCGAGGAATCATCGGAGCATACTCAAACAGCAATTCAACACGCGCCGTCTGGTAGTCAGCAAACGCCAGTTTTGACTACGGAGGCGGCTGCTCAAGCAGGGTACACAATGTACCCCCCCCACCTGTATCCGGCGAACCCTTTCAGCGGTTTAAGCCGATATATCCGGATGGGGTTACACCGCCAAGAGCAAACTCACCAGTCACAACCACGCGGTTGGATTTTTCATCGGTGGATCCAAGGGTTATCCCGATAAACGCTGGTGGCGAAACCATGGGACCACATGTAGTTTGCTGCGGCCAGGTACCTATTTACAGTACCACTGTTTCGATACCTCTGCAGACGCAGACTATTCAGCAAAACTCGTCGTTTACACCCCTGCAACCTTGGCAACCACCGCGCCCAGTTTCTCAATTCTTAACCCCTGCGGATGCGCAGGTGTTACTTAACAGCTGGGGATTTGGTGTCATTCCAGACGCAAACTCTCATTGGGCGCCAATAACAGCGCAACAACAAAGCACAGCGCAAACGGTTGGGCTCTTGAGTGTGTATCCTCAGTTTTTGCAGGCATCTGCGCCACAGGTCTCGCTCCCCTTACAACCTGTGTATTCAGCATCTTCAAGTAATCCCTCTTTTCCAACACCGCAGCCGTGGGTATATCCGCAGATGCAGGGTCAACCTTGGCAAAATATTCAGGGGCAGGCTAATCTTGCAGGGCAATTTATGCAGGCCGCACCCCCTGACATGGTTCACTTATTTTCGCAGCCTGACTTCGTTCAGGACATGATGCGGCGTTTCTTTGCGGGTTTAAAAGGGGATCCTGTTAAACCACCTTTCGAGCTACCGACTACTTTTGACAAATTTCCTCCGCACATAACTGCATATCCGTTTCCAGCAGTACCAAAGATACCTGGTACGCTAGGTACTTACAATGGTTTGTCCGATCCGGATGACTTTTTACAGCGCTTTGAGGGTGCAATGTGCACTCAAGGTTGGGTGGATCCGGTTGCGTGCCAAATATTTCCAATGACCTTGCAGGGCATTGCTCGCGAATGGTTCAATAAACTCCCGGCGGGCAGTATTGCTGGATTCATGGATATGCGAACAAAGTTTTTATTGCAGTATCAGAATCAAAGACCACGCAAGCGCACTCACATTGAATGCCATGATATTACGCAGAAATCCAAGGAATCTTTGGGAGAGTATCTCACAAGGTATACTAATGAATGTTTGCGCATTCCAGATCTCAAGCAAGAACAACAGATATCAGGACTCATACATGGCATCAATTCAGAACGGCACCCAACGCTAGTCAAGCGTTTGCGTCATACGGTGCCAACAACTTACGCTGAGGTGCTTAAAGAATGTCACGATTATATGCAGAGTGGCGAAGATAACGATGTTCCCACAAGCAGCTCGCGAAATGAAAAAAAGGATGATGATGACCGCTCACGAGATCAAAACCGCGGAAATAATTCTCGCGGGCGTTACCATAGTGGCGGTCCTATCAGAAGTGAAAAGGGGAGATCTAATGGCAATTATCGAAGCAATAATCAGCGCGGCATCAACAATCAGAACTATGCGCTTCTCAAAAGCTTATCCAAAACGCCCAAAGAAATTTTGGCGACGGAGCCAGTATGCGCGACCTTCGCGGTCCCAACTCCGCTTACAGAATTTGGTAAGCGGGATAAGACAAAGTATTGTGAATTTCACGATGATTACGGGCACGATACGAATAGGTGTAAAAACTTGATGGAACGGGTACTGGAGGCGCTCCGTGCGGGTAAGTTGGATCACCTCAAACCGCCAAAGAAAGATAAAGGGAAAGCCGCAGAAGAGGGGTCAAAAACTAAAACCTTCGCGTGGCAGAAAGTGGATAAGGCCAAAAATGCTGATTTAACCATTAACATGGTTGACACAGAGAAATTAGGTCAGCGAAGAAAGTATAACTATCATCAGGATTGGGAACTTCTTCCAATCACTTTCCCTCCTGTGATGTCAATTGACAGGGTGAATGAACCTATCATTATCAAGTGCCGCATTCCTTCTTGCGGGGTGCAGGTCAAGCGCATGCATGTCGACACTGGGAGCGGCGTTGACATTATGTACGAGCATTGCTATCAATTTCTTCCCGAACACGTGAAGGCGCAGCTACGTCCGTCTGATATCACGCTGTCTGGTTTTTCCGGAGGAAGCTCATGGCCCGTGGGACGGATAGAGTTATTAATAGAGCTCGAAGATGACAAGAATCCGCAGTTAATAAGGAACGAATTAGTTGACTTTTATGTGGTTCGCTCGACTTCGCGATATAATGCGCTACTGGGAAGAAATTTCATACGGCGTTTTAACATCATACCTTCGGTATTGCACGGTTTGATTAAGTTTCCTACTAAGGGAGGAGTTGCCATAATGGCGTCACATCAAACGATTGAGATATGTGCGTCAGTTGTGCAAATTAACATCCCTAGCGTCGGGGAGCAGATTGCAAGCAGTGCGGTCTTGCTAATCGCTTGCATCCAGATAAGGGTATAAAAATCGGCGCAGGTTTATCAGCTGAAACCAAGGCTAAGTTACATGGTATATTGTCCGCAAACGCAGATGTTTTCGCATGGCGCGAATCAGATATGACAGGTGTCCCGCGGGACATTGCGGAACATAAATTGAATGTTAATCCATCGCTCACACCTGTTAGACAAAAGAAGCGGCATATGGCTTTAGACCGCAGTGATTGGCTATGCGCAGAAGTAGACAACCTTGTCAAAGCAAACATTCTACGCGAAGTGCGTTATCAAACATGGGTTGCCAATCCGGTGTTGGTGAAAAAGGCTGATGGTAACTGGCGAATGTGCGTTGATTTTAAAGACATTAACAAAGCATGTCCTAAAGACAATTACCCTCTCCCGGAGATAGACTGGAAGGTTGAATCTTTGTCTGGATTCAGATATAAGTGCTTTCTGGACGCATACAAAGGTTATCACCAAATTCTAATGGCTGCGGAAGACGAAGACAAGACTGCTTTTCATACGCCGCAGGGTATTTATTGTTACACAAAGATGCCTTTCGGCTTGAAGAACGCGGGCGCGACCTATCAGCGTGTAATTGACGCAGCATTCAAGCCTCAAATTGGCAGAAATCTTGAAGCGTATGTCGATGACTTGGTAATCAAAAGCAACACTGAAGAAGACATGCTCGCAGACATCCTAGAAACGTTTGCGTCTCTGCGAAGGATCAACATGAAGCTTAATCCGCTTAAATGTAGCTTTGGAGAGGAGGAAGGCAAGTTTCTAGGTCATGTGGTGACAGCGCGGGGTATCAAGGCTAATCCCAAAAAGATTGAAGCTATTGATAATTTACCATCTCCGAAAACAAAGAAAGATGTGCAGAGTCTCACTGGGAAGCTCGCAGCAATCACGCGGTTTTTGTCAAAAGCCGCAGAGCGTCAGCTACCATTCTTTAACACTTTGAAAAACTGTTTGAAGAAAAAGGATTTTGTCTGGACTCAGGAAGCAGAATCAGCCTTTCAGGAGATGAAAAAGGTGCTTGTAGAGTTACCAACACTTACTGCGCCAGTCCCTGGGGAGACGTTAACGCTGTACCTTGCGGCATCAAAGGAAGCAATCAGTTCAGTTCTCATCGCAGACCGCGAAAAGACACAAATGCCGGTCTACTTCGTAAGCAAGACGCTGACATCAAGCGAAGTAAACTACTCGCCAATAGAGAAGCTAGTATATGCGCTTGTCCATACAGTGCGGCGTTTGCGCCGATACTTTCAAGCATATCCGATTGTGGTTCTAACTGATCAGCCAATCAAACAGGTACTGTACAAGCCCGAGATTTCTGGCCGAATGGCCAAGTGGGCAGTCGAATTGGGAGAACATGAAATAAACTTTTCTTCACTCAGTGCGGTTAAGGGTCAAATACTTGCTGACTACCTAGCAGAAATACCTGCGGATGTCGAAGCGTCAGCAGAACATCAAGATCCGCCCGCACCTGTTCTATCACCATGGGAATTATACACCGATGGTGCATGTAGCGCATCTGGCGCAGGCACAGGTGTAATTTTGACAGGTCCAGGCGGTGAGGAACATACGTACGCACTGCGATTTAATTTTGCTGTCACAAACAATGAAGCAGAGTATGAGGCTCTGCTAGCAGGTATGCGCATCGCGCATAAGTTAAATGTTAAAATCTTGCACGCTTACGTGGATTCAAAGCTAGTATGCAATCAAGTCTGCGGAGACTTCGAAGCGCACGACATTGCTATGCAGCAATATTTATCGCTTATTCATAATCTCGCTGACCAGTTCGAGGCTTTTCAAATCTCGCACGTAATGCGGGGGCAAAATAAGAAGGCGGATGCGCTAAGCAAACTAGCTGCCTTGGCTTTTGATCATATGGGTAAGAAAATTCTAATAGAGGAACTCAACGCAAAATCTATTGTCATGATGCCTCTAGTGGCACTGGTTGAGGAATCAAGCCCAACGTGGATGACGCCCATCATCGCTTTTTTACGGGACGACACTTCACCCGCGGACTCCTCTGATGCGAAGAAAGTCCGCACAAAGGCACCGCTTTATGCCCTCGAGGGTGACGTCTTGTATCGAAGAAACTATTTGGGACCGCATTTAAGGTGCATAGGTCCGAAAGAGGCAGAGGAAGTTATACGCGAGGTGCATGAGGGTGCATGCGCCCTTCATTCGGGACACAGGTCCATTGTGTCAAAAATCATGCGGTTAGGTTATTATTGGCCTACTATGTACGCAGACACAGCGCGTATTGTCAAGCAATGCGAATCATGCCAAATACATGCACCTATCAGCAGGGCACCTGCGCATCCAATGATACCGGTCTCCTCACCATGGCCATTCTGCAAATGGGCGATCGACATAGTCGGACCATTCCCCAAAGGCCAAGGTAATATTGCCATTCATTTGCTAAATATGCTACTTACGTCATTATCTTACGCATACTCTGCACACGCAGGAAATGTCAAATTCTTAATTGTTGCAATCGATTACTTCACGAAGTGGGTCGAAGCGAAATCGCTGGCAACAATTTCAGGGAAAAGAGTGCGGAATTTTGTATGGGAAGACATTGTCTGTCGATTCGGCATACCCAATGAAATTGTTAGTGATAACGGTACACAATTTGCCGGCGATCCTTTTCGCAGTTGGTGTGCGGAGCTTAATATTAAGCAAACTTTTACTTCAGTTGCGCATCCGCAGGCGAATGGCCAGTGCGAAGTTACCAACCGAGATATAGTTGCTGGAATCAAGGCAAGGTTGGGTCATGACCGCGTTGGTTGGGTGGATGAGCTTCCAAAGGTTTTATGGGCGCATAGAACCACACCCAAAGCAAGCACTGGTGAGACTCCGTTTAGTTTGGTTTATGGGTCAGAAGCTGTTGTACCTGCAGAGATTGGGGTACCAACGTTCCGCATACAAAACTTTGATGAGCAAAATAACTCTGAAGCTCTGCAGGAAAATCTTAATCTGCTTGAAGAACGCAGACTCTCTGCGGCTATTAACGAAGCAAATAACAAGCAAAAAATCGCAAAGTATTACAATCAGCGTGTGCGTTCACGCACTTATAAGTGCGGTGATTTGGTTTGGCGCCAGAACGATGCAAGTCATGCGGAAGATACTGGGAAACTGGGACCTCGTTGGGAGGGCCCATACAGGGTAGCAAAAGCAAGCAACACCGGGGCATACCATCTAGAGACATTAGATGGCAAACCTGTGAAACGCACTTGGCATGCGACGTTATTGAAAAAATGTTACATGTAGCTAGATGGACTTGATCACTCCAATTTGTTTAGCACATTATTTTTTGTATTTTTCATCCTTTCGGATATGTCGCAGTTGTAATCATAATTAATGCCAAATAAAAATAATTACATGCGCATACTTTTGTTGTCCATTTATATTTTTTGTATGCGGTTCCTGCCTACTTAAGGGGTGTCCTCTAGCCCCCGTGCGGCAGAAGCCTGTTTGGTTACAAGGCTAGACAATAACGGCAGGCGAAGGGAATTGGTTTTCCCCTAGCCAAGCGCCGCGCAGACTAGATGGCTGCAAAGTCGACTTTAAAAAAAAAAAAATACAAGCATTGGTTTGCTTGTGCGTAATCGCTCTCGCATTGGTTTGCTTGAGGAACTCCTAAGCATAAAAACATTGGTTTGTTTTTAGTTGCGTTTGCTTACCATACAACTAATAGTGCACCTCTAGTACATGACAAAGCAATAGCGCAGTAGCTTTTGAGTCTAAATTATTAAAGGTAAGTTAAAATACTGGTTTATTTTACGCAGTACCATCCGCATACGCATAAGTTGTGGTTAACTATGCGCATGCGCATGCGGTTCATAATTTTTTTTGATTCGCGATATATAAACAAGGACATCACGCATGCATAACAGACAAACATATATACACATCCAAATAAATTATTACATAAGTAATTGTTTCACATGCCTGCCCAACATGGGACTTAGGGCTCCAAAATACATTTACAATTACCTGCCTAAGATTAGGGCTTACGGCACAAACTACTCTAGTAATCCTCCTTCAAAAACCCATCAAGCGGCATCGTCGGGTCAGCCGCAAACGCATTGATCAAAGGGATAGGGATGGACTTGATTGCCTCTTCCGCCTCCAGCAGCGCCGCGGCCGTTCCCTCCTTTAATTTCTTTTGGACAATGTCGGGGAACGGTGGAGTTAGGCCGCATGCCTGGATCACTTCCCGCACAGCCTTGTTCACCTCATGGTCCTTGACCGCATCGACATAGGCATTAAACCGGTCGGACACGGGCTCGGAGTCCATCACTTTCTGCGCAATTGCGGGGAGTGCGGTGCGCAGCTTTGTCATATCTGCCTCGGCCAGCTCGCGGTTGGTAACCGCATCGTCCCTCTCCCTCGTCACCTTTTCCAACTCCAGCCTCACTCGCTCAGTTTCCCCCTTTGCCTGATCAACCGCACCCACAAGCTCTTGATTCTTTTTTCTTTCTTGAATCAAGAGGGTCTTGGTTTCGGCCGCAGTCAATTCAACAGCTTTGCGGGCCTCCTCAGCAGCGTCCCTGTCCTTCTTGACCTGATCTACACCCGCCTGCAGCAAACCCAACTCCACCTCTTTGCGCAGTGCAACATCGTATAGGCTGGAGGATCGACGGGCTTGATCCGCAAACATCCCAAAGAATACCAGCCCGTTCTGGACAAAGGCGTTGAGCGCCTGGTTAAACGGCAGCGCGGCCAGTTGCTCGCAGAACTCTGCTGGGAAGATTTGCTGCAAGAATGCAGATTGCTCCGCAGCATTTTCTGCGGAGGACTGGCAAAGTTGGCGGAGGTTGGCAACACGGAAGCTGCCTTGCGGAGGAGGTAATGTAGACTCAGACTCGACGGGGATCGCCTTGTCTTTGGATGTGGCAGTGGCCTCCAGCTCGAGGTTGACCCGCGGTGTTGTTGGCTGCGTCTCCTCCACATGCTCTGCAAAATACTCAGATTAGTACGCAGATTTTTCTACGCGGTATACATGCGAAAAAATAAACGCTCACCATTAATGGGGGGAGGTAGGTCTGCGGACCGCGGCTCGATGGCAACAAAATTGTCGTTTCGCATATCCTCCAGCTGCTTAGGAGTCTTCTTCTTCTTCTTCTGAGCCTCGGACGTCCCAGCCGCCTTGCGTTTATTGCCTGACTCCGCCGGCGTTTCCTCCACATGTTCGCTAGCAGCTGCCTGCTCTAGCTGTTTGTCCACATCCTGCTTGCGGAAAGAGATCCCAGCAATCTCCTCCGCGGTAAGCACCTTCTTCATCCTCATCTCTGCAAACAATAAACGCATGCGTTAGAAAATATACAAAAATTTATGTAAGTACGCGTTTATGCTATTCCTACCCTTTCCATCGGGGCTAACTATGGCCGGCCGCACATCCTCCCAAGGCCAATACGCGGAGATCTTCCCCAACCGTAGCATAACATTACCATACGAACGGTGCACCAGTTGTGCGTTGACGCACTGCTTCAACAACTTTTTCTCCTCGTCATCCAACGCTGGCATCTTGTTCACATCTTTTTCTACCTTCTCGCACCAAATGATCGTCTGCGGGAAGCCAGTGCCTACTACGGTCTGGTCGACGAAGAAAAAAGTTTCTTTCCAACTTCCCGCATTCGATTTCGGGGTTTTTGTGAAATTTTGGCGTGCGAAGAAGGTGAACCAAGATTTATGGTGGCTGGCTAAGCGGAATAGGTGTCAAAAAACCTTCAACAATGGTACTGTGTTGAGTGCAACACACCACATCTCGAATAGAACGATTTTGCCTATAGCATACGGGTGCAATTGCCCTAGCCCTACTTTGAAATGATCTAGTACGCCTAAAAAGAAGTCGGAGGGTGGAACCCTAAAATTACCATGCTTAAAAGCATGTTCGTAGATCGCCACCTTATTCTCTGGTGGCTGATAGGCTCGCTGGCTAGGCAGTGGTGGTACCGAATTGTAACCCGCTAGAGGGGGGTATTGCTTAACTAAGTGGTCGATGTTTTTCTGGCCTATGTTGGACTCTACATTCTCTACGAAAGTTTCATTAGCTTTGGTCATTTTTAGATGAATGGAGAACGACTGACCTTTAAATGACGATCGGAATATGACGAAGTTGATCGGAATTGATAGGATTTGGAGGCGAGAGCGTACTTGGGAAGCTTGACACCGGAAAAGTGAAAATGTGTGTGATTTGGGGCTATTTATAGGCAAGATTGGGGGAGCGTGGGTTGGAATGGTGTGATCGTGGCCATACACGTGTAATGCAATCGACGGGTAGCATTTGCTGATCGCGCGTGGTGTCAGTTAAGAATGATTACAAACACGCGCGTGGTTCGCACGCGCCTGCGGCACTGTTACTTTATGTCTTGTCAGCTGAATGGGCTTCTGCGATTGTGACAGGCATCGAGGCGCACGCGAGGACATTAAATGCTCGTCGTCCTTTTGTTTTCTCTTTTTCGCTTAATAGTTTGATATCATATGACTTGCGTCATATAACATCAAACTGGGGGGACTTAATGATACCGCAGCCTGCATGCGCATGTAACATACATACGGGCATGCGCTATGGTGCGTATGCGGGGTGCTCTCATGCGTCATGCGGCATGCGGATCCGTATCTGGTCCCTTTACGGCGGTTGCTTAGCTAACAAGCAAATATCTTTTCCATAATTATATCCGTGATTCAGGGGAGATGGTTATGGAAACGATTATCACTATCCTATGACGGTTCTAGAATTAGGGTTTGCCTATAAATACAAACCCTAATCGTCGTTAGCAACATACCACGTTACGTAGCCATCTTCTACCACACATCCTACGTAACTTATATCCTCTATCATCTTCTAAAGGTTAACAGGTTAGTTCTTTATTAACTGGTACCTACAACCTTGCTTGGGGCCTTCTGATCGACAGACGTCATCGAAGGTGGACTTAATCACTTGGCCACCCCGCCGACATCATCATGTCGGCCAGGGTTATTCACGGTAGCCGGACCGGAGAGCCACGTTCTAAGATCCTTAAACCCCTCCTTTACGTTGAGCAAGCATGTTAAGACCCCTCGGTTAAAATATGCATGATCAATACTATTTGGGTAATAGTTGATCGTCTCACCAAATCAGCACACTTCCTGCTAATAAGAGAAGATGATAAGATGGAGAAGTTAGCACGACTGTATTTGAAGGAAGTCATCTCCAGACATGAAATACCAATCTCTATTATCTCTGATAGGGATGGCAGATTTATTTCAAGATTCTGGCAGACGTTACAGCAAGCATTAGGAACTCGTCTAGACATGAGTACTGCCTATCATCCACAAACTGATGGGCAGAGCGAAAAGACGATACAAACACTTGAAGACATTCTACGAGAATGTGTTATTGATTTCGGAAACAATTGGGATCGACATTTACCGTTAGCAGAATTTTCCTACAACAACAGTTACCACTCGAGCATTGAAATGGCACCGTTTGAGGCACTTTATGGTAGAAAGTGCAGGTCTTCGATATGTTGGAGTGAAGTGGGGGATAGATAAATTACGGGTCCAGAAATTATTCAAGAAACCACAGAGAAAATCATTCAAATTCAACAACGGTTGAAAACCGTCTAAAGTCGACAAAAGAGCTATGCGGACATTAAGAGAAAAGATATAGAATTTGAAATTGGGGAGATGGTCATGCTTAAGGTTTCACCTTGGAAAGGCGTTGTTCGATTTGGTAATCGATGGAAATTAAATCCAAGGTATATTGGACCATTCAAGATTATTGATCGTGTCGGACCAGTAGCTTACCGACTTGAGTTACCTCAACAACTCGCGGCTGTACATAACACTTTCAACGTCTCGAATTTGAAGAAATGTTTTGCTAAAGAATATCTCACTATTTCGTTAGATGAAATCCAAATCAACGAAAAATTTCAATTCATCGAAGAACCCGTCGAAATAATGGATCGTGAGGTTAAAAGACTTAAGCAAAACAAGATACCAATTGTTAAGGTTCGATGGAATTCTCGTAGAGGACCCGAGTTCACCTGGGAATGAGAATATCATATGAAGAAGAAATACGCGCACTTATTTTCAGAAGATACGTCAACACCTCCAACTGCTTAAAATTTCGGGACGAAATTTATTTAACGGGTAGGTACTGTAGTGACCCAAACTTTTCCATGTTTATATATATTAAATGAAATTTATATTTACATGATTAAGTGTTTCCAACATGTTAAGCAATCAAACTTGTTAAGACTTGATAAATTGAAATAGGTTTCACATAGACATTTGACCACCCAAGTTGACCGGCGATTCACGAACGTTAAAACTTGTAAAAACTATATGATGAAATATATATGGATATATATATATATATATATATATATATATATATATATATATATATATATATATATATATATATATATATATATATATATATATATATATATATATATATATATATATATATATATATATAACATGATAGTATAATAAGTAAGTATCTCACTAGGTATATTAACAATGAGTGATATACATAAAAATGAGTTTATTGAATTAAGAAACTCGAAACGATATATATAACGATTATCGTTATAACAACGTCTTACTAAATACCTATGAATCATATTAATATATTGATACACTATGATAAACATGATAAATGATAAGTAAACATATCATTAAGTGTATTAACAATGAACTTCATATGTAAAAACAAGACTACTAACTTAAGGATTTCGAAACGAGACATATATGTAACGATTATCGTTGTAACGACATTTAAATGTATATATATCATATTAAGATATATTAATAAATCATAATATAATGATAATATAATAATTTAACATCTCATTAGATATAATAAACAATGTGTTAACAACATTTAACAAGATCGTTAACTTAAAGGTTTCAAAACAACACTTACATGTAACGACTAATGATGACTTAACGACTCAGTTAAAATGTATATACATGTAGTGTTTTAATATGTATTCATAAACTTTTGAAAGATTTCAAGACACTTATCAAAGTACTTCTACTTAACAAAAATGCTTACAATTACATCCTCATTCATTTTCATCAACAATTCTACTCGTATGCACCCGTATTCGTACTCGTACAATACCCAGCTTCTAAATGTATTTACTATTGGTATATACACTCCAATGATCAGCTCTTAGCAGCCCTTGTGAGTCACCTAACACATGTGGAAACCATTATTTGGCAACTAGCATGAAATATCTAACAAAACAACAAAGTAATGGAGCCTATATTTGACTCCATATTCACGCCTCATTACACCTACCACAAACACACTTTGATTTCCATTTTTATGCATAAAATTACTCTCTCTCAATTACTCTCTTAGTATTCTAAGTGTTCTTCATCATTTCCTTCATAATCTAGCTCAATCTAGGTAACCTAGATCAACATACAAAACAACTACTCAAGAACACACCAACAACACTTCCAAGTTTGCTAGCTTACTTTCAATCTTGCAAATCCATTTCAAGTGATCATTCAATCTCAAGAAATCTTTCTTATTTATAGTAAGATATCTTTCTAATTCAAGGTAATACTCATACTCAAACTTTGATTCAATTTCTATAACTATAACAATCTTATTTCGAGTGAAAATCTTACTTGAACTTGTTTTCGTGTCATGATTTTGCTTCAAGAACTCTCAAGCCATCCAAGGATCCTTTGAAGCTAGATCTATTTTTTTCATTTTAAGTAGGTTTATCCACAAAACCTTAGGTAGTAATGATGTTCATAACATCATTCGATTCATATATATAAAACTACCTTATTCGAAGGTTTAAATTTGTAATCACTAGAACATAGTTTAGTTAATTCTAAACTTGTTAGCAAACAAAAGTTAATCCTTCTAACTTGACTTTTAAAATCAACTAAACAAATGTTCTATATCTATATGATATGTTAACTTAATGATTTAAAACCCGAAAACACGAAAAACACCTAAAACCGGATATACGCCGTCGTAGTAACACCGCGGGCTGTTTTGGGTTAGTTAATTAAAAACTATGATAAACTTTGATTTAAAAGTTGTTCTTCTAGGAAAATGATTTTTCTTATGAACATGAAACTATATCAAAAATTATGGTTAACCTCAAAGTGGAAGTATGTTTTCCAAAATGGTCATCTAGACGTCGTTCTTTCGACTGAAATGACTATCTTAAAAAAAACGACTTGTAACCTTTATTTCTGACTATAAACTTATACATTTTCTGTAGATTCATAAACTTAAGTTCAATATGAAACCATAGCAACTTGAATCACTCAAAACGGATTTAAAACGAAGAAGTTATGGGTAAAACAAGATTGGATAATTTTGCTTGTTCTAGCTACGTGAAAATTGTAACAAATCTATATTAATCATATCTTAGCTAACTCATATTGTATTATTCATGTATTCTAATATATTATGTAATCTTGGGATACTATAGACACGTATACAAATGTTTTGACATATCATATCGACCCATATATATATATATATATATATATATATATATATATATATATATATATATATATATATATATATATATATATATATATATATATATATATTATTTGGAACAACCATAGACACTCTATATGCAGTAATGTTTGAGTTAGCTATACAGGGTTAAGGTTGATTCCAAAAATATATATACTTTGAGTTGTGATCTAGCCTGAGACGTGTATACACTGGGTCGTGGATTGATTCAAGATAATATATATCGATTTATTTCTGTACATTTAACTGTGGACAACTAGTTGTAGGTTACTAACGAGGACAGCTGACTTAATGAACTCAAATCATTAAAACATATTAAAAATGTTATAAATATATTTTGAACATACTTTGATATATATGTACATATTTGTTATAGGTTCGTGAATCGACCAGTGGCCAAGTCTTATTTCCCGACGAAGTAAAAATCTGTGAAATTGAGTTATAGTCCCACTTTTAAAATCTAATATTTTTGGGATGAGAATACATGCAATTTTATAAATGTTTTACGAAATAGACACAAGTAATTGAAACTACATTATATGGGTGAATGATCGAAGCCGAATATGCCCCTTTTACTTGGTAGCCTAAGAATTAGTAAACCGATCTACTAATTGACGCGAATCCTAAAGATAGATCTATTGGGCCTAACGAACCGCATCCAAAGTACCGGATGCTTTAGTACTTTGAATTTGTGTTTATCATGTCCGAAGGATTTTTCGGAATGATAGGGGATATTCTTATATGCATCTTGTTAGTGTCGGTTACCAGGTGTTCACCATATGAATGATTTTTATCTCTATGTATGGGATGTATATTGAAATATGAAATCTTGTGGCCTATTATTATGATTTGATAAATATATAGGTTAAACCTATAACTCACCAACATTTTTGATGACGTTTAAAGCATGTTTATTCTCAGGTGATTATTAAGAGCTTTCGCTGTTGCATGCTAAAATATGGACAAGATTTGGTGTCAGCATGCTTGTATAATATTGTTTAAAACTGCATTTGAGATTTACTTTGTTGTAACATATTAATATTGTAAACCAATATGTATTGGTAGTGTGTAAGTGTGATATTTTTAGATTATCATTTCTGGATAATCTAGGTGGTGTCTTTTTAACCTTGTCGATAAAATAAAGGTTATGGTTTGTTTTAAAAACGAATGCAGTCTTTGAAAAATGTCTCATATAGAGGTCAAAACCTCGCAACGAAATCAATTAATATGGAACGTTTATAATCAATATGAACGGGACATTTCATGCGCAGCAGGGAGTTGTAAAAGAAGGAAAGTTAAAGAATGAAATACCTAAAGGATCGGAGAAACATCTTAATATTCGGAAAGACGGAACCCGGTATAGGACTGAAAGAATTTGGGTACCAAAGTTTGGAGATATGAGAGAAAAGGTACTTAAGGAAGCACATAAAACCAGATATTCAATACATCCCGGAGCGGGAAAGATGTACAAAGATCTCAAGAAACACTTTTGGTGGTCGGGTATGAAAGCCGATATTGCTAAATACGTAGGAGAATGTTTGACGTATTCTAAAGTCAAAGCTGAATATCAAAAACCATCGGGTCTACTTCAACAACCTGAAATCCCAGAATGGAAATGGGAAAACATAACCATGGATTTCATTACTAAATTGCCAAGGACTGCAAGTGGTTATGATACTATTTGGGTAATAGTCGATCGTCTTACCAAATCAGAACACTTTCTGCCAATGAGAGAAGATGATAAAATGGAGAAGTTGGCGCGATTATATTTAAAGGAAGTTGTCTCCAGACATGGAATACCAATCTCTATTATCTCTGATAGGGATGGCAGATTTGTTTCAAGGTTTTGGCAGACACTGCAACAAGCATTGGGGACTCATCTAAACATGAGTACTGCTTATCATCCACAAACTGATGGGCAAAGTGAAAGGATGATACAGACCCTTGAAGACATGCTACGAGCATGTGTTATCGATTTCGGAAACAGTTGGGATCGACACCTACCGTTAGCAGAATTTTCCTACAACAACAGTTACCATTCGAGTATTGAAATGGTACTGTTTGAAGCACTTTATGGTAGAAAGTGCAGATCTCTGATTTGTTGGAGTAAAGTGGGGGATAGACAGATTACGGGTCCGGAGATAATACAAGAAACTACTGAGAAAATCATCCAAATTCAACAACGATTGAAAATTGCCCAGAGTCAACAAAAGAGCTACGCGGACAGTAAAAGGAAAGATATTGTAACATCCTCATTCGGGCCTAGATGTAAGATTACTAGATTTCCTTTAAGTTTGTATTGCGTTATTATATGTTTTTATTTTAATTTAACATTTATTATTATTTGATGATGTGGTTAGGACCAGTTTGTGACAAGGGTCACAGAACAAGTTTGTTTATTTAATTTGGACTTCATTTGGGTTGCCAAATGATGTACGAAAGATATCAGATAACTGATAAATACCCGTGTGTTGCACAGTGTGAGAATTTACCTCACTTAAAAGACTAGTGTTGTGTCCTTCTTCCCTTTTCTAGAGCTTTCTTCTCAAATACACCGTACCTACACTTTCACACTCATCAAACCCTAATTTCTGATCCTTGTTTTAGAGCTCGAATCATTTACATCTTTGTGTTCCTAGTGATTTACTGATTCTAACAAGGTAAGATTCATAGCTTTTCATGCTTTAATCTTCAAGAAAATTGGGTTTTTGTGTTAGTTTTTACAAAGTGTGTATTTTGAGTCAAAGTGGTTAGATTTGATGTTGTTTGAGTCCAAATCTTGTGGGTTTATGTTTCATGATGTATAGTGTCTTCGATTTGGTCAATTTTGAGGTCCTAATCCAGCTCTAGAGCAAGAATTTGTCGATTTTGGGTGAAACCCGTCACTTTGTTGCTGATGCAGCTGATGAACTACCTTCGGCCGATGGTCGTTGACCATCGACCGATGGTGAGGGACGATCGGCCGGTGGACAAAAAAATTTTTAGCGGACACTTTTTCTGACAAAAATTTATATATTGTGTTATTTGGTGTTAATGGACAGTAACTAACTTGATTTGCCTTATGTCCAGGTGAAAAATATAAGGAAGCCGCTCAGTAGTAGATTATCTGAGCTGGTTGCTGGTAATTGGTGAGTAGGACTGACTGGAGAATATAGTATATAGTAGCATGTTATATTATGATTGTCATGCTTGTTAAATATACTTATTGTTGTAATTAGTTAGTTCCTTGTGATGACTGCATGTTGGTTGATGCTTGTCTGTTGGAACCCAGTGCGTCCCTATCTTGTGGTAGCCTAATTCGATAGGAGAGATCAACCTACGGGTTGGGTTCCTCATGTGGTAGCCTATTTGCATCCGTGTAGTATATGTTTGAATGACGCGTTCGTCGCGTGTGGATGATTTATGCGACACGGTATGTAGGAGGAACTTCCGGTAAACCCCAGCCCGATCAACTGGAGGTTAATGGTTTGGCCGAACCGTCGGAGTCTCTTTAGACTGCACTACTGGGTGATGTTTGTGTGTTAGACTATTGTGACATGATTAGTATAACACTTATGTATGCTATGGCCTGTAGTTAGTCGTACTCACTTAGCTTCATGCTAATTCCCCTCCATCTCCTCCCTGCAGGTTGATAGCTTTTGTAGATAGTGCTTTTGGGAGAAGATGGGCATGGTGATGTTATGTTTGACAGGATTAACTCTGATGTGATCTTTTATAGTTTAAACTGTGTTCTTTTGAAAACAGATTGTAACTACATCTTCTCCGTATAAACATGTATTTTGTAATGACACGTGACACTGGTTGTCTTAGTAATAGTTAATGTTTATTTTGTAATTAATAAATAAATGCTTCCGCCACGTATATATATATATATATATATATATATATATATATATATATATATATATATATATATATATATATATATATATATATATATATATAAATAGCGGTGTCACAGATATAGAATTTGAGATTGGAGAAATGGTTATGCTTAAGGTTTCACCTTGGAAAGGCGTTGTTCGATTTGGTAAACGGGGGAAACTAAATCCAAGGTACATTGGATCATTCAAGATTATAGATCATGTCGGACCAGTAGCTTACCAACTTGAATTACCTCAACAACTCGCGGTTGTACATAACACTTTTCATGTCTCGAATTTGAAAAAATGTTTTGCTAAAGAAGATCTCACTATTCCATTAGACGAAATCCAAATCAACGAAAAACTTCAATTCATTGAAGAAGCCGTCGAAATAATGGATCGTGAGGTTAAAAGACTTAAGCAAAATAAGATACCAATTGTTAGGGTTCGATAGAATGCTCGTAGAGGACCCGAGTTCACCTGAGAGCGTGAAGATCAGATGAAGAAGAAATACCCGCACCTATTTCCAGAAGATTCGTCAACACCTTCTACAGCTTAAAATTTCGGGACGAAATTTATTTAACGGGTAGGTACTGTAGTGACCCGAACTTTTCCATGATTATATATTAAATGAAAACTATATTTGCATGATTAAATGTTTCCAACATATTAAGCAATCAAACTTGTTAAGACTTGATTATTTGAAATGAGTTTCATGTAGACAATTGACCACCCAAGTTGACCGGCGATTCACGAACGTTAAAACTTGTAAAAATTATACGATGATGATGATGATGATATATATATATATATATATATATATATATATATATATATATATATATATATATATATATATATATATATATATATATATATGTATGTATGTATATGGATATATATATAGTTAACATGATATTATTATAAGAAAGTATCTCACTAGGTATATTAACAATGAGTTATATACATAAAATGAGACAATTGAATTAAGAAAACTCGAAACGATAAATATAATGATTATCGTTATAACAACGTCTTACTAAATACATATGTATCATATTAAGATATTAATACACTATGTTTAACATCATGAAATGATAATTACATATATCATTAAGCGTATTAAAAATGAACTACACGAGTAAGATGAGACTACTAACTTAAGGATTTCGAAACAATACATATATGTAACGATTATCGTTGTAATAGTATTTTACACACCCACACACACACACACCCACATATATATATATATATATATATATATATATATATATATATATATATATATATATATATATATATATATATATATATATATATATATATATATATATATATATATATATGATATTAAGATATATTAATACACCATGTTAACATAACAATTTAACATCTCATTTAAGTGTAATAACAATGGATCAATGACATTTAACAAGATCGTTAACTTAAAGGTTCCGAAACAACACTTACATATAATGACTAACGATGACTTAACGACTCAGTTAAATGTATATACATATAGTGTATTAAGATGTATTAATACACTTTTGGAAGACTTAATGACATATATCAAAGTACTTCTACTTAACAAAAATGCTTACAATTACATCCTCATTCATTTTCATCAACAATTCTACTCGTATGCACCCGTATTCGTACTCGTACAATACACAGCTTCTTAGATGTATATACTATTGGTATATACACTCAATCATAAGCTCCATAGGAGCCCATATGAGTCATTAAACATGTGGGAACCATCATTTGGCAAACAGCATTAAATATCTCACAAAATTACAAAAAATATTATAAATCATTCATGAATTATTTACATGAAAACAAACTTACACATCCTTTATATCTAATCCATATACCAACGATCAAAAACACCTACAAACAGATTCATTCTTCAATTTTATTCATCTAATTGATCTTTCTCAAGTTCTATCTTCAAGTTCTAAGTGTTCTTCATAAATTCTATAAGTTCTAGTTTCATAAAATCAAGAATACTCTCAAGTTTGCAAGATTACTTCCAAGCTTTCTAATCCAATCCAAGTAATCATATAAGCTCAAGAAATCTTTCTTATTTACAGTAAGATATCTTTCTAATACAAGGTAATACTCATATTCAAACTTTGATTCAATTTCTATAACTATAACTATCTTATTTCGAGTGAAAATCTTACTTGAACTTGTTTTCGTGTCATGATTCTACTTCAAGAACTTTCAAGCCATCCAAGAATCCTTTGAAGCTAGATCAATTTTTGTTACTTCCAGTAGGTTTACATACTAAACTTTAGGTAGTAATGATATTCATAACATTATTCGATTCATATATATATAACTATCTTATTCGAAGATTTAAACTTGTAATCACTAGAACATAGTTTAGTTAATTCTAAACTTGTTCGCAAATAAAGTTAATCCTTTTAACTTGACTTTTAAAATCAACTAAACACATGTTCTATATCCATATTATATGCTAACTTAATGATTTAAAACTTGAAAACACGAAAAACACCGTAAAACCGGACATACGCCGTTGTAGTAATACTGCGGGCTATTTTGGGTTTGATAATTAAAAGCTATGATAAACTTTGATTTAAAAGTTGTTCTTCTGGGAAAATGATTTTTCTTATGAACATTAAACTATATCCAAAAATCATGGTTAAACTCAAAGTGGAAGTATGTTTTTCAAAATGGTCATCAAGATGTCGTTCTTTCGACGGAAATGACTACCTCTTTAAAAAATGACTTGTAACCTATATTTCCAACTATAAACTTATACTTTTTCTATTTATATTCATAAACTTAAGTTCAATATGAAACCATAGCAACTTGAATCACTCAAAACGGATTTGAAACGAAGAAATGACGGGTAAACCAAAATTGGATAAATTTGCTAGTTTTAGCTACGAAAATTTTGTAACAAATCTAGACTAAACATATCCTAACTAATTTATATTGTACATATTATGAAATCTTGGGATACCATAGACACGTATACAATGTTTTGACATATCATATCGACCCATCTATATATATATATATATTTCGGAACAACCATAGACACTCTATATGCAGTAATGTTTGAGTTAGCTATACAGGGTTCAGGTTGATTCCAAAATAATATATATACTTTGAGTTGTGATCGAGTCTGAGACTTGTAGACACTGGGTCGTGGATTGATTAGAGATAATATATATTGCTTTATTTTCTGTACATCTAACTGTGGACAACTAGTTGTAGGTTACTAACGAGGACTGCTGACTTAACAAACTCAAATCATTAAAACGTAATAAAAATGTTGTAAATATATTTTGAACATACTTTGACATATATGTACATATTTGTTATAGGTTTGTGAATCGACCAGTGGCCAAGTCTTACTTCCCGGCGAAGTAATAATCTGTGAAAGTGAGTTATAGTCCCACTTTTATAATCTGATATTTTTGGGATGAGAATACATGCAATTTTATAAATGTTTTACGAAATAGACACAAGTAATCGAAACTACATTCTATGGTTGAATTATTAAACCGAATATGCCCCTTTTAGCTTGGTAGCCTAAGAATCAGGGAACTGGCCCCTAATTGATGCGAATCTTAAAGGTAGATCTACAAGAACTAACAACCCCCATTCTGGAATTTGGAATGCTTTAGTACTTCGGGTTTATCATGTCCGATGGGTGTCCCGGAATGATGGGGATATTCTATATGCATCTTGTTAATGTCGGTTACCAGGTGTTCACCATATGAATGATTTTTATCTCTATGCAGTTTGCGAAATGCCTGATATGAGATGTGTTATAAAAATGAAATCTTGTGGTCTATTATTATGATTTGATAATATATAGGTTAAACCTATAACTCACCAACATTTTTGTTGACGTTTTAAGCATGTTTATTCTCAGGTGATTATTAAGAGCTTCCGCTATTGCATACTAAAATAAGGACAGGATTTGGAGTCCATGCTTGTATGATATTGTGTAAAAACTGTAGCGACCCAACAAAATCGTCATTGACGGCGTCGTTAACTTAGGTCCCGATGCGTGGTCATAATCCCTAAATGAGACTCGTTTGACCAAAATTATGTCGCATTCATTTGAAACGTACAAGACTTTACAAAGTTTAGTTTACTAACGGATCGACAACAAGTTTAAGTTTACGAAAGTTATAAAGTATAAATGAAATAACTCGCGACATAATTAGTTTAAAATCACAGTTGCTATAAATAGCGTAAGTATGTATGTATGCTTGACTCCAAGCAAGTAATTAGAGTGTATGCATGTATGCTTGACCCCAAGCAAGTATGAGTGTACGCTTAAGCATGTATCAAATAGCCATTCATGAACCTGAGAAACATATAGAAAACTGTCAACGAAAAATGTTGGTGAAATCATAGGTGTTTGTAAACGTTATTTTTGAACCATAAGATTTAGTATTTCCATAACGTTGATTATCTAAATCGTTTGCATTCCAAAAGTATGTTCGTGAGCACCCAATTATCAAGACTTAACTTTCCTTCCATAGAACCCCATCACAATAGTGTTAGAACATACACTGTTTCTAGAAAATATATTTCATCCGCATAACGGTAGCGAACCGTCCGAATGAGGGTTTGTCAAACCCGTATGGCCATACAACATAAGTTCTCGCTTACACCCGGCAAGTGTAACTAATGATAATTGAATTGAGGATTTTTGTTCAAACTCGCTGTGGAATGTTTGTTTCTTCGTACTTGTATTCAAAGCATAAAAGTATGTAGTATAAAATTTTATATGTTTCTCATCCCATGATTTAAAAGTATAAAAGTTGTTGAAAGATGGGACTATGATCTCACCTCGAGTGCACGAGTATAAATGTACTTCATAAAGTAAACGTGTGCATGAAAGTTGTTTAGCCTTGACCTAAACAAGTAAGTTATATCAATACCGGGTAAGACACAAACAAGGTCAGTCGAAATGTATTCAATTAGTCTTATGGCTCGTTACGACTCGAATATATATAGCATGTGAATCACGTTGTCAAGTTTCATTCAAGAATCAAGTATAAAAGCACGTTAGAATGATTGCAAAAGCATTTTGTTAAGTTTGACTAAAAGTCAAACTTGGTCAAAGTCAACGAAAAAGTCAACACGTTCGGGTCGGGTCCCGAACTATTTTTCTGAGCTTAGAAGTCATGTATAAGCATGTTGGCCAAGTTTCATATCAATCGGGGGTGCATAGCATAGCTAGAATTAAACGAAAAATGACGTTTTTTGGGCAGTCTGCCTCAGATGCGCCGCATCCAAGGCAGATGCGCCGCATCTAGATCTGGTTCAGCAATTTTGGGCAGTTTAACACTTAGACGATTCCAACTTCAAACAATCATAACTTATGAACCGTAAACATTCAAAACACGTATCTTATATCGTTGGAAAGGTAACTTAAGAGGAATACAACTAATACATTTCATCAATCAATTCCATTATTAAAAACAATGAAAACCTCAATAAATGATCATTAAACGTTCAAAATCAAAGTTTCAAGTTCATAAAACGCATTTCTTGACTCGGGAATCCAATTTACACATATGATACGCCGAATTGAAGGTGATGAAACATACAATACAACTAAACACCTACTAATAACATTTCATAGCATTCAATGCATCAAAAATCCATTTTAAAGTTCATCAAACCCTAACCAAGAATCAAGAATTCATCAATTTTGTAAATGAAGCTTTTCTAAATCAACATACACATCAAAATGAAGCTAATGATGCTAGTAACACATTTAATACATGAACTTTAACATTTAAACAACATTTAATCAACCAAAATCAAGAATTAAGCACACCCATTTCAAGTTCATGCTAGTTACTCCAAAATTAACAAATCGAGCAAACCAAACATATATTCATGTTATACTTGAGTCATAGATACTAATTAACACCATTTCAAGTCAATAAAACGAATTTAGAAAATCTAGTATTTTAGAGATGTTACCCAAATGAGATGAAATTTGTATCAAAATGTAGAGGATGAAGAGAGGATTCCAAATATGTAGTCGAATTTATTGTGAGCTTCCTAGATGTGAAATGGATGATGATTCTTGTTTGAGTGATTGAGAGAAAAAGAGGAAGTAAGAAAGAAAGAAAGAGATGAATGAATGAGTGGAGGTGGTGTGGTGGTTGACTAGTCAACTACTAGCCACCTCTTTGGTAAAGTGGCAAAACTAGTCCCTCGAGTTCGGATGCGGGTGCGTGAATTAACCAACGAATATTTTAAAAACGCTAGAGTAACCGGGAGATGTTATAACCAAATAACAGAAATATTTAGAACGTTAGTCAACGAAAGGTACGAATTTAGATAACGGAAGATATTATCTAAAAAAAACGGGCGTTAAAATAATTTAACGAAAAAATGCGTGATGTTACAAAAACTGCATTCAAGAAACTTATTTCGATGTAATATATTTTTATTGTAAACCATTATGTAATGGTCATGTGTAAACGGTATATTTTAGATTATCATTATTTGATAATCTACGTAATGTTTTTTCAAACCTTTATCGATAAAATAGAAGTTATGGTTGTTTTAAAAATGAATGCAGTCTTTGAAAAACGTCTCATATAGAGGTCAAAACCTCGCGACAAAATCAATTAATATGGAACGTTTATAATCTATATGAACGGGACATTTCAATTTATCACATGAAGTCTATATGAAATATTAAGTACTACTCGTGCACTTTTTAGAAAACAAAAGCTTGGTCATCAAAAAGCATGTTAAGTGGTCGTTTGGTTCATGAACTAATTACTAATCAACACGTTGTAACACGAACATTCGGGTAATCATAAAATGACTTTTATAAATTCGATTACTATAATATCCTAGTCCATTTTATGTGTTTTTCAATTCTGTATCCATCTAACATAAGTTCATAAACTAATTCAAATCACACAAATTGTAGTTTTCGTAATATAGCATAATTACATACCGAAACTTCAAACGAGCATAACTTTTGCATAACAAAACGAAATCAAGCGATTCTTGTTAGTAGAGTTATTAATTTTTCGATATCTTTTTATTTATATACTTTTAATTTACACAAAAATTGATTACAATATCAGTAGCATGCCTTTTAATTTTGGGATTCAATTAAAACACACAAACCGAGCAAATTAACGACTAATATCATGCATACACACATAGGATTGAGCAATAGACCAACAAACACTATGTAATATAACAAAAATCAAATTTATAAAATTTGGGTTTATAGTTTTATACCTCTAGAGATCAAATTGCCTATATCAATGCGTAGAGGACGATAAAAGCAACAACGTTCGTGTAGAGTGAATGAGCAAACAAGCAAAAATTGATGATGATTAAATTGTGAGGTTTTGAGGGTGTATATATAGGCTCATGGCTTATGAATTAATAAATATTTATTTATATTTATTGTAGACAATATCATATGTAATATTTAGCATATCTCATATTAAATGTAGGAATATCTAGTATTAAATGTATAGCTTTGATTGATGAATTAGCAAGGAACATGATCCCTATAATCAAGGGATATGATATCATATCATATATTATATATTTGGCCAATTAACAAAAGTTGAAAGTGACATGTGCATTTACTTACGTATGAATATGAATTGAATGAATGAAATGGATTTCATATTTACATTTTTAGTCCTTATATTTCAATATGCCTTACAATTTTATTTATGTAAATACACCACTTTCTAGAGTCCTTTTAGAATAAACGGTGTGTAATAAAACTCATGTGTAATAAAAATAATAGTAGCTCCCGAATGTTGAAAATCTTGGCTACTTTAAGTGTGTCTTTTCCTTAAGGTCAAAAGTAGTAGGTTCCATATGTGGAAATTTGTGTCTAAATGGTATGTATTAGATAAGCTTTAATATATATCATTATCTATTTTGATTTTCTTATTTTATAATATACGATTTAGTCCTTAAACATTGTAATTTTATTTAATTTGTTTGATGATGATGTCAAAGATTAAAAGTTTGGGTAATTCCAATTACCCGACAATCTCGTGAGACCTCTGTTGCAGTTTTTAAAACCTTGTCGTTTTCTCAGTATTTCAAATTCTGAAATAAGTTTTTCGGCTAATGTAATTATATATTAAATATGTTAGTTCATCATGAACTCAAGTATGCATTTAATTCAGTTAAATACACGAATCGAAAGTAAACACCATTAAATACTTTAACGGACAGTTAACAAAGTTTAATGAAAATAGCTAGGGTATTACAGCTGGCGTGATTACTTGCTCCATTGTAGGAGTTAGATTGATCACAGGTGGTTCTGGTAGAGTCATCTGCGGCTGCTCAGCTGTGGGCTCCATGATAATGCTAAAAACGAACATATATTTCATAGCATTATTCCTCAAGAAAGACAAGCTTTTAGTTGCAATTGTTCTATTTACAAGTGATATTCGTTTAAATAATAAAAGGTGAAGACAAAAGACAGATTCGACGAATTGAAGACGCAAACGACCAAAAAGCTCAAAAGTACAAAAGACAATCAAAGAGGTTCCAATTATTGATAAGAAACGTCTCGAAATTACAAGAGTACAAGATTCAAAACGCAAAGTACAAGATATTAAATTGTACGCAAGGACGTTCGAAAATCCGGAACCGGGACCAGAGTCAACTCTCCACGCTCGACGCAACGGACTAAAAATTACAAGTCAACTATGCACATAAATATAATATAATATTTAAATAATTCTTATAATTATTTAATATATTATATTTATATTTAAAACCGTCGGTAAACAAAGAGCCAAGCTTGTGTGAGCTGTAAATTTAAACTCCGCGACTCGCGGAGTTTGAAGGCCAAAATGGCCGCGAGTCGCGGAACCCCAATTTCAGAAACTCCCTATAAAGCTCGCGCATTCTGATCGTAAAAAATCATCTTTTTCTTCTTCGCTCATAATACTACGTAAATATTTATATTTATATTTTAATTTTAATTTTAATTTTAATTATAATTCTAATAATAAGGGTATGTTAGCGAATGTTGTAAGGGTGTAAGTCGAAATTCTGTCCGTGTAACGCTACGCTATTTTTAATCATTGTAAGTTATGTTCAACCTTTTTAATTTAATGTCTCATAGCTAAGTTATTATTATGCTTATTTAATCCGAAGTAATCATGATGTTGGGCTAATTACTAAAATTGGGTAATTGGGCTTTGTACCATAATTGGGGTTTGGACAAAAGAACGACACTTGTGGAAATTAGACTATGAGCTATTAATGGGCTTTATATTTGTTTAACTAAATGATAGTTTGTTAATGTTAATATAAAGATTTACAATTGGGCGTCCCTATAAATTACCATATACACTCGATCGGACACGATGGGCGGGGTATTTATATGTACAAATAATCGTTCATTTAACTGGACACGGTAATGGTTTAATAGTCACTAGAATAATTAAAACAGGGGTGAAATTATGTACAAGGACACTTGGTAAAATTGATAACAAAATATTAAAACCTTGGGTTACACTCAGTCGACATCCTGGTGTAATTATTAAACAAAGTATTAAAATCTTGTTACAGTTTAAGTCCCCAATTAGTTGGAATATGTAACTTTGGGTATAAGGATAATTTGACGAGGACACTCGCACTTTATATTTATGACTGATGGACTGTTATGGACAAAAACCAGACGGACATATTAAATAATCCAGGACAAAGGACAATTAACCCATGGGCATAAAACTAAAATCAACACGTCAAACATCATGATTACGGAAGTTTAAATAAGAATAATTCTTTTATTTCATATTTAATTTCCTTTATTTTATATTTAATTGCACTTCTAATTATCGCATTTTTATTGTTATTGTATTTAATTGCACTTTTAATTATCGTACTTTTTAATTATCGCAAGTTTATTTTATCGCACTTTTATTATTGGCAATTTCATTATCGTTATTTACTTTATGCTTTAATTTAAGTCTTGTATTTATTTTTAATATTTTACATTTGATTTTAACTGCGACTAAAGTTTTAAAATCGACAAACCGGTCATTAAACGGTAAAAAACCCCCCTTTATAATAATAATATTACTTATATATATATATTTGTATTTTTATAAAAGTAAACTAATATAGCGTTAAGCTTTGTTTAAAAAGATTCCCTGTGGAACGAACCGGACTTACTAAAAACTACACTACTGTACGATTAGGTACACTGCCTATAAGTGTTGTAGCAAGGTTTAAGTATATCCATTCTATAAATAAATAAATATCTTGTGTAAAATTGTATCGTATTTAATAGTATTTCCTGCAAAAATTAATAAGCTATTTTATACCCCTTAGCTAAAACATCAAGTATTTTTGGCGCCGCTGCCGGGGAGTCTCTTAAAAGCCGGAAGCGCAACGCTAATATAGAAAAAAAAAATTATGTATATTTAAGATTTTGTTAAATATTTAAGTTTTATAAGTTTCTTTATTTTTATTTTAGTTTATAAAGATAATAAGTTTTATTTAAATATCTTTTATTTATATAAAAACAGAAATAAATATAAAACAGAAAAAAAAAAAAATTAACATTTATAAATCTAGTTTTAAGCATTTTATTTATTAAAATTATAAAGTAGTTCTATTTTATTTAAGTTTTTAAAATATAAGTTTTTATTATACACATATTTTTTTTTTAAATATATAAACAGAAAAAAATTAAAAACAGAAAAAAAAATTAAAAAAGAAAAAAAAACGCGTCAAATTCAAACTGTACCAGAGTTGAATTTTTGAACCCCGCGACTCGCGGGGTTTGATGCATTAAATACCGCAACTCGCGGAGAAAACCTGACACGCGACAGAAGCCCTAATCAGGCATTAATCACGGTGTAATTATTATTATTATTATTATTATTTAATTAAAAACCCTAAATAGGTTTTATTTATTTATTAATTAGTTTAGTTTATTAATTTAATTTGTTTTATTTGTTAAATTAGTTTAATTAAATTATAAAATTAGTAGTTTTATTAAATAAATAATATAAAAATAATATTTTTATAAAAAATTGTAGTTTTTACAACTTTTTGTATATTTTTATATTTTGTCCCTTTTTAATCGTTTTAGCGTAATATTTATATTTTTAGCTCATATTTAGTTTTAAACTTAGATTTTGCCATAGTTATTTTTACTTCTAGATTTTTAGGCTTTGCCGTAGAATTCCTTAAGTGCTTTTTCTTAGACTAAGATTTAGGTACTTTAGAATTTTGCGACGCCTTTTTAAGTTTTAGTTTCTTTTTAAGTTATTTCCATTTGGGATATAGTTTTTCTTGTAAGCTTTAATATTTTTAGACACCTTTTACCTATGTATCAATTATCATTCCAATTAGTAATTTCAATTTGCGATTATAATTTTAAGTTAGTTGTAGTAATAAGGTTAGGTTAGTCAAGTAATTTTAAGTTTTATAAGTTTCTTTAATTTTTCCGTCACATTTTATTTTTCAACCATTTTTCTTTTTCAACCTTTTCCGACGAACTCTTTTTCTTTCTTATTTCTCGCTTTTCTAGTTTTAGGACATAGATTTTTATTCTACTTCTTATCTAAATTTCTTAAAATTACGAAAATTTATTTTAAGTGGTTAAATTGATAGACATCAAAATTTTCTGGTTCGTAGTAATAGTTGGATTTGTACGTGGACCGGGTTATTGGAGCCAAACAGTCCTCAATTATATTGAGACCAAACGAATCCTGCCCCTCTGCTGCATCTTTTGGCTATTCGAAACGTGGGCAAAATCAGAAAAGTCTATTGATTGGATAACTTATTATAATTTTTCTTTCCTTTTAAAAACTAATAGGATATTCAGTGAATGCACCGAGCAAAACGATCACCACCTTTTGTACGTTCACCACCTGTAACTAGATCAAGACATTTAGCAAATATAACCGCCGTTGATTTTTCTTTAGAATCGTCATCCAGTCGACCAAGTACTTCAGTTCAAATTTCCGATAATCCATTTTTGGAACCCGACCTCACAATTGAGAATCCGGAGAATATTCAGGAACGGTTCGTAGATCCTGAACCATTAAACTTTCCTCCGGAACTACCAATCATTCAAACAGAGATTGTTGAGGAACGAACCATTAAATCAGAATCCTCTAGTGATTCCGATTCAACAAATTCAATTATGGAGAATCTGGAACCTTTAAGTATGGAAGACCGAATGAGAGCTAAACGCACTGGCCAAGGTCACGCAATTACTCATCCAGACATTAATGCGCCAGATTATGAAATCAAAGGACAAATTCTACACATGGTGACTAATCAATGCCAATTTAGTGGTGCACCGAAGGAAGATCCAAATGAACATCTATGTACCTTTAATAGGATCTGCACACTATTTAAAATCCGAGAAGTGGAGGATGAACAGACATATCTCATGTTATTTCCCTGGACTTTAAAGGGAGAAGCCAAAGATTGGTTGGAATCGTTACCTGAAGGGGCGATTGATACATGGGATGTTTTAGTTGACAAATTTCTTAAACAATTCTTTCCGGCATCTAAAGCCGTAAGACTTCAAACAGAAATTGTTACGTTCACACAGAAACCGAATGAAACTCTATATGAGGCATGGACTAGATATGGAAAGTTATTAAGAGGATGTCCGCAACATGGTTTAGACACCTGTCAAATAGTACAAATATTCTACCAAGGATGCGACATCACTACAAGGAAAGACATAGATATAGCAGCTGGTGGTTCTATTATGAAGAAAACCGAAACTGATGCTTACAAAATTATTGATAACACTGCTTCCCACTCACATGAGTGGCACCAAGAAAAAGATATCGTTAGATCATCTAAAGCAGCTAGAGCCGATTCTAGCCATGACTTAGATTCCATTTCCGCAAAGATAGATGCTGTGGAGAGACGAATGGAAAAGATGACTAAAGATATTCACTCAATACGAATTAGTTGTGAGCAGTGTGGAGGACCACATTTGACAAAAGATTGTCTCAGTATTGAATTAACAATGGAACAAAGAGAGAATATTTCATACATAAACCAAAGGCTTGGAAATAATTATCAGAATAATTATCAACCGCCAAGACCGATTTACAATCAAAACCAGAGTTATAACCGAAATATTCCATGCAACAACTAACAAGGTCCTAGCAATCAACAAGTATCCAATAATACTTACAACCAGCAAAGACCTAATTTTCAAAACAAACCACCACAACAAACCGATGATAAAAAGCCGAATTTAGAAGATATAATGACGAAGCTAGTTGAAACTCAAACGCAGTTTTTCACATCTCAGAAACAAACCAATGAACAAAATGCTCAAGCATTTAGAAATCAACAAGCTTCTATTTAAAATCTAGAACAAGAAGTAAGTAACCTAGCAAGGTTAATAGGTGAAAGAAAACCGGGAAGTCTACCTAGTGATACAAATGCTAACCCCCGGAATGAAACAGCTAAAGCCATTACCACAAGAAGCGGTACAACACTTAAACCACCTGAAATACCTGTAACTTCTGATGAAGCTATTCCTACTCCACAAGAACCACAACCTGATCAAGATAAGGAAAAAGAACCGGTAGTTGAAAAGGTTAATGAAGATAACACAGTTAAGGCTAAACCTTATGTTAAACCATACCAACCACCACTTCCTTACCCGAGTAAAATGAAGAAAGAGAAACTTGAAGCCGAGCAATCCAAATTCTTGGATATGTTTAAACAGATAAATGTAAATCTTCCTTTCATTGATGTGATTTCAGGAATGCCTAGATATGCTAAATTCTTGAAAGATCTAATCTCAAATAGAAAGAAAATGGAAGAACTCTCGGCTGTTACTATGAATGCTAATTATTCAGCAGTGCTGTTAAATAAAATACCAGAAAAACTATCTGATCCAGGAAGTTTCACAATTCCATGTTTTCTGGGTAGTCTTAGTTCAATAGAAGCATTGGCAGACTTAGGTGCTAGTATAAATCTAATGCCGTATTCACTATACACTAAACTAGACCTTGGAGAATTGAAATCAACAAGAATAAGCATACAACTAGCCGATAGATCAATAAAATATCCTAGAGGGATAATGGAGAACATGCTAGTTAAAGTTGGTACTTTAGTATTTCCAGTAGATTTTGTTGTTCTAGACATGGAAGAAGATTCTCAAGTTCCTCTCATATTAGGAAGACCATTCTTAAACACGGCTAAAGCAATGATAGACGTGTTCGGTAAGAAATTGACCCTAAGTATAGAGGATGAGAGTGTTACCTTTTCAGTTGATAGAGCAATGCAACAACCACAATCTGCAGATGATACATGTTATTATATTCAAACTATAGATGCACATACAGAATTATTAGAAGAATTTCCAGAATTACAAGGAACAGGAGAATGTTCTTTAGGAGAAGGTAATGAACCAATTGATGAAGCTGAAATGTTAGCTACACTTATAGCTAATGGATATGAACCAACAACAGAAGAAATTCAAATGCTAAAAGAAGAAGACAAATATCGATATAAATCATCGATAGAAGAACCTCCGAAATTAGAATTAAAGCCACTTCCAAACCATTTGGAATACGCTTATTTACATGGTGAATCTGAATTACCTGTAATAATATCGTCTTCTCTTACTGAAAATGAGAAATCACAACTCATTTCTGTGTTGAAAGCTCATAAACCAGCCATTGCATGGAAGATTCATGATATTAAAGGAATAAGTCCTTCGTATTGCACACATAAAATCCTTATGGAAGAAGGTCATAAAACGTATGTGCAACGCCAACGAAGACTAAATCCTAATATGCAAGATGTAGTTAAGAAAGAGATTATTAAACTGCTAGATGCAGGTCTAATTTATCCAATCTCTGATAGTCCATGGGTAAGCCCAGATCAATGCGTGCCTAAGAAGGGTGGCATGACTGTCATTACAAATGAGAAAAATGAGCTTATTCCTACTAGGACTGTAACAGGATGGCGTGTATGTATTGATTATAGAAAATTAAATGACGCCACCAGAAAAGATCACTTTCCCTTACCTTTCATAGATCAAATGTTGGAAAGATTAGCCGGAAATAGTTACTATTGTTTTCTAGATGGATTTTCCGGATATTTTCAAATTCCAATAGCACCCGAAGATCAAGAGAAAACCACATTCACGTGCCCTTATGGTACTTTTGCTTACAAACGCATGCCATTTGGACTTTGCAACGCCCCAGCAACCTTCCAAAGGTGCATGATGGCGATTTTTCACGACATGATAGAAGAATGCATGGAAGTTTTCATGGATGACTTTTCAGTCTTCGGTGATACATTTGAATCATGTCTAGTTAATCTGGAACGAATGCTAATTAGATGCGAACAATCAAATCTAGTTCTTAATTGGGAGAAATGCCATTTCATGGTTAAAGAAGGCATCGTTCTTGGTCATAAAATTTCAAAAGAAGGAATTGAAGTGGATAGAGCTAAGGTAGATGTAATTGCTAAACTTCCACATCCCACCAATGTTAGAGGAGTTAGGAGTTTTCTAGGGCATGCCGGTTTTTACCGACGTTTCATAAAAGATTTTTCTAAAATTGCCACTCCTATGAATAAACTCCTAGAAAAGGATGCTCCATTCATCTTTTCAGATGAGTGTATCAAATCTTTTAATATTCTTAAAGAAAAACTCACTAATGCGCCGATCATGATAACACCAAATTGGAATCTACCATTTGAACTAATGTGCGATGCAAGTGATTTTGCAATGGGAGCCGTTTTAGGACAAAGGATTGAAAAACGATTTCAACCTATATATTATGCTAGTAAGACGTTACAAGGAGCACAAACAAACTATACAACTACTGAAAAAGAACTCCTTGCTATTGTCTTTGCTTTTGACAAATTTCGATCATATCTCGTTCTAGCAAAAACGGTGGTCTATACCGACCATTCTGCTCTTAGATACCTATTTTCAAAACAAGATGCTAAACCAAGATTAATCCGTTGGATCTTACTCTTACAAGAGTTTGATATTGAAATCCGAGATAAAAGAGGAGCAGAAAATCTCGCCGCTGATCATCTTTCTCGTCTTGAAAATCCCGAATTAGAAGTTCTAAATGAATCGGCCATACAAGACAACTTTCCTGATGAATATCTATTGAAGATAGATTATAAAGAAATCCCATGGTTTGCAGACTATGCAAACTACTTAGTTTGTGGATTCCTTGAAAAAGGATTATCATACCAAAGACGAAAGAAATTCTTCAGTGATATAAAACACTATTTCTGGGAAGATCCTCATCTGTTTAAAAGTTGTCCCGATGGAATAATACGCCGATGTGTATTTGGAGATGAAGCTAGTAAAATATTAAACCATTGTCACACAGGACCAACAGGAGGGCATTATGGGCCTCAACTAACAGCAAGAAAAGTTTATGAAGCTGGATTCTATTGGCCTACAATTTACAAAGACGCACACCTTCTTTGCAAATCCTGTGATGCATGTCAAAGGGCCGGAAAAATAAGTCAACGTGATGAAATGCCATAAAATGTCATCCAAGTATGTGAAGTATTTGACATTTGGGGTATTGACTTTATGGGTCCATTTTCAAAATCTCATAATAATCTATATATACTCGTAGCCATTGATTATGTATCTAAATGGGCGGAAGCACAAGCTCTCCCAACTAATGATGCACGAGTTGTAGTCAACTTTTTAAAACGTCTTTTTGTAAGGTTTGGAACACCGAAAGCTTTGATAAGTGATCGGGGTACTCATTTCTGTAATAATCAACTTGAGAAAGTTCTTAAAAGATATGGAGTAACTCATAAAATCTCCACCGCATATCATCCACAAACAAGTGGACAAGTTGAAAATACCAACCGAGCCTTAAAACGTATTCTAGAGAAAACCGTAGGATCAAATCCGAAGGAATGGTCCATTAAATTGGAGGATGCACTCTGGGCTTTTAGAACAGCCTACAAAACTCCAATTGGAACCACACCTTTTAGACTTGTTTATGGAAAAGCATGTCATCTTCCAGTAGAAATTGAACACAAAGCATTTTGGGCTTTGAAAACATGTAATCTTGATTTACATGAAGCTGGACGTCTACGATTAAGTCAGCTAAATGAATTAGAAGAATTAAGACATGAAGCATACGATAATTCGTTAATCTATAAAGAAAGAACGAAGAAATGGCATGATAAAAGAATCAGAAGTTCAAAAGAATTTAAAGAAGGAGACAGAGTTCTTCTTTTCAATTCACGATTCAAGCTATTTCCTGAAAAATTGAAATCAAGATGGTCTGGACCATTCATAGTCAAAAGAGTTTTCCCATACGGAACGGTAGAATTGATAAATTCAAATGGGATTGAATTTAAAGTTAATGGTCACAGAGTTAAACATTACATACATGGTCCGATGGAAGTTGACAACGAAGTTAATCACAGTTTCGACACCACAGCTAACTAAGTGTGGGGAGAATCAAGTCTTTAAAGGATAATATGTATTTCTGTTAGAGTTAGATTATCTGTTTTCGTGTAGTTCTCGAAAATGGAACCCGAATGGTCTTTCCCTAGCAGACCCTAAAGAACTAGTCTTCTCCCCCCATTCTGAATTTTTATTTTTTTAGGTTTTTACAAAATGAAGACTACCTGTGAACTAAACCATGGTCTAATGCTACACGCTTTAATCACTAAATGTAATAATGACATACTCCCGAGTGAATTAGTATCAGGAATCAGAGAAAGAATGGACGGAGTTAGAAAAGAATCCAGATGCGAAGATAATAAGTTACAATTTGGTAAAGGAAAATCAAAATCCGCAGCGAAAAGAAGAGCACGACACCTAGAAAGATGTCACAAATGCGGAAAATGGTCACATGGAGGTAAATGTTCAAATAATCAAACCTATTCAAATACCGAATTTGTTACTTTATGCAGAGACGGACCGTTCATATGTTTCGAAGAAAAGACACTGAATGCTCGAGGTTACGCCTATGTAGCTATGGAAAACCAATTAAACCGACTATCTTATGAATGGGATAGATCATATAACTAAGAAATCTATTTCACAGGTATGTCTGTACAGTTTTTATTTTATTTTTTTTATTTTTAACCTTTTGATAATAAACGCTAATTTGTTCGCTAAAAAGTATTAAATTGGTATTGAATAAAATTAGGTTTGGCGACCGAAATTATTGATATCATTCAAAAATTTATTACATCACTGCAAAATTTAACGTTTATTCTTAAGGTATAAATATCTTTAATCAATCAACCCAAAATATTTCAAAAATTCGTCATGAGTTAAATTAGGTCTTGAAACCGAAATTACTTTACCGAAAAGAGGGGCGCATATTTTTGATAATATTTGATTGATTAAAGTGGGATAAAAAGCTGTCACACCCCCAGTTAGGGTCTGGGTGAAATGTGACTTAATATCAAATCAACCAACATATTATAATATACGAGAACAATACTAAATGATAAAACAAACTTTATTGAGCACGCAGCGGAAAATGAAACGTAGTTACAATGATAGGAATAACAATAATGGAAATGTTCACATGCAGAAGTAATAAATGCGATATCTCTTGATCCTATGTCCAAGTAGCATCACATAAGCAGTAAGTATAAGAGCTTGAATCAAACAGCACCTGAGACAAAACATGCTAAAGTGTCAACCAAAAGGTTGAGTGAAGTTCATAGGTTTAACAAATAAGTTTGACCGTTTGTTTTAGACCACAAGATTTAATTTGTAAGGTTGATCTCCCGTAGGATCAAAAAGTAGATCTCGCAGATCCAAAAGTTATGCCAGTGCGTGATATTTAGACTAAACGTTCAAGTTTGCCCCATGACAAGTTGTGTCTGTCCTTGTCGGTTTAAATTTCATTATCAAGTAATACAAAGACTGAGTCAAATGTATCGGGGACGTTACTCCCGATAGGCCTACCCCCAATAAATAAGCATGCCGCAGCACTTAAAAATATCACTGTAGGGACTTAGTCGGACGTAGCCGGGTATAGCATAGTTTTAGCAGTTGGTACTTGTGTCTAAATTGTAAATAGTAAAAGCAGCATGTGTCTCACCCCAAAAAGTTAAATAAGTTTGCTAGCAATAAAGAGTGGGGCTATGAATTCACCTTAGTAATTCGATGAAGTAAGGTAGTCCTTAAAGAGAATGTATGGATGATCGAAGCACAAGATAAGTCAACCTAAGAATAAGTTGAGAATAGTTTAGATGTTTTGCCCGTATGAAGATAAGTTTAAGTATTTTCGTGTGTAGTAAGTTTAAAGATTGTTTATCGTTTTGGAAAGGCTTTTGCATATTAGACAAGCTTCCAATCTACCCACTTTCAATTTAAAATGGTCTTTTCAGGTCATTAGGTTTCTGAGCACTAGGATCCGTTAAATTGGTCAATCCAGACCCTCCACCTAAGACTTTCGAGCTTCCATCCACATCGAGAAAGTTTAAGATCTATACAAGTCTAATATACCGATCCAATATGTTTTTAGGTGTGTATAGGAATACAACACTTTAGTTATTTTACTTATAAGTGTTTCAATATATATAAATATTATATATATGTAAGGATACATATATATATTTATTTTAAATTTTGTTTTAGATCAATAATAGCATCAATTAATTATCTAATAATATTAACAAGTGTAATATTGATTTAATATCAGTAGGTAATATGTATAAAACATAATAAAAATTTTATACACATTAATATTAAGTTTTGTGTATTAAATAACACTTTTTATTATTGTTTTAATAGCTAAAATGTAAATAAATAGGTAAACAAATTAAACATCACATTTTATATTTTTCTTATGTTCTACTGATCAAAATAAGCTTAAGAAAAATTTATAGATTTTTGTTATGGTGTTTAAGTATTTATTTTCCATTTTCCTTTCGGTTTGTAATAATACAAAGTTTATAAAGAATTAATTATTAAATGAACCAAATTAATTCAACCAATATTTTTTCTATGCTTATAATGTTACAACAAAGTCAGAAAAATTATTTATACATTTATATAAATAGTTTAACTATTTAATCATACTATTGTGTAGTTTTTAGTTTTAATAAAAAAATTTAATAGAAATACATAACCATTAATTCTACAAATATTTTTATAACTTTATTAATAGTTATTAAGTAGTTTTTAATAGTTATCATGGTTAAAAACCTGCTGTAACATATAATTTCATTTTATTATAAAAAACAGTTTAATCGGGTACTGTAGCGTTTTCAGAAGAAAATTCAAATTAAATATTAAACATGCGAATTTAATTATAAAAAAAATTTATAATTACCCTTACATATGATATAGCAAGCGACTAAAATAAAATTTTACAAAAAAATTCGTTTACTATTTAATAAAAATCATTTATGTATTTCGGTTTATAAAAAAAATCAGTTTTTGATTTTTAGTAAATACTATTCCGACTTTATAATTCATGAAACTAATTTTTATAGACATTAGGATACTTAACACTAATTATCATGTATTTACATTTTTTATTAAAATTAATTTCGTATTTAATTAGTTTTTAACATAAAAACTAGCATAAAACTATATAAAAACTTAATAAAAACTATATAAATTAATTAGGGGACTTACAAAAAAATAGTTGCTGAGACTTGGGAGAGTTTCTTTCAAGTTGAGAGTGTGTTTTGAGGTGTGAGTTGAAATGAAACAAATGGGTGCTATTTATAGTGAAAATAAAGTTGATAAAATGAGTTTTATAATTTTTTTTTTTTTTAGTCAACAATAGGTGGTACTAGTTTATACCTTATTTTTAGTCAACATAAGGATGTAATGGTTTAAGATTCTTTAGTCTCATTATTATTACTATTATTATTTTTACATTTACTACATTGATAAGTATTATTTTCTTTTTACTAATTCATGACTTGTATATATTTAGTTCTCAATTGTTTTATTATTTATATAAATGTCACTTTTTATTTATTACTTACAGGTTATTAGTTATAATATTACATAAATGCATAAATTTTAATTAGTAGCGAGTGTCGACTAACAGTTTATTATTTTCATCTTTTATTAACTTGTCAATTATTGCACAAAGTTAATTAATATGTTTTCTAACTCTTAACACTTAACAATTGTTGATTAAAGTTTGATCATTAAGTTTTAATTATATTGTTTGGGCATTTAATATTGAAAAAATATAGAATGGAAAAATGAGGGTCGTTATAGTACCTCCCCGTTATTGAAAACTTCGTCCCGAAGTTTTTAGGTAGTTTTCTCGTTTGCATCAGCAGTTGAGAAGAGATGGGGATATTTCCGTTTCATATGGTCTTTGCGTTCCCAGGTATATTCGGGGCCTCTACGCGAATTCCACCGGACTTTAACGATAGGTATATTGCTTTTACGCGTTTGTTTGACCTCTCCTTCCATGATTTCTATAGGTTCTTCAACGAAGTGCATTTGCTCATCAATGCGGACATCATCCAGAGGAATAACGAGTGTGTCATCGGCAAGACACCGTTTAAGATTTGAGACATGAAACACATCATGTACTTGACTAAGTTCGGTTGGCAGTTCTAATCGGTATGCCACGGGACCGACTCTTTCAGTGATTGTGAATGGTCCAACATATCGTGGACTGAGTTTACTTCGCTTACCGAAGCGGACAACACCTTTCCAAGGGGATACTTTCAACATGACTTTATCTCCAACTTGGTATTCGATGTCTTTTCGTTTCTTATTGGCATAGCTTTTCTGTCGGCTACGGGCAGTTTCTAAACGTTGCTTGATTTGAACGATCTTTTCGGTAGTTTCGTGAATAATTTCAGGACCAGTTAAATGTCTGTCCTCAAGTTCATCCCAACACAAAGGGGATCTACACTTCCGTCCATATAAAGCTTCAAAAGGTGCAGCCTTAATGCTGGAGTGATAACTGTTATTATAAGAAAATTCAACCAAAGGTAGATGTCTATCCCATCCTTTGCCGAAATCGATTGCACAAGCACGTAGCATATCCTCCATAGTTTGAATGGTTCGTTCACTTTGACCATCGGTTTGCGGATGATAAGCTGTACTCATGTCGAGTTGAGTTCCAAGAGCAGATTGTAAAGTTTTCCAAAATCTAGAAACAAATCGACTATCGCGATCAGAAATGATCGAGATAGGAACACCATGACGTGAGACGATTTCTTTAATATAAAGCTGTGCTAATCTCTCCATCTTGTCGGTTTCCTTGATCGGTATGAAATGTGCAGATTTAGTAAGACGATCAACTACGACCCAAATAGTATCGTTACCGTTCGAAGTCTTAGGTAACTTAGTAACGAAGTCCATAGTGATACCTTCCCACTTCCACTGCGGAATGTCGGGTTGTGTCAACAGACCAGAAGGCTTTTGATGTTCGGCCTTGACTTTCAAACAAGTGAGACACTTACTAACATAAGTAGCAATATCGGCTTTCATGTTAGGCCACCAGTAGAATTCCTTCACATCGTGATACATCTTACTGGAACCGGGATGGATAGAATATCTAGTCTTATGTGCTTCATCCAAGACTAGTTCGCGAAGATTACCAAAACGAGGAACCCAGATTCTATTGCCAAAGTACCGTGTACCATTAGCTTTCACTTGAAGTTGGTTCTCAAAACCAATAGGTCCTTCACCTTCGATAAGTGTCGGTCTAATAGCTTCCAATTGAGCTTCACAGATTCGTGAAATAAGATTCGATTTGATTTTTAGGTTTAAAGCACGAACACGTTTAATATCGTCTTTTCGACTAAGGGCATCGGCAACTACATTCGCCTTGCCAGGATGATATTTCAGCTCACAATAATAATCGTTCAATGTCTCGAGCCATCGACTTTGCCTCATATTCAGCTGTTTTTGATCAAAGATGTGTCGAAGACTTTTATGGTCAGTGTACACCGTAAAGTGATTACCATAGAGATAATGTCTCCATATCTTTAATGCAAATACCACAGCACCTAACTCTAGGTCATGTGTGGTATAGTTTACTTCATGTTTCTTCAACTGTCTAGATGCATAGGCGATAACCTTCTCTCGTTGCATTAAAACACAACCAAAGCCATGCTTTGAGGCATCGCAGTAAACAACAAAGTCGTCGGTACCTTCAGGTAAAGAAAGAATCGGGGCTGTGGTCAACTTCTCCTTCAGAATCTTGAAAGCAGATTCCTGTTCTTCGGACCACTCAAATTTCTTCCCTTTTTGAGTCAGCTTTGTAAGAGGTTTGGCAATGAGAGAAAAATCTTTTATAAACCTTCGATAGTAACCGGCAAGTCCCAAAAATTGACGAATATGCTTTGCAGTCTTTGGTATCTCCCAGTTCTGAATAGCAGTAATCTTAGCTGGATCGACATGTATTCCGTTTCTATCAACAACATGTCCGAGAAATTGTACGGTTTTGAGCCAAAACTCGCACTTAGAAAATTTAGCATAAAGTTGTTCCTTTCGTAAGAGTTCAAGAATCATGCGCAAATGTTGCTCATGCTCTTTCTCATTCTTCGAATAGATCAAGATGTCGTCAATGAATACGATGACAAATTTGTCAAGATACGGTTTACAAACACGATTCATGAGGTCCATGAACACGGCAGGAGCATTAGTTAAACCAAAAGGCATGACACAGAATTCATAGTGCCCATAACGAGTGCGAAAAGCAGTCTTAGGAATATCGGATTCCTTGACCTTGAGTTGGTGATAACCGGATCTTAAATCAATCTTTGAATAAACACTTGACCCTTGAAGTTGGTCAAATAGATCATCAATACGTGGCAACGGATAACGGTTCTTGATAGTAAGCTTGTTAAGTTCGCGGTAATCAATGCACATCCTTAATGTACCATCCTTCTTTTTAACAAACAGAATAGGAGCTCCCCAAGGGGACGAGCTTGGACGAATGAAACCTTTATCCAATAGTTCTTGGAGTTGGTTGGATAATTCCTTCATTTCGGAAGGTGCTAAATGGTATGGTGCTTTAGCAACAGGAGCAGCACCAGGAGTTAAATCAATTTGGAATTCAACTTGTCGAGGAGGTGGAATACCCGGAAGATCTTCGGGAAACACATCGGGAAAGTCTTTAACTACTGGTACATCTTCAATTCGCTTCTCTTTCGATTCAATCAGATTAACGTGGGCTAGAATAGCTGGATAACCTTTCATAAGGTATTTGCGGGTTTTAATACAGGAGATAATATTGAGATTGGAACCACTCTTTTCACCTTGGATAATAAGAGTCTCTCCATTTCCTAATGGAACATGAACGGTTTTATCGTAACACATGATCGCAGCTCTTAATGGACGTAACCAATCCATTCCAACTACGACATCGAAACTTCCTAGCTCGACCGGCAAAAGGTCTATCTTAAATTCTTTGCTGGCTAAGATTAGGTTGCAGTTTTTATAAATTTTATCAACTTTCATGATCTTTCCATTGGCTACTTCTACTAATCGTTTAGTTTCTAAGGGTTGAGGCTTTTCAGTAAATAGGGTACAAAATTCATTAGATACGTAACTTCGGTCGGCACCAGTATCGAATAAAATAGTTGCGTAGCAATTATTGACGAGATACGTACCCGTGATGACCTCATCTTCATCTCGGGCTTCAGCAGCAGTAATAACAAATGCACGACCCTTTGCAGCAGTAGTATTGGCTCCAGTAGCAGGATTATCTCTCTTCTTAGGGCAATTTGGACTAATGTGTCCCTTTTCCCCACAAGTATAACAAGTAGGAGGAGCTTTGGCAGGAACAATAGATTTATTCTTTGGAGGAGTCCTACACGTCTTAGCTACGTGTCCCACTTTCTTACACAACGAACAAGTGGCAGTGCACTGCCCCGGGTGATGCCTTTCACAACGAACACAAAAAGGATAAGTGCCCTTATAATTCGTCCTTGTACTATCCATAAGCTTTTTACTAACATTCTGAGTTGAACCTTGAGACGGCTCAAACTTCCTCTTACCATCATTACCCTTGGTTTCAACTTGCTTATTGGCCGACGCCCTTCTTCTCTTGGCCAACATGAGATTTTGTGCCATGAGAATCACAGCATCCAAAGTAACCTTCTCAGCAGCAATAACATTCCCTTGAACATCCTCGGGAAGACCTTCAATATACCGCTCAATTCTTCTAGCTTCAGTAGGAAACATTTCAGGACATAGAGTAGAAAGCTCCAGATAACGATTGGTATAATTCTCAATGTCAGTACCCTTGACCCTGAGTTCCCAGAACTCAGCTTCAAGCTTCTGAACTTGACTCCTTGGGCAGAATTTGTTGACCATCATACTTTTGAGTTCGTCCCATGGAATTGCATTAGCATTATCAATTCCTACGGACTTGGCATAAGCAGTCCACCAAGTTAAAGCATTACCACCCAACGAGCTAGTGGCATACTTTACTCGATCATCATCACCACAGTTGCAAATACGGAAAATAGATTCCATCTTTTCGAACCAACGAACTAGTTCGACAGCTTCTTCGTTTCCCTTAAAAGCGGGAGGGTGACAGTTTGTAAAGTCCTTGTAGGAACAAGGTTTTGGTTGAGTATTAGCATGATTAGCTTGGGCGTTGCCTTGGGCAGCAGCGAGTAACTGTTGGAATTGCTCAGTAGTTAACACAACGTTGTTAACGGTAGGTGCAGCTGAACGAACCATGATGTCACTACATAAAAGTGAACATATGTTTGATAAGTTTAACAAGTTATAAGTTTGAGTAATCACAAGTATGAATAAACTAAAGTATTGATATCGCATGATATTAATAAAACACTTTATATTATTAGAACGAGGCATTAAATAAGCCTTTATTACACGATTCGGAAATAGAAATTGTTTAAGGCACAGCCTTTACATAGATGGAAAATAGGAAAAATAACTAGGAAATATTAAGATTGAAGTAGTCTTCATATTTCGTCTCCAACCTTCTTCATAAACTCCTCAACTTTCTCATTTTTCGTCTTTTGTTTCTCATAGAGATACTCGAAGTTGTCATAAAGGTTGGTAACACGACTGTTTACGGCATTAGTGTTGTACTCTCTTATGGCAAGTTGTTCGTCGACTCGACCTTTCTCCATTTTCATTCGGACATCAACATCCTCCTTGAGGTAAGCAAGTGATTGCTTTCCCCAGCGAGTGTTGCGTTCTTCCTCGCACTTTAGCATCAGCAACTCCTTTCTTAGCTCGACGTTTTCTTTCATAAGTTTCTTCATTCGACGATCCACTCTTTCCATGTGGCGAAGTAGACCTCCAATGTTTCTCTCGGTATCATTTCGTAATCTCATGATTTCATACTTAGGACCATCATAAAAAGGAGATCGGGCTCTCTTCCTTGATGGACCAACTTCTTCATGCCGTTTTCCCTTATCTTGGGTTCTCGGAGTTGGGTAGTATTGAGGAGACCCATGTGAATCTAAAATAGTATTCGGGCTATAATTCAGCGGTGGTGAAGCAGGACTATAAAGAGGACTTCGAACTGGTCTCGAAGTTGAAGAGTGTCCAACACCTACTTCGGTGGTAGGGTTGTGAGTTGCTTTGTTGGGCTTGTTAACGTTTGAGCTTGACATCCTATCATTAGGAAAGAGACCTTGATTAGAATCTTTGAGTCAAGTTTATTAAAGCATAATTGTTAAGATTATACGACAATCCTAAGTGCTTTAAGTCTAAGGCAGGAAAGGTTATAGTTTCCTAGATTGCTAAGGCACCCTAGCTAACAAGTAAGGCACACATAAAAATGCAATCCTGGTTCTCTATAACAGCCTGGTTTGCTCTGATACCAATCTGTCACACCCCCAGTTAGGGTCTGGGTGAAATGTGACTTAATATCAAATCAACCAACATATTATAATATACGAGAACAATACTAAATGATAAAACAAACTTTATTGAGCACGCAGCGGAAAATGAAACGTAGTTACAATGATAGGAATAACAATAATGGAAATGTTCACATGCAGAAGTAATAAATGCGATATCTCTTGATCCTATGTCCAAGTAGCATCACATAAGCAGTAAGTATAAGAGCTTGAATCAAACAGCACCTGAGACAAAACATGCTAAAGTCTCAACCAAAAGGTTGAGTGAAGTTCATAGGTTTAACAAATAAGTTTGACCGTTTGTTTTAGACCACAAGATTTAATTTGTAAGGTTGATCTCCCGTAGGATCAAAAAGTAGATCTCGCAGATCCAAAAGTTATGCCAGTGCGTGATATTTAGACTAAACGTTCAAGTTTGCCCCATGACAAGTTGTGTCTGTCCTTGTCGGTTTAAATTTCATTATCAAGTAATACAAAGACTGAGTCAAATGTATCGGGGACGTTACTCCCGATAGGCCTACCCCCAATAAATAAGCATGCCGCAGCACTTAAAAATATCACTGTAGGGACTTAGTCGGACGTAGCCGGGTATAGCATAGTTTTAGCAGTTGGTACTTGTGTCTAAATTGTAAATAGTAAAAGCAGCATGTGTCTCACCCCAAAAAGTTAAATAAGTTTGCTAGCAATAAAGAGTGGGGCTATGAATTCACCTTAGTAATTCGATGAAGTAAGGTAGTCCTTAAAGAGAATGTATGGATGATCGAAGCACAAGATAAGTCAACCTAAGAATAAGTTGAGAATAGTTTAGATGTTTTGCCCGTATGAAGATAAGTTTAAGTATTTTCGTGTGTAGTAAGTTTAAAGATTGTTTATCGTTTTGGAAAGGCTTTTGCATATTAGACAAGCTTCCAATCTACCCACTTTCAATTTAAAATGGTCTTTTCAGGTCATTAGGTTTCTGAGCACTAGGATCCGTTAAATTGGTCAATCCAGACCCTCCACCTAAGACTTTCGAGCTTCCATCCACATCGAGAAAGTTTAAGATCTATACAAGTCTAATATACCGATCCAATATGTTTTTAGGTGTGTATAGGAATACAACACTTTAGTTATTTTACTTATAAGTGTTTCAATATATATAAATATTATATATATGTAAGGATACATATATATATTTATTTTAAATTTTGTTTTAGATCAATAATAGCATCAATTAATTATCTAATAATATTAACAAGTGTAATATTGATTTAATATCAGTAGGTAATATGTATAAAACATAATAAAAATTTTATACACATTAATATTAAGTTTTGTGTATTAAATAACACTTTTTATTATTGTTTTAATAGCTAAAATGTAAATAAATAGGTAAACAAATTAAACATCACATTTTATATTTTTCTTATGTTCTACTGATCAAAATAAGCTTAAGAAAAATTTATAGATTTTTGTTATGGTGTTTAAGTATTTATTTTCCATTTTCCTTTCGGTTTGTAATAATACAAAGTTTATAAAGAATTAATTATTAAATGAACCAAATTAATTCAACCAATATTTTTTCTATGCTTATAATGTTACAACAAAGTCAGAAAAATTATTTATACATTTATATAAATAGTTTAACTATTTAATCATACTATTGTGTAGTTTTTAGTTTTAAAAAAAAAATTTAATAGAAATACATAACCATTAATTCTACAAATATTTTTATAACTTTATTAATAGTTATTAAGTAGTTTTTAATAGTTATCATGGTTAAAAACCTGCTGTAACATATAATTTCATTTTATTATAAAAAACAGTTTAATCGGGTACTGTAGCGTTTTCAGAAGAAAATTCAAATTAAATATTAAACATGCGAATTTAATTATAAAAAAAATTTATAATTACCCTTACATATGATATAGCAAGCGACTAAAATAAAATTTTACAAAAAAATTCGTTTACTATTTAATAAAAATCATTTATGTATTTCGGTTTATAAAAAAAATCAGTTTTTGATTTTTAGTAAATACTATTCCGACTTTATAATTCATGAAACTAATTTTTATAGACATTAGGATACTTAACACTAATTATCATGTATTTACATTTTTTATTAAAATTAATTTCGTATTTAATTAGTTTTTAACATAAAAACTAGCATAAAACTATATAAAAACTTAATAAAAACTATATAAATTAATTAGGGGACTTACAAAAAAATAGTTGCTGAGACTTGGGAGAGTTTCTTTCAAGTTGAGAGTGTGTTTTGAGGTGTGAGTTGAAATGAAACAAATGGGTGCTATTTATAGTGAAAATAAAGTTGATAAAATGAGTTTTATAATTTTTTTTTTTTTTAGTCAACAATAGGTGGTACTAGTTTATACCTTATTTTTAGTCAACATAAGGATGTAATGGTTTAAGATTCTTTAGTCTCATTATTATTACTATTATTATTTTTACATTTACTACATTGATAAGTATTATTTTCTTTTTACTAATTCATGACTTGTATATATTTAGTTCTCAATTGTTTTATTATTTATATAAATGTCACTTTTTATTTATTACTTACAGGTTATTAGTTATAATATTACATAAATGCATAAATTTTAATTAGTAGCGAGTGTCGACTAACAGTTTATTATTTTCATCTTTTATTAACTTGTCAATTATTGCACAAAGTTAATTAATATGTTTTCTAACTCTTAACACTTAACAATTGTTGATTAAAGTTTGATCATTAAGTTTTAATTATATTGTTTGGGCATTTAATATTGAAAAAATATAGAATGGAAAAATGAGGGTCGTTATAAAAGCCAAAAAGATTTTTAATTTTATTTTTACCATGTTTTTAAAATTAATATATAAATCTTAAATTAATATTGTAAACTTTGTAAAAACAATATTTTTAAAATTGTAAATATTTGAAAAATTAATATAAGTTTGGTGTGAATTTATAATATGAATTTTTAAATTAAGTTTGGTGTGAATTTATAATATGAATTTTTAAATTAAGTTTGGTGTGAATTTTTAATTTTTAAAATATGAATTTTTAATTTTATGCATTTCAAATTTTAAGTTTGGTGTAAATTTTTAATATTAATTTTGAATTTTATATTTAAATTGTGTGAATTTAAAAACAAAAATTTACTTTATCTCATTAAGTTAAAAATATGATTTTTAAAATTCATCGTAAGTTGAAGACTAGGTCTTTGAACCGAAATTGCTTTACCCGAGGGAGGGACGAGAACTTTTATTATCATTATTTTTAATCTTATTGAATTAAAGTATGCCAAAAACAATAAAAAAAAACCCAAAAATCTTAGCTTTTAAAACAATCGCTACAAAAAGAAAAATTTTAAAATTTTGTCGAGGGACGGACTAGGACATCGATCCGAAACGACCTCGTCCTAAATAACAAGGGAAACAAAATTTTAAAATTAATTACTTAATTGTTTTGTAAGTTAAAGATTATAAAAAAAAAAAAAAAAGCAAACTCCGCGACTCGCGGAGTTTGAAGTGTCCAAACACCGCGAGTCGCGGGAGGACCGAAAATCAGAAAAAAAAAATAAAGAGCTGAAACTGATCAGTTCACTCCCCACAACAGAAAACACAGCGAAAAATCTGCGAAATACTCCGAAAAAACACCCAAAAACACCCCCAAAATCACAATTTTTAACTGTTAATCACCAAATCTTTTACTAAAATCATGTTGAGAAGGATGCTATCTAGGAATTACTCAAGAAAAACGGTAAATTTCTACACCTAAACACCATTTAATCCGAAATTAGTGTTCTTGAGCTATTTTTTTTAAATTTGATTTTGATGCTTTTTAGTGTAATTAGGCTTAAATTGTTTATGTATTATGCTTGTATAACCTAGATTGATGCTATTTAACATGATTAGAAGCCTTAAACTTCAAATTTTGAGTAATCTAGGGTTTGTGTTCTTGAGCAAATTTGGGGCTTTTTGATATAAACAGGTTATGGCCGATTTTTGTTATGAATTGTTGCTAAATTAAGTAGTGTAACATGTCTAGGTAGTTAAATGATCCAAACTTTGAGCCTAAACATGATTTTAAGAATTAAAGTGGACTTTTTCAAGTCTAAAATTCATGAACTTGATTTTTGAAAGACAATGCCATTTGAAACTTGTTTAATTGCTAGTAATGATTATTTTGACATGTTATTTGAGTTGAATGCTTATGAACTTGGCGAACATTTTCGTATATGCTTATTTGAAAAAGTGTAGATTTGATGAAAATGTGAAAATGAGCTTAAGTTTGATATAAATTGATCATGTCATTGTGATTATTTTGATTGATGATTTTGCTGACACTAATGCATATTTGGATGCACAAAAATTGTGTTTGATGTGTTTTGCAGACTGAAAGGGGTGAATCTTCATCACAAGCCCGCAATGCTCCTGCTGAGAATGCGGAACAACAGGAGGTGGATAACTACTACAAGCAGGATATACCTCATCCAGTCATGACCTTTTCTGATATGCACTTGGAAGAGTTGCACCCGAACCTGAGATTTGACAGACTTTGGATAGATTATCCAAAATATCAAAGGGGTTTGCATACTCTTCATTCTAAGGTTGTTGAGGTACCGAGGGTCATAGAATGGGGACCCTTAGAAGCTGTAGAATTGGCCTGGCCAATTACGGAATTACTTGTACAGAGGTATGGTAATTCTACTTTTAATGACTGGGTATGTTTATTCACCATGCGTAGACCTGTATATAAAGTATGGTGTGAAGAATTGTTATGTAGTATAGAGTTGAATGATCGGGTAGCTAGTTTAACCGATCGATCTTTTATTAGATTTTTGTTAGGCGGTTCGATGCGCCACATGTATTTACTAGACATGGCTCAGGCTTTACGTATATATACGCCTGAGGAGTTAGCATCTGCTGATTGTAGAGGGTTGATACTAAACGGTAGAAAGATAGATGAAAATTTTGATACACACGGTGTGTGGAGTTAAATGACAAGCCATCACCGTTTCAAAGGGGGAAATTACTCTTATTTGGACATAGATAGAGCTGAATTAAGAGTAATTCATAGGTTTTTAGCTAATTCGATTACACAAAGGGGTAAGAACAAGGAAAAAGTAAATGAACAGGATTTGTTTTACCATATGTGTATTCGAGACCCACAAAGCGCTGTAAGTATACCGTATTGTGTGGGTTATTATTTATCAGCTATGGTTCGGGAGATGAGACCGCATAGCATAATAGGAGGTGGTATTTTTATTACTTTGATTGCTGAATATCTCGGTGTGGATATAAGTCGGGGGGGATTATTAGTGGAAGAACCAGAACCCAGCGATACTATAGGTTTAAATGTATACCATGGTGCGAAAGTTTTGAAGAGGCGAAATAACGCCGCAGTACCATACCATGGTAGACATCCACAGGTTGAGAGAAACCAACAGCAAGGTAATGTAGGAGGGGGGAATGAGATGCAAGAAATGCAAAGGTTTATAGCTTCTCAGGAGTACGAAAATGCTAGACAGAGAGCATTTGAAGATTGGCAAGTTCATCAGAACCAAATCATAGCTCATTGCCAACATATAGGTAGAAACTATATTCCTACACCGAAACCCATCTTCCCTCCCTGGACTATAGAGATGCAACCACCGTATCCTATGTATAACCCTGCCGAAGCATTTTATAGCACCTATGGTTATGCTTGGAACCCCTATTGGTATCAATATCATCCATAGTCTACTTATTTTTATTTATTTTGTAATTTGTATTGTTGATACGTTTAATACTTATGTTAATATTGTAATAGTTGTTATAATTTTCTAACTTTTATTCTTAGATTTTATTAATTTTTGAATGTGGGGTAATATACCAAACTTCAAAAATATGTATATATGTTTGCAGTTTATCTTATGTACACAACAGGGTAAAACAACGCATTTTCAAAGACTGGCATTAAGTTCAGCAAAAGCAACTAATTTTGACGACAAGATGCAAAATATATGTGAAATAACAACAAGACGGAATGAACAAATGATGTGCACCATTTATCATTCAGCAAACAAACGCCAATATATTTGGAAACTTTGGTAAAAATTTAATCATTTTCACACAAATCACCCTCAATAATTTAAATTATTACTGATTTCTTGCAAATGAGGGCATTGCAAGATCTTAAGTGTGGGAAGGGGTTAAATTCTTTCGGATTTTAAAATTTTTTACTTTATACACTTGGTTACCATTAAAAATACTAGTAAAGCAGTAGTTGTATTAGAATCTAGTGCTCTCTGATAAAAAAGAACAGCCCTAGTCTTATATACTGACTACCCAATTCTAGTAAAAATTTTCAAAATTTTCAATTAAATGAACTCAAAATCATGTTTATACATATTTATGAACGATAAAACTAGGTTTTAACACCGAAATTATTGTTACCTCGGAAAGGACATAAATTGAGAAACAAACCAAAATGTTAAAATTCATTTAAAATGGAATAGAGGACGATAAAAAGGAAAATAAAAGCCAAGTGTGGGAAAATTTACCAAGTTATCTTAAACATGTGTCACATATATCTGTAACAAATAACTGAAAAAATACTTTTGCTTTGGACTAAACTAAACTGTTTTACCCGATGAAAGAAAAGAAGAGATGGATCTACACGATGAATCAATTCCATCATTAAAAGGAAGTAAAGTCTTCCGAAAAAGACACGCGCTTCTTGATTTAGGTCATGAAGTTGTCATCCAGACTAGCTGTAGGTTGACGAAAAATCTAGAAAAGTCATCACTAAAATCAGCAGGAAATCCACGGACCTCAGCATTAAACAGGGTCGCCAAGTGGTCAGACTTATCCTAACCATGAGAGGATCTGTCTCGTAAAATGGGGAGGACGCCGTGCAAATTAGCTTGATAAGACTAATGAATCAGACCCCCAGAAAGGATAATCTCCTTTTAAAGATTAAAAATCAGCTTTTAAGACTGATATTACTCAATCCTTGAGATTGACTTTAAAGATTGAGAATTACAAACTCATGGAATTCAATGATATCTAAACTCGAGCTTGAACGAGAAAATATTTTGATCAAAATTACAAACCGATTTGTTTTCTGAAAACCCTATTTTCAATGCGTTCATTACCATTGAACGTAAAATCCTAGGAATTCACCTGAAATTCATTAGGTCACCTGAACTAAATCGGGTGTCAACCGTAAGAACGGTGGTTGCATAGTGGTCAAAGACAGGACCTTGTGCCATACCGAAAAATTATAAGGGTGAGCTTTACTATTGCTCCTACCAAGGATAGTAATTGCGTCCGATACGTTATAGACCATAATTAATAGCATGTCAGGGGACATTGCCTTAACAGTTACTTGTTCAACGCTTTCCTTTACAATCGGACGGTAGTTTACCGAAAGGTAATATACGGGACAAGTAAACTGGACGTGTTGCTTTCCAAATACAAGGTTAGCAAGTGGGTGACACAAAACCATAAGTTTTGAGCTAAAATTTTCAAATCTGAAACCCACCAAACCCACAAAAATATTTTGCAAACACCGGTAAAGGGTTATTCCGGAAAACTTATCTAGGGTAAAAACTAGATTTAATTTTCAAAAGATCAAATATTTTCATAAAGATCCAATTTCCTTAATGGATCTAAATTTTTATAGTCATGTGAGACTGTAAACCATATCGTTACTACCATTGTTTATACCACCGTATAGAAATCACTGATGTACAAAGTGTGAAGAATAAAGAAGTGATTCTAGTATTTCAAGACGATATTGCTTGAGGACAAGCAACGCTCAAGTGTGGGAATATTTGATAATGCTAAAAACGAACATATATTTCATAGCATTATTCCTCAAGAAAGACAAGCTTTTAGTTGCAATTGTTCTATTTACAAGTGATATTCGTTTAAATAATAAAAGGTGAAGACAAAAGACAGATTCGACGAATTGAAGACGCAAACGACCAAAAAGCTCAAAAGTACAAAAGACAATCAAAGAGGTTCCAATTATTGATAAGAAACGTCTCGAAATTACAAGAGTACAAGATTCAAAACGCAAAGTACAAGATATTAAATTGTACGCAAGGACGTTCGAAAATTCGGAACCGGGACCAGAGTCAACTCTCCACGCTCGACGCAACGGACTAAAAATTACAAGTCAACTATGCACATAAATATAATATAATATTTAAATAATTCTTATAATTATTTAATATATTATATTTATATTTAAAACCGTCGGTAAACAAAGAGCCAAGCTTGTGTGAGCTGTAAAAGTAAACTCCGCGACTCGCGGAGTTTGAAGGCCAAAATGGCCGCGAGTCGCGGAACCCCAATTTCAGAAACTCCCTATAAAGCTCGCGCATTCTGATCGTAAAAAATCATCTTTTTCTTCTTCTCTCATAATACTACGTAAATATTTATATTTATATTTTAATTTTAATTTTAATTTTAATTATAATTCTAATAATAAGGGTATGTTAGCAAATGTTGTAAGGGTGTAAGTCGAAATTTTGTCCGTGTAACGCTACGCTATTTTTAATCATTGTAAGTTATGTTCAACCTTTTTAATTTAATGTCTCATAGCTAAGTTATTATTATGCTTATTTAATCCGAAGTAATCATGATGTTGGGCTAATTACTAAAATTGGGTAATTGGGCTTTGTACCATAATTGGGGTTTGGACAAAAGAACGACACTTGTGGAAATTAGACTATGAGCTATTAATGGGCTTTATATTTGTTTAACTAAAAGATAGTTTGTTAATGTTAATATAAAGATTTACAATTGGGCGTCCCTATAAATTACCATATACACTCGATCGGACACGATGGGCGGGGTATTTATATGTACAAATAATCATTCATTTAACCGGACACGAGAATGGTTTAATAGTCACTAGAATAATTAAAACAGGGGTGAAATTATGTACAAGGACACTTGGTATAATTGATAACAAAATATTAAAACCTTGGGTTACACTCAGTCGACATCCTGGTGTAATTATTAAACAAAGTATTAAAATCTTGTTACAGTTTAAGTCCCCAATTAGTTGGAATATGTAACTTTGGGTATAAGGATAATTTGACGAGGACACTCGCACTTTATATTTATGACTGATGGACTGTTATGGACAAAAACCAGACGGACATATTAAATAATCCAGGACAAAGGACAATTAACCCATGGGCATAAAACTAAAATCAACACGTCAAACATCATGATTACGGAAGTTTAAATAAGCATAATTCTTTTATTTCATATTTAATTTCCTTTATTTTATATTTAATTGTACTTCTAATTATCGCATTTTTATTGTTATTGTATTTAATTGCACTTTTAATTATCGTACTTTTTAATTATCGCAAGTTTATTTTATCGCACTTTTATTATTCGCAATTTCATTATCGTTATTTACTTTTTAATTTAAGTCTTGTATTTATTTTTAATATTTTACATTTGGTTTTAACTGCGACTAAAGTTTTAAAATCGACAAACCGGTCATTAAACGGTAAAAAACCCCCCTTTATAATAATAATATTACTTATATATATATATATATATATATATATATATATATATATATATATTTGTATTTTTATAAAAGTAAACTAATATAGCGTTAAGCTTTGTTTAAAAAGATTCCCTGTGGAACGAACCAGACTTACTAAAAACTACACTACTGTACGATTAGGTACACTGCCTATAAGTGTTGTAGCAAGGTTTAAGTATATCCATTCTATAAATAAATAAATATCTTGTGTAAAATTGTATCGTATTTAATAGTATTTCCTGCAAAAATTAATAAGCTATTTTATATACACCTCGCGAAACATCACTCCATCATGCGGTATTTTTGGGTCTGTAGGTGTGGAGTTAATATGCTTGAGTGCACGATAACTTGGGTTAAGTTGGGGGTGACTAGATGTTTACTCTCCGATCCGAATACCGTGAATAACCCAGTTGGAGATGAGGATCTTGAAGGGGCGGCAGACAGCTAGTCGATGTATAAGCGTACTCAACTCGGTTTGGGCCGAGTGCTGAGTTGATAAGCGAGTAATGAGAAGATATTTATAGAGAGAGAAAGTATCAGTTCTCATTAGTTGTGATGTGACTCGACTTTTTCTGACCTCTTGTTTTGGGGAATAATAGTAGCATATTTATAGGCAAATATTAGGGTTTTTGTTGTTCTTGGGCCTTGTTATGCTGACGAGTCATTCTTTATTGGGCTTTCACCAACATTGGGAGTTAGGCCTAAGCATTATCGTTTATGTTGAGCTTACGTGGGTGTATTTAATTAATTATTAGTTCAATGAGTGCGCTTTGTGACAAGGGTCTCGGAGATATTTTATTTATTAAATTTGGACTTCGTTTGGGCTCCCGACTGTGGTGGGTTGCGTTTCTGAAATCAGGTAAATACCCGTGTTTTATCGGATAAATGATTTATTACCCATTTTGCAGCAAAAATCGCCCTTCTTTTTTTATATGGTACTGTTCGTGGTTTTTCTTCCCTCCCCTTGTTTCTATCGATTAAAAACCACACACATACATGAATCATAATTTCCAAATTGATTAAGATGATGAAGTAAGTTAATTACTAGCTTAAAGTGGTAGTTCTTTCCCTCTCCCTCTTGTTCTCTTTCTGTCACGAACCAATTACCACCACCATGAAACCCTAGTTTTGATTAATGAAGGAATTGAAAGAATTGCTAGCTTTAATTCATGTCTTCTTGCTTCTTGAATCATCTAGCAACAAGGTTTGTCTCTTTTTTGTGATTCTTTTATATTAATTTAGGGTTTATGATTAGTTATATAAAATGATGCAATTGATGTTTGATTCTTTGAATTTGGTGATGAAATTACTTGTTAAATGCTAGATTGATGTTAGATAATTATTAGTGATTGTATGTACACTTGTTTTTGTCCTTAAATTGCAAGAAACACCAAATTTAGGGGTGCACTAAAGGGTGGACAGTAGCTAAAAGCTGATGTTGCTGCTATTCGGTGGGCTGCCACCGCTGCCACCACGGCTGCCGGCGGCAGCTGGTGGCCAGTGGTGGCGGTTAGCGGTCGGTGGCGGTGGTTTGCATTTTTTTTTGGTGCGTGAGGTGTTTTGGTTAGCCGTTTAGACCCCGATCCATTCATATTAATTTAGGAGTGCTTGTTTTTATCGTGACCCATTTGTTAGTCTATAAATTTGGTTATAAGTGGTAAATGCGGACTTTTGTGGATTACTAATTTTACTCGTAACCCGGTCAAACGGTGTTAGGCATTTCGTATAAATATATATGTATGATTATATATATATATATATATATATATATATATATATATATATATATATATATATATATATACACACGCTATCGCCCGTATTGGCCGTTGACCCATTTAATTGACTTATATGATTATATAAGTGTATGTATATATGTTTAAGTGTGCTTATAAGGTATTGGTTACCCATTTAGCTCGTGACCCATTTGTTGGTTTTGACTTGGGTTTTAATAGGCTTATGTGTACAATTTGTGTTAAATCTTGTTCATAAGTGTGTCATTTAACTTGTTAGATGTTAGTTAAATATTGTATATATGTTGTGTATCATTGTGAATATATTTATTATCTAAAACGCTGCTCAAAACATAAATTTTGGGGTCGAAACCCAGCTGGACAGCAGCGTTTGCTGCTGCTGTTTCTCTACCTGATGTACAGCTTTTGCTGCTGCTGTTTTCAGCTGCTGTTGTTGCTTAATAGCTGCTGTCCGCCGTTGTTTTGCTGCTGTTCGCCCGCGTGGCGCGCAGTGGCTTGGCATGGTGTGCAGCTCGGTTGTTCGTATCTTGGTTTTATGGTTTGTGTATGTTGTTTGACCACCCGTGTGGCTCATGACCCGCTCGTTTGGACATGTTTAGGGTATATAGAAGTGCATATATGTAAGTGTGTATATATATATATATGTATATATAAGTATGTATACGTATATATAAGTGTGCATATATGTGTTGATTAACCGTTTTGCTTGCGACCCGTTCGAATGGATTTAGGCATTTTGTATATATATATATATATATATATATATATATATATATATGTGTGTGTGTGTGTGTGTGTGTGTGTGTGTATAAATATATATTGTGTAAATATGTGTGTGGGTGTAGTGTGTGTGTGTGCGTGTGTGTGCGTGTGTGTATATATATATATATATATATATATATATATATATATATATATATATATATATATATATATATATATATATATATATAGAACGAGATATAGTTAGTAAATGTGGTGTGGTTTACTAACTTGTTCATTGTTTATTCTCAGGTGATACAAACGAGGAGAAGACTCGGTGACATTAGACTACCGAGTTGCCGGCGATCGGTGAGTGGGACTATCTCCGGTTATAGTATAGAGTAGCAAGCGATGCTACTGTTAGTTTATACTGTTGATAGCCGAGTGTCATGCATAGTTAGCGTTTTATACCTATATGCACTAGATAGTTTGCCTTGATGTTATGTGATCTCTGTGCACTATTTTGTGAGCACCAGTGAGGCCAGGCTAGCTGGGGATTCCACTGAGGCTAGGCTAGGTGGGGTCCGTACGAGGTCAACCGAGGTTCAGGCTAGGTTGGGTCCAAGTCCTACGGATGTTCAGTATAGCATAGAAGGACGCACGCATTGCGTCTGGACGGTTATGCAGGTGATCCGGTAGGAGGGACTATCGATAGACTGTATCCCGATCAGCTATGAGTCGTGTGCCCGTACAAGCCGCCGATCCTTGTGTTGCTATTAGTTGTTTCCTGACTCATGTAGCAATAGATGACCTGGCATGTTTGATACTGTATGCTTAGCTGTTAGATAGTTCCATTCACTTAGCAGTTGTGCTAATCCCCCACATTTCCACCCTTGCAGGTTTAGTACGATTGCTTGTTAGATACCAGGGTGAAGATGGGATGCGGATGATATGTTTGACAAGTCGAAACTCTGATGTCGTGTCTTTTGTTACTGGTGTCTTTGCTTAACGTAACACATGGTTTTTATATATGTAACAGACTTTTAATATTTGATATGATATTAAGGTAATGTAATACAGGTGTCGTTTGTATTACGTGTCATATTTTATAAACAGGACTTCCGCTGTGACTTAAAAAAAAAGGGTGTTACAATTGTGGTATCAGAGCGTGGATTTGGCAGCGTGTTCACGGAAGTGACATGTTCCCAAATCGTGTGTCAAGTCAAACATATCTTCGGGGGTGGGTTAAGTGAATGAGATAAGTATAACGGCGTTAGTTGTTAGTTGCTAACCAGTGTTATACTAAGCTTTGGTGTGAGATGTTGTGCAGTACAGGTATGGATGATAGTGACAGTGATGCTGTGACCCCCAACGCCCCTGGAACAGTCAGAGCTTCAGAGTACATATGTGTATCAGGTAAAGAATCTCAGAAATAGATGTCAGGGTTGTAAGGACTGATGTCTGGATTGTAAGGTTAGTTACTAAGGGATTCCGGTCAGGTAATATGAGTTATAATAGAAAGTGCAGGTGGACGCAGGTATTATAACTTTAGATTAGACAGTTTAGTCAGTGTCGGGTGGGTGTTCAGTTTTTGCTTAAGTGTAACAGCAATGAAAAAAATAATAATAATAAAATAGTTTTAATAATACGGGAACAAGGGTTCCGTTCGACAGTCGGTGGGTAGTTGACCTCTTAGGTATTGCGGTTTGAAATCAATCAGTAATTAAGGAACACTTATAGATTTAACCCAGCAGAAGGACCAAGACGAGAAGGTGTGGGTTTCATGTGAGGAGTAGGGTTTGATGGGTACTGGTCGCCTTACTTCGTGATATGATTCTTTTGGCAGTGAAATATGTGAGTTGTGGTAAGATATATTATAAAGTTCTGTGATTACCCTTCAGAGGCAGTTTTGGATGGATGGGTCAGTGTATTGGACACAGAGCATTTTGGTGTTCGACAGATTAGAGGTGGAGTTCTGAGGCGGGGTCTGGGGCACGGATTTCTTCAGCTGGGTAATCTTCTGCTCTTGTGCTTGGATAAGAGAGAAGGAAACCCACAGTAGACACAGTTAGAACATACCAGATGTGTCAGAGGCTGGTTGTAACATCCCGCCTTTTTCCATTTACTTTTCCGTTATACTAATATAAAGTCCGTTATACGTTTATAACATCTCCCGTTGATACGCGTTTTAAATTATCTCGTTTAGGTAATTCCCGCACCCGAACGAAAGTTGAGGGACTAAACTTGACAAGGGATCAAACCCTTGACTAGGTCAAAGGGTCAAACCCCTTTCACCCATTCATTATCATCTTCATCTCTCTCTCTTTCTCTCTAGCAAGAACACACACACCCAAATTCAAAATTCATTCAATCATCATCTAAATTCGATCTAGGAGGCTTACAACAAAATAAATTACATATTCGTGATCCTCTCTTCATCCTCTTCATTTTGGTACCAACTTCATCTCATTTGGGTAACTTTCTAAAATCACTAGATTTTGTGTTCTTGATGTTTTTAACTTATAAAAGTGTTAATTAGTGTCTATGGCTCAAGTCTAACATGAATATATGATTTATATGCTCGATCTCGTTGTTTTAGTGTAACTAGCATGAACTTGAATTTTGGTGTGTTGTTCTTGAATTTTGGATGATCATATGTTGTTAGATGTTAAAAGTTCATGTTCTAATTGTGTTCCTTGTATCACTAGCTTCAATTTGATGTGTAGGTTGCCTTAGAAAACTTCATGAACTTGATTATTGATTTTGGTGAATTTGGGTTAGGGTTTGATGAATTTGAAATGGACTTTTGATACATTGAATGCCATGGATTATTATTGGTAAGTGTTTAGTTGGATTGTATGCTTGATTACCTTCGAAACGGCATATCATTCATGTGAATTGGTTGCCCGAATCATTGAATTGCATTTATGAACTTGTATGCGGTTAATGTTAAGCATTAGATGCGGTTTTGGTTGTTGTAATAGGTAGATTGATTGATGAAATGTGTTTAGTTGTTTTCCTCGTCAAATTACCTTCCCAACGGTATAAGATACTTGTCTTGATTGTTTGCGGATCATAAATGGTGATTGTTTGAAGTTAGGTTCGTACATAAAACTTAAAAACTGCCAGAATTCTCTGCACAGGTACCCGCGCGGCGCGCCATATACCCGCGCGGCGCGCCGTTTGGGTCTGTCCAACTTGGTCAATTTTCAAATAATGTTTGCTATGCTACGCACCTCCGATTCACATGTAACTTGTCCTAACATGCTCATACATGATTAAAAACCTCAGAAAAATAGTTCGGGACACGACCCGAACGTGTTGACTTTTTCGTTGACTTTGACCGACCAAAGTTTGACTTTTTGTCAAACTTAACCAAATGAGTATGCAACCTTCCTAACTTGTTTATATACTTGTACCTTGCATGAAACTTGACAATTTGATTTCACATGCTACATAATCGAGTCGTAACGAGCCATAGGACTAATTGAACATCTTGACCTATCGTGTTTACCGTTATTGATACGACCTATTTGTTTAGGTCAAGACTAGCACTATCCTTCGCACACGTTATTTTGTGAAGTACTTTTCGTACGTGCACTCAAGGTGAGATCATAGTCCCACTTTTACTCTTTTTGAACTTATATTGGGATGAGAAAACATAAACGATTCTTTTGAACTAAGTGAACACAAGAACGGGAAAACAAACATTCTACATACGAGTTTAGAACAAAAATCCTCAATTCGATTATCATTAGTTACACTTGCCGGGTGTAAGCGAGAACTTATGTTATATGGCCATATGGGTTGACAACCCTCATCTTTGACGGTTCGCTACCGTCTACGGATGAAATATATTTTCGAGAATCAGTGTTTGTTCTAGCACTAAGTGATGGGGTATACAATGGAAGGAATGTTAAGCTTTGATAATTGGGTGCTCGTGAAACAAACTTTTGGAATGTATTACTATTATTTCATTGATGCAAATCTTGTGGTTCACTTGTACTTACTTACTTAAACCTATGATTTCACCAACGTTTTCGTTGACAGATTTCTATGTTTTTCTCAGGTCCTTGAACGATACATGATACATGCTTCCGCTCATTATTTGATACTTGCATTGGATGTCGAGTATATGTGCATTTCATGGAGCGTCTTTTGACTTTACTTTAAACCGTGTCGCCTAGATTTCATTCGTATTATAACGTTGTAACTTAACTATTGGTTGAACAATTCTTGTAAACTTTGGGAACAATCTTTATTTTGAAATGAAGGCGACATATTTTGGTCAAACTTTGTCTTAAAGACTTATGACCACGTAACGGGACCTAAGTAGACGGCGCCGTCAAACATGATTTGGTCGGGTCGCTACAGATGGTATCAGAGCGTTGGTTGTAGGGATTTAGAGTTCATTAGTGTCAACCCCGAGTCATAGGGTACATTGGTGAGTCTAGACTACAACCGGCATATAGACTTGAAGTAGGAATTACTTGACTACTTGTGCATTTATACTCGAACGCTTCTACTCATATCTACTCTTAGTTCATCTTAATCTCACGTTGTTTAATTTGATTGACACGCCACCTTGACTTTATAGAATAATGTCGAATGCACATATGAATCAGGGTAATATAATTTCCGGGATTATATTACGGTGACTCATATGAACGTTCCGACATTATGGCATAAAGAATTTAAGGCGAGTCGAGGAAAAACTTCTCTTTATCTTTATTCTATATCACGGTTAGTATTATTGAGAATACTAATCAATGATATTCTTGTGTCTTGAAGGAACAATGGCTCCTCGTCGTGTACGCCGCAATGAAACTCTCGAACAAGCTCTCGAACGGATGATAGCCACCGCCGTAGATGCGGCCATGGCCGGTCACTCATCCAACAACAATAATAATAACAACCACAACAACAACAACAACAACAACCAAGGAGCCGGTAACTCTAGCGAAGGGTGCTCCTACAAAGCTTTCATGGGGTGCAAACCCCACACTTATGATGGAACCGGGGGACCGGTTGTGCTTACTCGTTGGTTTGAACAAACCGAGGCCGTCTTTAGCATAAGCGGTTGCCGGGATCAAGACAAGGTCAAATACTCCACTCACACTTTCTCCGGAATTGCTCTAACATGGTGGAACACCTATGTTCAATCGGTGGGTACCGATGAGGCTCATGCCCTCTCTTGGGCCGATCTAAAGGAAAAGATGATTGTTGAATATTTTCCGCGCGAAGAAACCCGAAAGCTTGAGGAAGAACTAAGAGCTTTGAAAGCGGTCGGAAACGATCTTAAAGCTTATAATCAACGCTTCGCCGAACTATCCTTGATGTGTCCTAATCTTGTTAACCCCGAATCTCAAAGGATTGAGCTCTACATGCTCGGTCTTCCAAAAAGCATCAAACAAGGGGTGATGTCATCCAAACCCACTACTCATCAAGCCGCTATGAACATGGCTCGCCAACTAATTGAAATGGTTGACGAAATCGTAGTTCCGGCACCTAAGGCCGAGGATAAATCGGGCGGCAACAAAAGAAAGTGGGAACCCTCCCAATCAAGCAACAACAACTTTGCTAAGAAGCCTTACACCTCCGACGGCAAGAAAGGTTATGCCGGGAACCTACCTCTTTGCAACAAATGCAACAAACATCACTTTGGCGAATGTAGTAAGTTAATTTGCCACCGGTGCCAAGGAGTTGGTCATAAGGCCAACGATTATAAAAGTGCCACTCCCGTCGCTCGAAAGTGGCCCAATGCACCAAAGACGGGCACTTGTTACGAATGTGGCCAAACGGGTCATTATAGAAATGCATGCCCAAAGAAGAAAGATAACCCCAATACGCGCGGCCGAGCTTTCAACATCAACACCGAGGAAGCCCGGGATGACACTGAACTAGTCACGGGTACGTTTCTTCTCAACAATTCTTATGTCTCTTGCTTATTCGATTCGGGTGCCGATAAATGCTTTGTATCCAAGACTTTGACTCATTCTTTTAACACTCCACCTCTTCCATTAGATACCACTTATACCATTGAAGTGGCTAACGGGAAACTATTAAGTGCCGACACATATTACCGGGGGTGTACGATAAACATTTTGGGTAAGGAATTTGAAATTGATTTGATACCCATGGAACTAGGAAGCTTTGATGTAATAATCGGTATGAATTGGTTAGTCAAAACGAAATCTCACATTCTTTGTGATCTTAACGCAATCCGAATTCCTATCGAGAATGGTGAACCTTTGATCGTCTATGGCGATAAGAGTTGCACCGGACTCAACCTCGTTTCGTGTATTAAAGTTAGAAAACTACTCCGTAAGGGTTGTTTTGCGATCCTTGCTCACGTTAAGAAAGTCGAGTCCGATGAGAAGCACATCGATGATGTGCCAATTGTTAGTGACTATTCCGATGTATTTCCCGACGAATTGCCGGGTCTTCCGCCTCATCGACCGGTTGAATTCCAAATCGATCTTATTCCGGGAGCTGCACCCGTAGCACGTGCACCATATAGACTCGCTCCATCTGAAATGCAAGAATTGCAAAGTCAAATCCAAGAACTACTTGATCGTGGTTTTATCCAACCTAGCCATTCACCTTGGGGCGCTCCGATTTTGTTTGTTAAAAAGAAAGACGGATCCCTACGAATGTGCATTGATTATCGTGAACTAAATAAATTGACGGTTAAGAACCGATATCCTCTTCCTCGCATCGATGACCTCTTTGATCAACTACAAGGGTCTTGTGTATATTCGAAAATCGATCTCCGCTCGGGTTATCATCAATTGAGGGTTAAGGGGGAAGATGTCTCCAAAACCGCTTTCCGAACTCGTTATGGTAGTTATGAATTCCTTGTCATGCCATTTGGTCTCACTAACGCACCGGCGGTGTTCATGGATCTTATGAACCGCGTGTGCAAACCGTATCTCGATAAATTCGTTATTGTGTTCATCGATGATATATTGATCTATTCTAAAAATGAAGAAGAGCACGAACAACATCTCCGACTTGTGCTTGAACTCTTGAGACAAGAACGACTTTATGCCAAATTCTCCAAGTGTGAATTTTGGTTGAAGGAAGTTCAATTTCTTGGTCATGTTGTAAGTGACCAAGGTATTAAAGTCGATCCAACGAAAATCGAAGCCATTAGCAAATGGGAGACTCCTACTACTCCTACTCACATTCGTCAATTTTTGGGTCTCGCCGGGTACTATCGTAGATTTATCGAAAATTTCTCTTTGGTTGCACGTCCTCTAACCGCATTGACTCACAAGGGAAAGAAATTCATTTGGGCGACCGAACATGAATCCGCATTCCAAATCTTGAAAACGAAGCTAACCACCGCTCCTATCTTGTCACTTCCCGAAGGCAATGATGACTTTGTTGTATATTGCGATGCCTCAAAACATGGTTTTGGGTGTGTATTGATGCAACGAACGAAAGTCATTGCTTATGCTTCTCGACAACTCAAAATTCATGAACGAAACTATACGACACATGATCTCGAACTCGGAGCCGTTGTCTTTGCACTTAAAATGTGGAGACACTATCTTTATGGAACCAAGAGTACTATCTTTACCGACCACAAAAGCCTCCAACACATTTTCGATCAAAAGCAACTAAACATGAGACAACGAAGGTGGATTGAAACCTTAAACGATTACGATTGCGAGCTTCGTTACCATCCCGGGAAGGCAAATGTAGTAGCCGATGCCTTAAGTCGAAAAGAAAGAGTGGTGCCTCTTCGTGTCCGAGCCTTAAACATCACCATCCACACAAACCTTAATAGCCAAATTCGGGTAGCCCAAGATGAGGCTCTCAAGGATGAAAACATCTCTCTCGAACACTTGAACGTCCTCACCTCTCGATTCGAAGTTAAAGAAACCGGACTCCGATATTTCGCCGGAAGGATTTGGGTGCCTAGTTATGGGGACCTACGAAGCCTTATTTTAGATGAAGCCCATAAGTCACGATACTCGATTCACCCCGGTGCCAATAAGATGTACCACGACCTTAAACAGCTATATTGGTGGCCGAACATCAAAAGGGACGTAGCTACTTATGTTTCCAAGTGTTTGACATGTTCCAAAGTCAAAGCCGAACACCAAAGACCGTCCGGACTACTTCGACAACCCGAGATCCCGCAATGGAAGTGGGAAAGGATAACGATGGATTTTATCACCAAGCTACCAAAAACGACGGGCGGTTATGATACCATTTGGGTTATTGTTGACCGTCTCACCAAATCCGCACACTTCCTTGCCATGAAAGAAACGGACAAAATGGAGAAACTTGCACAACTTTACATTAAGGAGATCGTAGCCCGACACGGTGTACCTTTATCGATTATCTCCGACCGAGATGGCCGTTTCGTTTCTAGATTTTGGCGTACATTGCAAGAAGCGTTGGGAACGCGTTTAGACATGAGCACCGCATATCATCCTCAAACCGATGGACAAAGCGAACGTACAATTCAAACCTTAGAGGACATGTTACGAGCTTGCGTGGTTGATTTCGGAAAAGCTTGGGACAAGCACTTACCTCTCGCCGAGTTCTCTTACAACAATAGTTATCACGCGAGTATTAAAGCCGCACCTTTTGAAGCGCTATATGGCCGCAAATGTCGTTCACCTCTTTGTTGGGCCGAGGTAGGCGACGTGCAAATCACCGGACCCGAACTCATTCACGAAACCACCGAGAAAATCGTTCAAATCCGAGATAGGCTTAGGACGGCCCGAAGTCGTCAAAAGAGCTATACCGACAAACGACGCAACGATCTTGAATTTCAAGTCGGTGACCGAGTAATGTTAAAAGTCGCACCTTGGAAGGGTGTAATCCGTTTTGGGAAATGCGGGAAGCTAAATCCGCGGTATATTGGTCCTTTCGAAATCTTGGAGCGTATTGGAACCGTTGCTTATCGTTTAGATCTTCCGCCTCAATTGAACTCCGTTCATCCTACCTTCCATGTATCTAACTTGAAAAAGTGTCTTGCCGAGCCCGATATCGTCATCCCTCTCGAAGAACTTACTATTGATGACAAACTTCATTTTGTGGAGGAACCGGTTGAAATTGTGGACACCTCCGTCAAGACATTGAAACAAAGCCGAATCCCGATTGTCAAGGTTCGTTGGAATGCCAAAAGAGGACCCGAGTTTACTTGGGAAAGACAAGATCAAATGCAAAGGAAGTATCCTCATCTATTCGTGAATTCGGAAACGCAAGATCTCGAGGAAGAAACAACGACTACTACGCCTACTTAAATTTCGGGACGAAATTTCTTTTAAGGAGTAGGTAATGTAACATCCCGCCTTTTTCCATTTACTTTTCCGTTATACTAATATAAAGTCCGTTATACGTTTATAACATCTCCCGTTGATACGCGTTTTAAATTATCTCGTTTAGGTAATTCTCGCACCCGAACGAAAGTTGAGGGACTAAACTTGACAAGGGATCAAACCCTTGACTAGGTCAAAGGGTCAAACCCCTTTCACCCATTCATTATCATCTTCATCTCTCTCTCTTTCTCTCTAGCAAGAACACACACACCCAAATTCAAAATTCATTCAATCATCATCTAAATTCGATCTAGGAGGCTTACAACAAAATAAATTACATATTCGTGATCCTCTCTTCATCCTCTTCATTTTGGTACCAACTTCATCTCATTTGGGTAACTTTCTAAAATCACTAGATTTTGTGTTCTTGATGTTTTTAACTTATAAAAGTGTTAATTAGTGTCTATGGCTCAAGTCTAACATGAATATATGATTTATATGCTCGATCTCGTTGTTTTAGTGTAACTAGCATGAACTTGAATTTTGGTGTGTTGTTCTTGAATTTTGGATGATCATATGTTGTTAGATGTTAAAAGTTCATGTTCTAATTGTGTTCCTTGTATCACTAGCTTCAATTTGATGTGTAGGTTGCCTTAGAAAACTTCATGAACTTGATTATTGATTTTGGTGAATTTGGGTTAGGGTTTGATGAATTTGAAATGGACTTTTGATACATTGAATGCCATGGATTATTATTGGTAAGTGTTTAGTTGGATTGTATGCTTGATTACCTTCGAAACGGCATATCATTCATGTGAATTGGTTGCCCGAATCATTGAATTGCATTTATGAACTTGTATGCGGTTAATGTTAAGCATTAGATGCGGTTTTGGTTGTTGTAATAGGTAGATTGATTGATGAAATGTGTTTAGTTGTTTTCCTCGTCAAATTACCTTCCCAACGGTATAAGATACTTGTCTTGATTGTTTGCGGATCATAAATGGTGATTGTTTGAAGTTAGGTTCGTACATAAAACTTAAAAACTGCCAGAATTCTCTGCACAGGTACCCGCGCGGCGCGCCATATACCCGCGCGGCGCGCCGTTTGGGTCTGTCCAACTTGGTCAATTTTCAAATAATGTTTGCTATGCTACGCACCTCCGATTCACATGTAACTTGTCCTAACATGCTCATACATGATTAAAAACCTCAGAAAAATAGTTCGGGACACGACCCGAACGTGTTGACTTTTTCGTTGACTTTGACCGACCAAAGTTTGACTTTTTGTCAAACTTAACCAAATGAGTATGCAACCTTCCTAACTTGTTTATATACTTGTACCTTGCATGAAACTTGACAATTTGATTTCACATGCTACATAATCGAGTCGTAACGAGCCATAGGACTAATTGAACATCTTGACCTATCGTGTTTACCGTTATTGATACGACCTATTTGTTTAGGTCAAGACTAGCACTATCCTTCGCACACGTTATTTTGTGAAGTACTTTTCGTACGTGCACTCAAGGTGAGATCATAGTCCCACTTTTACTCTTTTTGAACTTATATTGGGATGAGAAAACATAAACGATTCTTTTGAACTAAGTGAACACAAGAACGGGAAAACAAACATTCTACATACGAGTTTAGAACAAAAATCCTCAATTCGATTATCATTAGTTACACTTGCCGGGTGTAAGCGAGAACTTATGTTATATGGCCATATGGGTTGACAACCCTCATCTTTGACGGTTCGCTACCGTCTACGGATGAAATATATTTTCGAGAATCAGTGTTTGTTCTAGCACTAAGTGATGGGGTATACAATGGAAGGAATGTTAAGCTTTGATAATTGGGTGCTCGTGAAACAAACTTTTGGAATGTATTACTATTATTTCATTGATGCAAATCTTGTGGTTCACTTGTACTTACTTACTTAAACCTATGATTTCACCAACGTTTTCGTTGACAGATTTCTATGTTTTTCTCAGGTCCTTGAACGATACATGATACATGCTTCCGCTCATTATTTGATACTTGCATTGGATGTCGAGTATATGTGCATTTCATGGAGCGTCTTTTGACTTTACTTTAAACCGTGTCGCCTAGATTTCATTCGTATTATAACGTTGTAACTTAACTATTGGTTGAACAATTCTTGTAAACTTTGGGAACAATCTTTATTTTGAAATGAAGGCGACATATTTTGGTCAAACTTTGTCTTAAAGACTTATGACCACGTAACGGGACCTAAGTAGACGGCGCCGTCAAACATGATTTGGTCGGGTCGCTACACTGGTGATACATATGACGACTCGACTAACGGTACGTGTTTATTACACTTTTGTGATTTTATTATTACAGTTGATAATTAGTAGTTGCGTATAGTAAGTCGTCAATGCGGAAATGTATGCTAGACATTTTTTTGTTTAATGTAGTGGAAACTGTTTAGATGGCCTTAGACTAGTTTCCTCTTATTGGTGCATAGTGGCTTAATTATTGTAACCGGTTGTCATGTTAACTGAGACAGGGAGCTTCTAATGCGTGCAATTTGTTGACATGTTAGTCCAGACTTAGTTTATGCTGCTATGTCAAAGTTGTTGATGAGAATCAAGACTTGAGGTCTTTTTCCTTACCGTTGACTGTTGACCGTCGGGATACACGTAGTGACCCGTAGGGACTGTTTAGGGTTGCAGTCCCCTTATGTCTTGACCAGAGACTTGAGCCTTAGTTAGTGGCCTTTAAGACATAGTCTGTATGGTTAATAGACAGTGACAGAACCAGTAGATGTGATTGGACCAGTAATATCCTTGTATGACTGGACTTGTCGTATAGGACCCGTAGGGTTGTCTGAAGGAACTGTCTTCCTTCCTTGGCCTGACGTGACCTTGTGTGTGGTCCTTAAAACGTAAGTGCAGACTGTTTCCTTGTATTGGTCTCTTGGGTAGGTAGAGACAGACTTTAACTGAACCGAGGATTAAGTTTTGGGTGAGAGTTGACCCTTAGACTAGGGTGAGTGTCCGATTGTGAGTGAAGTTGCGATTAATATCACTTAAGGAAGAATCGATGTAAATTGATAATACCATGTTCAGGAGGTACTGTATCTGTAGAGGACTTAGAGAGAAGTGTTGGAATTTACTAGTGTGTTGCGAAAGAAGGATGAGTTGGGGTACATTTGAACAATGAAAATGTGCCAGGAGGGTTGTAATCGGATAACAAATTTAGAAACCCAGAGTTTAGAATATATTTGTTATTAGTGGATTATAACTGCCAGTGATAAGAGTAAATAGATTGCGATCGATTGACGGACTCGATTAGGATCTTGCTCTGAAATACCTGAATTGGAGATATGATTTGGGATGATGTATTACGCCTGGCCAACGGAATACATCATGGTAAATCATACAGTAGTTTCAGGAGTCGGAGGAGATGTAGCGATTGAAAGTATGTTTTGAATTTCGAAGGATTTTGACCAAAAGTTGACTTTTTTGACTTGTACTGACGGATGTGATGTACCTAGACTTTTTGTAATTATTAGTTTAATAAGTTTGGATCGAGGATCTGATAGAATCTTAACCTATTCATGACGTTTGAAGAATAACTTTAACGATGTCGGACAGAGGAATTAAGGTTATTTGAGGCAATTAACCATTAGATAATCACTTCCGGTATAGGATGATGGTTATTCTATACTTGGGATTCATGATTTAGTGATTAGATTTTGACTTGGAACTGTGTCGGTAAGCGGTTCTACGATGGATGAGAGGACCAGAAATGCAATTCCGTCATTAAATTAGTGAGTGAATATCGACACGATTGAGCGAATTTCGATGAAATTCTTAAATATCAAGATTGAAAGAGGTATTAAATTACGGAATTTGGGTAATTTAGTGTAATCCGAGTTGACTTAGCGATATTGTAGTGATGAAATTAGCTAAGTTTGCATGTTCTAAGGTAAATGATAGCCATTAAGCAGTGTTTTAGACTGAGTTGATTCGAGAAAATTCGATGAACGTGACTCGGGGATAACCCCAAATCATGATTGACAGATATCATATAGGGGGTCATTAGTGGTGACTCGAGAGGTTAGTGTGTAAAACCTAGACGTAAGATGGAATTTTCGTGGTAATTTGTAAGATTGATAACATATCTAGTTTGGAATTCGGATGGAATTAGACCTGTTCAGTTATTAGATAGCGGCAGGTTTTCAGCATTAAATTACTTTTGTAAGTGGTGTAGACTACAATCTAGATCAGAGTGTAGGGAACGATTCGGATGTTGTGTAGTGTATATAAACTTGCAGCTCAGCGTATAGCGGGTCTTGACCCTTGCGGTAGTTTTAGTAGACGGTGTGTTTGACTTTGGGCTAGTGAGTTATCTATGAACTACTAGAAATGGACGAAGCTTTGTAGGGTATATGATCATAAGACCCGTTTTGATTTAGGTCTAGTTGTGACCCGTTACGGTGGTTCGTAGTACTCATGACATTTGTTGACCTTGACTGACCAGATTTCGAGGACGGAATCCCTTTAAGGGGAGTAGATTTGTAACATCCTAGTGTCGGGCCTATGTGAAATTACGTATTTGTTCTTTTTGCGTATTAAAATGTATTTTAGTGAATTAATTAATTATTGGGTGTATTTAATTAATTATTAGTTCAATGAGTGCGCTTTGTGACAAGGGTCTCGGAGATATTTTATTTATTAAATTTGGACTTCGTTTGGCCTCCCGACTGTGGTGGGTTGCGTTTCTGAAATCAGGTAAATACCCGTGTTTTATCGGATAAATGATTTATTACCCATTTTGCAGCAAAAACCGCCCTTCTTTTTTTATATGGTACTGTTCGTGGTTTTTCTTCCCTCCCCTTGTTTCTATCGATTAAACACCACACACATACATGAATCATAATTTCCAAATTGATTAAGATGATGAAGTAAGTTAATTACTAGCTTAAAGTGGTAGTTCTTTCCCTCTCCCTCTTGTTCTCTTTCTGTCACGAACCAATTACCACCACCATGAAACCCTAGTTTTGATTAATGAAGGAATTGAAAGAATTGCTAGCTTTAATTCATGTCTTCTTGCTTCTTGAATCATCTAGCAACAAGGTTTGTCTCTTTTTTGTGATTCTTTTATATTAATTTAGGGTTTATGATTAGTTATATAAAATGATGCAATTGATGTTTGATTCTTTGAATTTGGTGATGAAATTACTTGTTAAATGCTAGATTGATGTTAGATAATTATTAGTGATTGTATGTACACATGTTTTTGGCCTTAAATTGCAAGAAACACCAAATTTAGGGGTGCACTAAAGGGTGGACAGCAGCTAAAAGCTGCTGTTGCTGCTATTCGGTGGGCTGCCACCGCTGCAACCACGGCTGCCGACGGCAGCTGGTGGCCAGTGGTGGCGGTTGGCGGTCGGTGGCGGTGGTTTGCATTTTTTTTTGTGCGTGAGGTGTTTTGGTTACCCGTTTAGACCCCGATCCATTCATATTAATTTAGGAGTGCTTGTTTTTATCGTGACCCATTTGTTAGTCTATAAATTTGGTTATAAGTGGTAAATGCGGACTTTTGTGGATTACTAATTTTACTCGTAACCCGGTCAAACGGTGTTAGGCATTTCGTATAAATATATATGTTTGATTTTATATATATATATATATATATATATATATATATATATATATATATATATATATATATATATATATACACGCTATCGCCCGTATTAGCCGTTGACCCATTTAATTGACTTATATGATTATATAAGTGTATGTATATGTTTAAGTGTGCTTATAAGGTATTGGTTACCCATTTAGCTCGTGACCCATTTGTTGGTTTTGACTTGGGTTTTAATAGGCTTATGTGTACAATTTGTGTTAAATCTTGTTCATAAGTGTGTCATTTAACTTGTTAGATGTTAGTTAAATATTGTATATATGTTGTGTATCATTGTGAATATATTTATTGTCTAAAACGCTGCTCGAAACATAAATTTTGGGGTCGAAACCCAGCTGGACAGCAACGTTTGCTGCTGCTGTTTCTCTACCTGATGTACAGCTTTTGCTGCTGCTGTTTTCAGCTGCTGTTGTAGCTTAATAGCTGCTGTCCGCCGTTGTTTTGCTGCTGTTCGCCCGCGTGGCGCGCAGTGGCTTGGCGTGGTGTGCAGCTCGGTTGTTCGTATCTTGGTTTTATGGTTTGTGTATGTTGTTTGACCACCCGTGTGGCTCATGACCCGCTCGTTTGGACATGTTTAGGGTATATAGAAGTGCATATATGTAAGTGTATATATATATATATATATATGTATATATAAGTATGTATACGTATATATAAGTGTGCATATATGTGTTGATTAACCGTTTTGCTTGTGACCCGTTCGAATGGATTTGGGCGTTTTGTATATATATATATATATATATATATATATATATATATATATATATATATATATATATATATATATATATATATGTATGTGTGTGTGTGTGTGTATAAATATATATTGTGTAAATATGTGTGTGGGTGTAGTGTGTGTGTGTGTGTGTGTGTGTATATATATATATATATATATATATATATATATATATATATATATATATATATATATATATATATATATATATATAGAACGAGATATAGTTAGTAAATGTGGTGCGGTTTACTAACTTGTTCAGTGTTTATTCTCAGGTGATACAAATGAGGAGAAGACTCGGTGACATTAGACTACCGAGTTGCCGGCGATCGGTGAGTGGGACTATCTCCGGTTATAGTATAGAGTAGCAAGCGATGCTACTGTTAGTTTATACTGTTCATAGCCGAGTGTCATGCATAGTTAGCGTTGTATGCCTATATGCACTAGATAGTTTGCCTTGATGTTATGTGATCTCTGTGCACTATTTTGTGAGCACCAGTGAGGCCAGGCTAGCTGGGGATTCCACTGAGGCTAGGCTAGGTGGGGTCCGCACGAGGTCGACCGAGGCCAGGCTAGGTTGGGTCCAAGTCCTACGGATGTTCAGTATAGCATAGAAGGACGCACACATTGCTTCTGGACGGTTATGCAGGTGATCCGATAGGAGGGACTATCGGTAGACTGTAGCCCGATCAGCTATGAGTCGTGTGCCCGTACAAGCCGCCGATCCTTGTGTTGCTATTAGTTGTTTGCTGACTCATGTAGCAATAGATGACCTGGCATGTTTGATACTGTATGCTTAGCTGTTAGATAGTTCCATTCACTTAGCAGTTGTGCTAATCCCCCACATTTCCACCCTTGCAGGTTTAGTACGATTGCTTGTTAGATACCAGGGTGAAGATGGGATGCGGGATGATATGTTTGACAAGCCGAAACTCTGATGTCGTGTCTTTTGTTACTGGTGTCTTTGCTTAATGTAACACATGGTTTTTATATATGTAACAGACTTTTAATATTTGATATGATATTAAGGTAATGTAATACAGGTGTCGTTTGTATTACGTGTCATATTTTATAAACAGGACTTCCGCTGTGACTTAAAAAAAAAAGGGTGTTACAATACTTGTGTGAATTACGGTTAACGGATTGAGGTATCCGCTATGCGTATCATTAGTAACATTTCCTCTCAATCTAAATGAAACAGAGGGGGTCATCATCTAGCCATGGATCGAGTCAAAATCTAATAACGTGACCATCTCCCAGTTTCAATTTAAAAACATCTTAAAGAATAAGGTTTAAGTCCATTACCTTTTAACAAGAATCAATGATGTACCAAATCCCTTTAACATTTGAGCTATGAAAATTAGAACCACGAATCCCTTTTATTACTTTTACCCAAATAGAATCCATAGAAGTTAAATATCCCCACTTCCACTTCAACAAAAGCGTCATGTTAAAAGCTCTCAAAGTACCAATGTTGAGACCACTATAATCGAACAAAAGCGTCATGTAAAAAGCTCTCAAAGTACCAATGTTGAGACCACCATTATCGAACAAAGATGACGTAGAATCCCACTTCACCTAACAAATCTTTCGGTTGTCGCTCCCAATTCCCAGAAAAAATTCAATTGAATGACTTCCAACTCTTTTAACAATAGAAGCGGGCACTTGAATAATGAGAAGAAATAAAACACTCAATGAACTCAACACAAGTTTAATCAACATAGGACAAGCACCATTTGACAACAAAGTGTGACGACCCGAAAATTTCCAATCAAATTGAAACTTAATCTTAATGCGATTTCAACACGATAAGCGAAGTCTAGTTAATTGAATCTCAAAATGTTTGAACTATTTTTCATGAATGCATTTGACCTTGTCTATTCCCGACGATTCACGAACAATTAATTGTAAATAATTATATATATATATATATATATATATATATATATATATATATAATCTGATATATATTAATAAAATATTATGTGTTTAGTTGTTGAAATTATAGATATAAAATAATTTATGATTTAAAAATAAAAACTTGTTAAGTAATAAATTTATATAAGATATATTTTGAAAACTTTGAATATAAGTATTTAGAAATACTCGTTTTATTTTCTTAACGAAGTTAACAATAAATAATTATAATAACAATGTTTTTTTTTGAAAGGCAAGCTTGCATCAGTCCGGACCGAAGCCTAGTCATCATTTGCACACACACACGTGCTTTCGGGCAGGAAACCCGAACCACACTCTGAGGATCCGACCCTTAAACTATCCCGAGGGGCAGGCGGGCCGGACCTTAGTCCAGGAGCGGGTCGGTAAAACCTTCCCTTTGGGCCACCTTCAAGGAATATATTTCAATTCCTAGAGCAGGTGACGAGGTTCGAACCCAAGACCTCTAGCCCTGCGAGTACACAAGTGTAACCGCGATACCGCTGGACCGAAGATCCGTTGGTTATAATAACAATGTTAGAATGATAATTATTATATGTAAATTGTAAATGCATAAGAATTAAATATTCAATGTATTATTATTATTACATAATTAAGAATATGAAAGATTAGTATATTGAAATTTATTATAAGTTAAAATAAAATGGTTATATCAATGTTATTACCCTCATTACTATAAAAATTACTACTAATATTAAAATCAGTATTAGGAGTATTATTATTTTGATATATAGATATGAAAGTTGATACATTTGAGGTGTTATAATGTTATTATTACTAATATCATTCTTATCATTATTAATATCATTATAATTAGTAGTAAAATTATAATTTTAGTTATTATTATGATTATTAATATTACCATTAACATTAAAAAAAATCATCATTTTTATAAGTTACCATAAAAGATAAATACAAATTATATTATAATAGTATTATTATCATTTTTATTTTATTTTATTTATCATTATTATTATTTATTATTATTAATATACTTATTATTAGTATTATATTTATATTAATATAATTATTATTAATATTTATTAAGAATAAATTAAAATAGATAACTACAAAATTTGTTAGAACTTGCTATCTAATTTGTTCAATCTGTTGTACGATTCCTTTATCAAATACAAATCAACTTCTATTTTAAATCACTATTAAACTTTATTTTTTTTTATCTTCTGTCTAAATATTGTTACTAGTCGGTTTCACAAATCATTTAGGATAAATCTTAACTGCTACAACAAGTATTCCATGATGTTAAATATATCCACTATGCAATTCCCTTCTTCGATCACCATCATCAATAACCATAAAACCTGCAAAACTCTATAGTACTAATACTACTGCTATGTCTCTTGTTTCGGCTACTGCACATCAAAAAGTAACTACTACTCTGTCTCTGTCTTGGTTCAGAATCAACACCGCAACCCACTCGTTATCCATCCCTGCCATTTTGCTACTACTCGTGTTGGAACCCAAACCAAACACCCTCATTGTCGTGAACTGTTTTCTGACTGAGCACCACCACAAACCCACAACAAATCAATTCAGGTTCCTACTACCCATCTACTGTTTCTGTTTCCTTGCTTTGATCAATAAAAACCATCAAATAAATAAATAAATAAATAAATAAATAAATAAAACAAAAGAAATTGAACCAGATTACTAATCACATATGTAACCGGCTACTTGTTGCCATTGTTGTATTCCTAATTTCTGTTCGAATCAAGAACCATCAACAAACACCCTTCTTGTATGAAATTCACCTGGGTGTTGCAACTGTCAAAGGCAAAAACACCATCAAGAACAATACCTGCTACTATTAACCTACTGTTGCTCCTACTCCTCGAATAAAACCAAAACCATTATCACCACTATTCTCTTTTCACTACTATCATACCTGTCTGTGTTGATGCCTACTTCCCTTTATGTTTTGAACATATTAACCTACTGCTGCTTCTCTTTAACTTGATACTGTACGTACCTGTTGATAACCGAAACACCTTGTGCTTTTCTCCAGTCGTTATCTTGGTTCTCTTTTACGATTAATCAGGCATACATACATGCTACTGCAAACCTTCTTCAATTAATAAACTATTATTGAATGGGTTGAGGATTGAATTATGAATTCATAGGTGGATACTTTTTGTGTTTCTTTTTCCTTTAATGGCCGATAAATTTCTCAAGAGATACCCACTTGTTTTATTTTATTCACGTAATATACTCCTGTTAAAATTCCAAGTGCTACGCTACCTATTTTTTTTTACCGGACTGATCAAGCTAAATTAATTGGGCCGAATACATTTTCTGTTGTTGGGCCATTTAATTTAAATCAGTTATAAATCAGCCCAAGATCCTTGATGCTGTCGACATGTTACAGCTGCTTCGCTCCTTTTTACAGTTTTTAAACGATGATCGAGCATATGAAAATTTTGATGGTGATAACCTCACGATGAGAAGATGAATGATGGTGAGAACGAGATAACATAGCGATGATGATATGTTAAGAAATGGTGAAAATACATAAAATGATAACAAGTGATAATGAATTGTTAATAATAAATTAATTTTGATGATGATGTATAAAGTTGATGTTATTCGACGGAATCCAGCTGGTTAACCTGATCGACATTTTTGTGTGTGTTAATGGACTGTGGTATTCAATGGTGTTGTAATCGGGTTTTGCTGTTGGGCCTGTTGAGTCGGTTGGGCCGCAGGATACTAGGGACTAGTTGGACTCACAACATCTAACCAAACTTTAGTTAATTGGGCTTGCATTGGACTGCAGTGGCCTTTGTGGGCTGTTGGAACGTCACACAACACCACACACACACATGTGTATTGATCTTGAACTCACAAAGGGTATAAACTTTAATCTCTAATTTAAATTAAATATTTTATTTAAACACTAATTGGAATTAAACATGAACATGTTTATTATCATGTTTAATATTAATATAACTTGTGAATAAGTATATAAACATATGAAAATAGTTAATGGTTATGGTTAATAAATATGAATATGATTGTTAATAAATAGGAACATGATGTAAGAAAAATAAGAAAAGAAACATGCATGTGCAAGCAGGCGTGATATATATATATATATATATATATATATATATATATATATATATATATATATATATATATATATATATATATATATATATATATAAAGTATATGTATGGTGTAGGTAAACTTTAATCATTAAGGTAGACTTTAATCTTTGAGCTTGATGATATTGGTAACATGTTACGAGATACTAAAGATAGTAATTATGATAATAATAAGTATTATGATAAACATTGTCACTAATAACTTGACACTTGTTTAATAATAATATGATAAGTATATACATGTATAGATAAAAGGATAAAACTTATTACTTGAATCATAGAATAAAAAGGTAAACGATTAAAGATAATAATGAAGTGATAATGATAAGTTTCAACAAATAGGATAAGATAAAAGTTTAAGACTTAAACCTATCTAGGTTACTTAAAATATAATAAATATCATTATTATTATTATAAAATGAATTTTTTTTATTTACTATCAATATTATTTTATCATATAACTATTAATTATATAAAATTATATTTAATACATATAACATAATCGTTGTAATATTTTTATATTAAATATTAATTACTTATTTAAGGGATATAAAATAAACATAGTTAATTAGGTTATTAATGAAACACATAATTAAAATAACAATTAATTCACTAACAATATATAAATTTGTTCGATTGCAATTATATGTGTTAATATATATATATATATATATATATATATATATATATATATATATATATATATATATATATATATATATATATAAATGATATAGGTTCGTGAATCCGAGGCCAACCCTACATTATTCAGTTTCGTCGTATGAATATTTTTACTACAAAATATTGGATTGTGAGTTTCATTTGCTCCCTTTTTAAATGCTTTTGCAATATATATTTTTGGGACTGAGAATACATGCGCTATTTTTATAACTGTTTTACGAAATAGACGCAAGTAATTGAAACTACATTATATGATTGAATGGATCGAAGCCGAATATGCCCCTTTTAAACTTGGTAGCCTAAGAATTAGGGAACAGACTCCCTAATTGACGCGAATCCTAAAGATAGATCTATTGGGCCCAACAAGCCCCATTCTAGAATTTAGAATGCTTTAGTACTTCGAAATTATCATGTCCGATGGGTGTCCCGGAATGATGGGGATATTCTATATGCATGTTGTTAATGTCGGTTACCAGGTGTTCAATCCATATGAATGATTTTTGTCTCTATGCATGGGACGTATTATTTATGAGAAATAAAAATGAAATTCTTGTGGTCTATTAAAATTATGGAAATGATTGATTACGATAAACCTATGAACTCACCAACCTTTTGGTTGAAACTTTAAAGCATGTTTATTCTCAGTTATGAAAGAAATCTTCCGTTGTGCATTTGCTCATTTAGAGATATTACTTGGAGTCATTCATGACATATTTCAAAAGACGTTGCATTCGATTCATTGAGTTCATCAAGATTATTATTAAGTCAATTATAGTTGGAGATATTATGGAAGGGTATGCACACCGTCAACTTTCGATGCGATGAAAGTTTGTCTTTTAAAAACGAATGAAATGTTTGTAAAATGTATCATATAGAGGTCAAGTACCTCGCGATGTAACCAATTGTAATGTATTCGTCCAGGTGGATTAGGACGGGTCTTTACACAAAGTCACCTTCCAAGAAGCTAATCTTCATCGAAATTTAGCTATTATGCGAAAGGACCCGTCCTAATCCATCTGGACGAAGTCACCAACAACTGGTTCCATTGCGATGATCGACTCCAAATACTATCTTTAAAATGAGCAAATGCACAGCGGAATGTTTCTTTTATACCTGAGAATAAACATGCTTTCAAGTATCAACCAAAAGGTTGGTGAGTTCATAAGTTTATCATAAATAATCATTTCCTAATTTTAATAGACCACAAGATTTCATATTTCCATTTCTCATAAACATACGTCCCATGCATAGAGGCAAAATATCATTCATATGGATTGAACACCTGGTAACCGACATTCACAATATACATATAAGAATATCCCCATCATTCCGGGATCCTCCTTCGGACATGATATAAATTTCGAAGTACTAAAGCATCCGGTACTTTAGATGGGGCTTGTTGGGCCCGATAGATCTATCTTTAGAGTTCGCGTCAATTAGGGTGTCTGTTCCCTAATTCTTAGATTACCAGACTTAATAAAAAGGGGCATATTCGATTTCGATCATTCAACCATATAATGTAGTTTCGATTACTTGTGTCTATTTCGTAAAACATTTATAAAAGCGCATGCATTCTCAGTCCCAAAAATATATATTGCAAAAGCATTTAAAAAGGGAATAATGAAACTCACCAAATGTATTTTGTAGTAAAAATACATATGACTATATTGAACAACTGAACAATGCAGGGTTGACCTCGGATTCACGAACCTATATAAATTTTATATTTATTAAAACATAAAATCGTAATCTAGTAAATTTATATTTATTATTAATAATATACTTGTTGTCTTTATAAGTTATATAGATATAGATATAGATATAGATATAGATAATTTAATATACTTAAGTCATATAACTTATTTAATATAATTTTACTAATAACAATATTGTGATATGTAAAATATATATATATATATATATATATATATATATATATATATATATATATATATATATATATATATATATATATATATATATATATATATATATATATATATATATATATATATATATCTTACAGTAATCCTGATAATGATAAAAAATGATAATAATAATGATAGTAATAATATTAGTTTAAAAAAAATGAAAGTATTTTTTTATATATAAAAAAATGATAGTTTTAATAAACATATTACTTTTTAATAATAAGGTTAATTTTAATCATAATACTAATTTTAATAGAAATTTCAGTAATCATAAGATAGTACTAACATAAATTTTTAAATGATAATTCTGTTAATGATACTTTGTAATATTAATACTAATTTTAATAAAGATAATAGATTTATAATAATGATACTTTTAATAATAATAATACTTAGTAATAATAACTATGAATATACAATTTTTCTACTAATGATATTAATGATAATAAGTTTAATAATAAAAATAATACTAAATATCATATTAATAACCATTTTGATAATATTAACAATAATAATAATACTTGATTTATTAATAATAATATTAACATTAATAATGATAATGGTGATAATACCTTTTAATTTTTATTAAGGATAATCTTAATAATACTTCTACATATTAAGAGTAATTATAACTATCATAGTAATAACAATGAATAATAATAATAACAACAATAATAATAATAATAATAATAATAATAATAATAATAATAATAATAATAATAATAATAATAATAATAATAATAATAATAATAATAATAGGTACAACCTTTGAAGATATGCTTAAAAAGATTACACCCCTGCCGGGACTCGAACCCACGACCTCCCGTTCACTCGTCAACAAACACTTGAACCACTCCACTGGATCCATTTTTCTGAATTTATGCATAACCAGATTTTTATTTAACTCCTTACTTCCTGTTTCTAATTTCCTCTATTCAGCCTTCATAAAAAAAAATGCATCATGTAGGACTCGAACTCGAGACCATACGCTTAACAGCCACCTCCCTAACCATCCTTCTGTTTACGTCTTTCTGATTTAGATTAGATATCAAATGAATTTAACCTCTCGACCAACAGGAAAAATTAGAAGCCCAACCACATTTATCCATAATACAATTACGTTTAACCCTAAGGCCCAAACAAATAGCCCGTCAATCTGTTTAAACCTGTCAGTCGATGATCTAGAGGTTGTGGAATTTATTTACTTCATACTTGTCGGCCACCAGGAATAAAATAAATAAATAAAGCAGTCTAGCCAAATTCGATTTCTCCATCCCTTCTTTGCTATAATTATTATCTTTACCATCATCATAGTTGTTCATACATCGTATATTTAAACTGAAGCTGTATCGTCGGTTACACAAGAGTAATTCATATGACTGTTGCAACAGAAAGACCAAAGAAGAGAAAAGAAAAAAAAAATGGTAGCACAGTGAAACTTTAATGGTTTATGGCGATTTGAAACAGAATATAACGTGACTGCAGCGGTGGTTTATATGGGTTATCAATGGTGTTGATGATGGGTTTCACAATGGTGGAGATGGTGATATAGATTGACGATAGGGGGCCCATATAATTGGGTTTAAAGTAATATTGGAGCCACATGTTAATAGCAGGCAAGTTTAGAGGGGTTGTAGGTGGTTTCGTTCAAATGGGTTTCGAGTTTTATGTGAGATGGTCCGGTGATTGATATGATGAATGTGATTTTGTCGAATAGATTCAAAGAAACCACAGTAAAATAGTAATGTTTGGGTAGTGATCAAAAGTGGTGTTGTGTTTTTAATGGCGATGGTTGTTAAGACAGACGGTATGGCAGTGGCGTACAGTAGCAACTGCAGGTTGATTGTCACGGTGATTATGATGGTGATGATTGGTTTGACAAGACGAAAGTAAATGATGTTTAGGGTGGCTCACGGTGGTTCGGTTGGAGAAGAAGAAAAAGAAGGGTGTTATTGGGTTGAAGATGATCTAGGTGATGATTTGGTTGTCGATGGTTACAAAAACATAAAGGAACGAAAGGGTTTACTAGAGTGATAATGATCGTCGGTTGTATTCACGACTTGGAACGAAAACCTAGTTGCAGGTGTCGATTGTGTGGTTGTTTGCAAGGTGGTGTTGGGTTGTAGTTTGCATGGTGACCAGAGATGGTGGAGAGTGGTGGGTTCACGATGGTGGCCATGAATACTTATGAGGATAAAGAAAATGATAATTGTTACTAAAATGTGTAAGTGTGTGTGTTTGTGTCGATGGCCAAAGAAAAGAAAAAAAAATATACATATAAGATAATAAGTGTGTAGATGATAATATGAAGTTGAAAGTTCAACATGTCGGTTTCAAGTATGCAATAATAGATGGATTTTTAATCACGGATGAATTACTATTAGTCAATCAATACAAATTAAAAACAGAAATCTCACTTTGTGTTCCATCCATCCATATTATATCATAATAAGAGTTTGGTATTAAATAAACGTGCAGTTAAACTTTCTTGTTTCATTCTACCGACAGGTTTCACAGAGTGAGGTATCGTACTCCGTTGTTAATCAGTGGGGAATAAAAGTCTTTGGAAAAAATTCCAAATTTTTACATTAATTATATTTATTTATTCTTGTCATTATTGTAAAAGAATTTGGGTCATTTACTATAAAAAGTAAATTAATTATTAGCTCCCTGTAACATCCCGCGTTTTTCCGTTAAATTTATTTTTAACACCGTCTTTTTTTTTTTAATAATATCTTTCGCTATTTAAATTCCCAGTTTCCGTTGACTAACGTTCATAATATTTCCGCTATTCAATTTTGACATCACCCGTTTACTCGAGCGTTTTAAAAATATTCGTTTGGTTAATTCCCGCACCCGCTCTGAAACTTGAGGGACTAGTTCCGCCACTTGACCAAAGAGGTGGCTAGTAGTTGACTAGTCAACCACTCACCACCTCCACCCACTCATTCATCCACTTCTTTTTCTTTCTTTCTTTTTTTTCTCTCAAGAACACAAACATAAATCATCATCTAAATCCGGATCGGGAAGCAAACTTCAAAACAAATTACATATTCGTGATCCTCTCATCATCCTCTTCGATTTGGTACCGATTTCATCAATTTTGGGTAACTTTCTAAAATCACTAATTTTCTTTAAATTCGTGTTTTTGACTTGAAATGGTGTTAGTTAGTGTCTATGGCTCGTGTATAACATGAATATATGTTTTGTTTGCTCGATTCGTTGTTTTGAGTAACTAGTTTGAACATTTGAAATGGGTGTGCTAAATCTTTGATTTTGGATGAGTTAATGTTGTTAAATTGTTAAAGTTCATGTTTTAATTGTGTTACTAGTATCACTAGCTTCGTTTTGATGCGTAGGTTGATTAAGGAAACTTCAAAAACATGAATATTGATTTTTGCGGATTTTGGTTAGGGTTTGATAGACTTAAAACGAGCTTTTGATGTTTCGAATGCCATGAAATGTTATTAGTAAGTGTTTAGTTGTAATGTATGCTTCATTACCTTCAAAACGGCATATCGTATGTGTAAATTGGATTCCCGAATCATAAAATACGTTTTACGAACTTGAAACTTTGAAAATAAACCTTTCTTGATCAATTGACGAGTTTTCGGTTATTGTAAATGATGTTTTTGATTGATGATATGTGGTTAGTTGTATTCCTCGTCAAAATACCTTTTCGACGATATATGATAGGCATTATAAGTGTTTGCGGGTCAAGAGTTGGGTTGGAAAATGTTTTGGTTCGTGCATACTTTGAAAAACTGACCAGAAATCTCTGCCCAGATGGTGGCGCGGCGCGCCCCATCCCCGCGCGGCGCGCGGATTGGCCTGGCCAGATTCTGCTTTGTTTGGCGCATTTCACGCGAAATGTTTGACTAGCTATCGACCTCCGATTCACATGAAACTTGTTTTAATATACTTGTATATGAATATTTGGCATAGAAAAATAGTTCGGGACCCGACCCGAACGCGTTGACTTTTTCGTTGACTTTGACCAAGTTTGACTTTTAGTCAAACTTAACCAAACTTTTATACAATCATTCTAACATGCTTTTATACTTGTTTCTTGTATGAAACTTGACAACGTGATTCACATGCTATACTTAATCGAGTCGTAACGAGCCATAGGACTAATTGAACACATTTCACCCGACTTTGTGTCGTAACCGGTTAATTGATATAACTTACTTGTTTAGGTCAAGGCTAAGCAACTTTCATGCACACGTTTACTTTGTGAAGTACATTTATACTCGTGCACTCGAGGTGAGATCATAGTCCCACTTTTTACTCTTTTGAACTTACTTTTGGGATGAGAAAACATAAACGATTCTTTTGAACTAAGTGAACACAAGAACGGGAAAACAAACATTCTACATACGAGTTTGAACGAAAATCCTCAATCCGATTATCATTAGTTACATCAGATGGTGTAAGCGAGAACTTATGTTATATGGCCATATGGGTTTGACAAACCCTCATTCAAACGGTTCGCTACCGTTTACGAATGAAATATATTTTCGGGAACAGTGTTGTTCTAGCACTAATTGATGGGGTATTCAACGGACGGAACGTTAAGCTTTGGTAATTGGGTGCTCGTGAATATTAACTTTTAGAATGTACTACTATTATTTCAACTTTGCAAATCTTGTGGTTCGACTTACTTTACTTTTACTCACTTACTCAAACCTATGATTTCACCAACGTTTTTGCGTTGACAGATTCTTCTATGTTTTCTCAGGTTTTCACATGGCTATTTGTTACACGCTTCCGCACTCTTTGATTACTTGATTGGAGTCTACCATGCATGCATACGCTAGGGATAGCATTTTTGGATTCAAACTTTTGTCTACTTACTTACGCTATTTATAGCAACTGTGGTTTCAAACTAATTATGTCGCAAGTTATTTCATTCATACTTTATAACTTTGTAAACTTAAACTTATTGTCGATCCGTTTGTTAAACTAAACTTTGTACCTTTCAAATGAACGCGACATAATTTTGGTCAAACGAGTCTCATATAGGGACTACGACCACGCAACGGGACCTAAGTTAACGACGCCGTCAATAACGGTTTTGGTCGGGTCGTTACAAGTGGTATCAGAGCGTTGGTTGTAGGGAACTAGGACGTGCATTAGTGTGTCTAACAGAGTCGTTAGGACGCATTAGTGAGTCTAGACTACAACCGGATAGTTAGCATTTGCATTCTGACATACATTTGCTATAGATAGCACTTACTTGACTACTTGTGCTTTATACTTGAATCATTCTTAGGCAAACTTTTTAATGGTACCCAACCTTCATCATACGAACTCGTATTCCGCCACTTTTTGGTAACGCACGTAAATTCATGATTCATACACGTATGGATGACGACGACTTCATTAGTCACACTCGTTCGGGAACTTTGTCTCCCGGATTGTTATTTGCCACCGTTTCAACTTACTCTCGGTTTCCCACTGGTGTTTCTTACTATCTACTTTTTGGTGTTACTACCATCACTACTCTAGGTGAGTATCGTCATCAACATTTATCACTACGGTTGCGTGCTACTCGTTATCATGACTCGTTACTCTTTTCATACCTGAATACCTTATTGTCCGACTCGAACCACATTGCCGTGAACAATCATTTATACACTTCCCTCGGGGAACGCTTCTTTATAGTTGCACTAATTCTTTCGATTCAATACGAGTCACGTTAGAGACGTTGTTACACTTTGTTTATTTTAAACTTCACGATTACACGAACTTGAATCCATAGAGTGATGTGGGAATGGAGGTATGAGTTAGCGTAATATAACGACACTCGATCAACGTGGTTATATTACGGTAAGACATACCAAAGTGCTAGTGACGCGTGATGGTGGTTAGACTCGATCAACCTAAACACCACCATGTGCCATGTACATGACTTCATCTTTTCAGGTTTGGACATCCGAAAACTCCGAGAATATTTATAACAACCATACCGGGGACACACCTTCAATTATTGTCAAATTATATTTATGCTTCCGAATGAATTACCGATTCCATGCGACTTCAACCGTATGTCACACGGGTATACTAGCTCGTCCTCGCGCAGTCTTGTTGACTAACTACAATTTACTCGTTATGCTCACATCGGGGCGGAAACTTCTCTTGCATCACCCTCGTACTTCCGGTTCAGGAGGTCCTTATTCTAAATTCTCAATGGAGAGCGACTCTTCATGTCATACAAGTATTCGCCGCGAGGGTGGATAGTCCTAACAATCGTTTTCAAAACCCGATAAGAACTTGCCCCGACGAACGTTTTTGGAAACCGATAAATCCTCCGCGACGCGAATTTTCTTGAGAAACTTGTCCTAGCTAACGTTTTCAATTCCTAGCAAACTTGTTCAATATGCCTTAGGGAAATGTACCCCGTTTCGGATCGAGATCCTCGTTTCATTTCTAGATTTTGGAGTACCTTACAAAAAGCCTCGGGACCGCATTTAGACATGAGTACCGCGTACCATCCACAACCCGACGGACCGAACAAACATGCGATTTAAACCTTGGAAACCATAATACAAGTTTGTATTACCAACTTCAATTTACTTGAGAAAAGTATTTTCCTTAAACCGAATCCTCGTACTACAATGATTTTCATTCGAGTTTTAACGTCACTCCTTTTGAAACCACATGTGACCGGAAACGTCATTCTCCTTTGTCGAACCAAGTAAACGATGATCAATTCACCGGGGCCGAGGTTATTCATGAGCAACCGAGAAAATTTATTCATATTCAGGTAAAACCCTACGCGACTCGCAATCACCAAGAGCTACGCCGATGTTAGACGTAAACATTTCAAATTCCACGTGGGAAATCGCGTCACGTTAAGAGTCGCACCTTGGGAAGGTGCAATCCGTTTCGGGAAAACGTAGGAAGCTAAATCCGCGATATTTTGATCCTTTAAATTCTTGGGGTGTTTTGGACCCGTCGCTAGCCGTTTAGACTTTTCCGACTCATTTTGGGTCTCCGTTTATCCTACATTCGATGTATCAACTCAAAGACGTGTTTTGCGAAACGAGAACTTGTTATCTCCTTTGATGAACTCACTATCGACGATAAACCTCACTTCCTAGGAGGACCGGTTGAAACCATGAATCATGGAAGCCAAACCTTAAAACAACATATGATCCCGACCGTCAAAATTCGTGGAATTACTCAAGGACGTACCTTCACTTATTCGTAGAATTTACAACGCAAGATCTCGAGTAAGATTCAACAACTACTACTTCCAACTAAATTTCGGGACGAAATTTCTTTTGAGGTGTGGATAATGTAACATCCCGCATTTTTCCGTTAAATTTATTTTTAACACCGTCTTTTTTTTTTAATAATATCTTTCGCTATTTAAATTCCCAGTTTCCGTTGACTAACGTTCATAATATTTCCGCTATTCAATTTTGACATCACCCGTTTACTCGAGCGTTTTAAAAATATTCGTTTGGTTAATTCCCGCACCCGCTCTGAAACTTGAGGGACTAGTTCCGCCACTTGACCAAAGAGGTGGCTAGTAGTTGACTAGTCAACCACTCACCACCTCCACCCACTCATTCATCCACTTCTTTTTCTTTCTTTCTTTTTTTTCTCTCAAGAACACAAACATAAATCATCATCTAAATCCGGATCGGGAAGCAAACTTCAAAACAAATTACATATTCGTGATCCTCTCATCATCCTCTTCGATTTGGTACCGATTTCATCAATTTTGGGTAACTTTCTAAAATCACTAATTTTCTTTAAATTCGTGTTTTTGACTTGAAATGGTGTTAGTTAGTGTCTATGGCTCGTGTATAACATGAATATATGTTTTGTTTGCTCGATTCGTTGTTTTGAGTAACTAGTTTGAACATTTGAAATGGGTGTGCTAAATCTTTGATTTTGGATGAGTTAATGTTGTTAAATTGTTAAAGTTCATGTTTTAATTGTGTTACTAGTATCACTAGCTTCGTTTTGATGCGTAGGTTGATTAAGGAAACTTCAAAAACATGAATATTGATTTTTGCGAATTTTGGTTAGGGTTTGATAGACTTAAAACGAGCTTTTGATGTTTCGAATGCCATGAAATGTTATTAGTAAGTGTTTAGTTGTAATGTATGCTTCATTACCTTCAAAACGGCATATCGTATGTGTAAATTGGATTCCCGAATCATAAAATACGTTTTACGAACTTGAAACTTTGAAAATAAACCTTTCTTGATCAATTGACGAGTTTTCGGTTATTGTAAATGATGTTTTTGATTGATGATATGTGGTTAGTTGTATTCCTCGTCAAAATACCTTTTCGACGATATATGATAGGCATTATAAGTGTTTGCGGGTCAAGAGTTGGGTTGGAAAATGTTTTGGTTCGTGCATACTTTGAAAAACTGACCAGAAATCTCTGCCCAGATGGTGGCGCGGCGCGCCCCATCCCCGCGCGGCGCGCGGATTGGCCTGGCCAGATTCTGCTTTGTTTGGCGCATTTCACGCGAAATGTTTGACTAGCTATCGACCTCCGATTCACATGAAACTTGTTTTAATATACTTGTATATGAATATTTGGCATAGAAAAATAGTTCGGGACCCGACCCGAACGCGTTGACTTTTTCGTTGACTTTGACCAAGTTTGACTTTTAGTCAAACTTAACCAAACTTTTATACAATCATTCTAACATGCTTTTATACTTGTTTCTTGTATGAAACTTGACAACGTGATTCACATGCTATACTTAATCGAGTCGTAACGAGCCATAGGACTAATTGAACACATTTCACCCGACTTTGTGTCGTAACCGGTTAATTGATATAACTTACTTGTTTAGGTCAAGGCTAAGCAACTTTCATGCACACGTTTACTTTGTGAAGTACATTTATACTCGTGCACTCGAGGTGAGATCATAGTCCCACTTTTTACTCTTTTGAACTTACTTTTGGGATGAGAAAACATAAACGATTCTTTTGAACTAAGTGAACACAAGAACGGGAAAACAAACATTCTACATACGAGTTTGAACGAAAATCCTCAATCCGATTATCATTAGTTACATCAGATGGTGTAAGCGAGAACTTATGTTATATGGCCATATGGGTTTGACAAACCCTCATTCAAACGGTTCGCTACCGTTTACGAATGAAATATATTTTCGGGAACAGTGTTGTTCTAGCACTAATTGATGGGGTATTCAACGGACGGAACGTTAAGCTTTGATAATTGGGTGCTCGTGAATATTAACTTTTAGAATGTACTACTATTATTTCAACTTTGCAAATCTTGTGGTTCGACTTACTTTACTTTTACTCACTTACTCAAACCTATGATTTCACCAACGTTTTTGCGTTGACAGATTCTTCTATGTTTTCTCAGGTTTTCACATGGCTATTTGTTACATGCTTCCGCACTCTTTGATTACTTGATTGGAGTCTACCATGCATGCATACGCTAGGGATAGCATTTTTGGATTCAAACTTTTGTCTACTTACTTACGCTATTTATAGCAACTGTGGTTTCAAACTAATTATGTCGCAAGTTATTTCATTCATACTTTATAACTTTGTAAACTTAAACTTATTGTCGATCCGTTTGTTAAACTAAACTTTGTACCTTTCAAATGAACGCGACATAATTTTGGTCAAACGAGTCTCATATAGGGACTACGACCACGCAACGGGACCTAAGTTAACGACGCCGTCAATAACGGTTTTGGTCGGGTCGTTACACTCCCAACCCCAAGTAAACTATGCCAAGTGTAAAAATTAATAAGTAACTTCTAAATATATTTTTAACGAGCCTAAAATTTATATCACTCGTTTTCGGATCACCGTTTATTATATAAAATCATATAAGTTTGAATTTAACTTTACTTAGTATCATTCGGAATATCGAACGAGTATTACTATCATTTAATATTTATTTTTAATATATTTTATTTATATATAGAGATATATTTTAAATAATAATTATTATAATATCTTATTTTTATTTTATTAATTTTAAATAACAACAACATATAATATTTCAAATTATATTTCGAATTATTATTTATATATACATGCACACATATCTATTTATAATTAATTGTTCGTGAATCCTCGGAAATGGTCGAAGTCAAAAGAATCTACAAAAATAGTTCAAAAAAATTTGAGACGCAACACAACAGACTTTGCTTATCTTGTCGAAACTATACAAGTTTTAAGTTTAAATTTGGTCGGAAATTTCCGGGTCATTACATTATGTCCTTCCAATGAGATGTGAAATTCATGTTCGCACCAATTACCATACCTACGTATTTTGAGGGGAACGTACCAACTTTACAGCCTGCATTTAAAGCAAATGCATCAAGTTCACCTTGCTCAACACCAATGCCAAATAAGTGTGACTTACCCACATTAATTTTTAAACCGGACAACAAGTAAAAAAATATGTAACACCCGAATAATGTTGTCTAGGTTCGTGTGAGTCCAATCCGACATAAGAATAACATAGTAAGTGTAGCAAAGGTGTGAACTATCCATTCCCACATCCTTAATGGCTCAACGGATCTCCTTGTCATAAACCTCTTTGAACCAGAATGGACTCCCATTTATCAATAACCACCCCTCGATCCATTTTCTCCATTTTACACTTAACTCAAAGTATACTCTGATGTACATAGTCTAGCAAGATTACTCTCTGACTGTTTTCAAACAATCTTTAACCACCACTAAATATTTGTTCAGACGAGATTCGTACCGCAAATTTTTTGCAAGGAACTCATGTCTCCGACCACTATGCTATCTAGTGATAGTGATGGTTTAACTCATATAAAAATAAAACAAATTAATACATATTCCCCCCCCTAAATAACACTCTTCCTTATCTTGTTCTTGAGCGTTCAACAATTTTTCTCATTCTTATAAAAAAACAAAAAATGATTCGTTGCTTTTTACAGCAGCAGTTACTTCGCTCAGATAGCTTGTTTCAAACATGGAATTACAGCGCACGAAATCCTCATCGATTTCGTGTTTCCCTTTTCCTTCCTCCAATTAAATCTTCTTCAGGTTATCTTTCTCTTCTTTTTATATATTCACACCTATTTATGTATTGTTATCCCTCTGTATTTGATTTGAAATTCTTAGATGATTAAATCAATTGCTTTTTTTTTTTTTTTTTTTAAATTAATTTAGCGAATTTTAATGGAGAAAAACAAGGAAATGGTTTAAAGCAAAACAACTTACGGTTCCTGTAACCCACCCTGGCGAATATGAGTACCTAATTTGCCCTATGGTAATTAATCACTTTAGCTAATCTGATTGTTCCTGTTACTTTCAAAGCTTCCAGGTCATATGTATTAAGACTGGTTTTGAACTTTTTATCATTTAATTATGGAACAAATTCTAACAAAAGGAGCTTTAATTTACTAACTTGCAGTCCTTTTAATGTGAATAAAATTACATTAACTACATGGAGCTTTTTTTTTAAAGAATTTCACCTTTTGTTAGAATTTGTTCCATAAATTACTGGCCTGACGTCTAATGGTATTTAAATGCAACAGTAACCTGCTCTCACAAAAGTATAATTATATACAATATACTCTTAAGTCATTGAGTTCGAGTCCCGTGGTGGACTATTTTTGACTGGGTCATTGAGTTCGAGTCCCGTGGTGGACTATTTTTGACTGGGTGTGTGTGTTTGCCTTTTTATCAGATATAATAATATTTAGGTGGCATACTTTTGTTTTACTAATTTGCTTCAATGTCTTGTTATTCATAATATGTTTGTTGACACAATGCAAAGGGGGGAAGTCCAAAGAGAGGAGTCTATCATTCCACATCACTCAAAATGAGTAGGCTTACCATATTGAATCCACATACTAAGTAGTATATTTTTGTTAGATTCAAAACAAAACTCATATGAATAATTTGGAACTTTACATTCATGGCAATGAAGAGTTTTAGAATCCATATTTATCTACTGTTTCGTATTTCATAGAGAAGTTGTTTTTCCTCCTTTGTATTCAGGAAAGTTGCAATATGTAGATGCTTCAACTTTGAATATGGATGGGCTGGTCATGTATGTATACTTGAATTTCATTTTGTCTTTTAATATATATGTTGATGATGATGATGATGATGATGATGATGATGATGATACGAACAAGCGTTTATCGAAAAGTTTATTAATGCCAATCTAAATAACTCAAAGGGGGTTTTTGCAGTTGCAAGGATTCACAAGGGCTTAGTAGTATTAATTTTAGCTTCCTTTTATTTTACTACGTAATACGAGTAGCTTGGTAGACAAAAATACTCGTTAACGAAGCTATGGTTTTATTGTAAATCTAAAGAACAAGGGTTGATGGTCGACAGAATATGGGCCGGCCGGTTCGGTTGGATAACAATCCGGGCCTGTGGGCTGTGGGTCAGTTTATGGGCTGCAGGTTTATGGGCTGTGTAATAGTCATGGTTAACATCTGCCTTGGGGAACAAGCAGAAAGTGCAGCTGGCAGAACCTTGGGAAACAAGTTTCATCAATCTTTTAAATAACGACAATAGTATCTATTAGTTTAATCGTTTTTTTAGTTTATTTTGTTTCCAAAAAAAATTGTTACTCCTATATAAAGGACATAGATTTTACGCAGTTTTTATGTTATTCTGGGTGTATTAACCTGTGCTATCGTAACTTACAACTATTACGTTTCCGCATTATATCAATGTCACAGGTTTTAGCAGATGTAGATCCCGCAGAAGATGGAGTCAACAAGGTCAACATACCTAGTCAACTTAGTGAAGAGAGGTTGCGCTTAAAGCCACTAGGTGATGAGGTACTTTGAATATACTTTCTACTCTTTCATTACACGGACAAATCTGTACCATAATTTTTTCATAAGATATTGCTTTCTTTTTAATAATTTTTATTTAATTATTTAATAGTTTTTGTTCTGAACAATTAAATATAGACTTGTCTGATGAGTATCAATGCATACATATCAGTATATCCAGCAATCACAATTCAAGGATTTAAAAGGTCTTTTAGTGTCTTAATTAGAATTATTTCGTGATATCTGGTATCTTTAATACTCCGTATAATTGATACCTTCCAATCTTTTAATTCATAAATTTCCATACAATCTATGAATTAATAAATATTCTTCTTCATTGTAATAAAAAAATAAGATATTTGGCCTATCTCTTTGTTTGATGTCCTTAAGAAAATGTCAATACAACTAGTAAAAAACATATTTTAATGGCCGGTCAAATTAATAATTAATGGGATACTACAAAGTTAATAAACTAGTTTTTACGCATAGTTTGTTCACAGTAACAAATATAGCAATGGCACAATCTGGTAACTTTTGTATCATACTTCTTAGCTAAGACTTACTTTGAATGAGCAACTATTGTGATTGAGGTAAAAAATTTTTTTTACTACTTAAGCACCTTTATTACCGTGCTATTACAATCTTAGCCCATCCCAAAAACATAAATTAGCTGATAGTAATACAAAAACTATGTGGGCCATCTTGCAAAAAGTGCATTTGTATTAGTGGGCATCAAGCTTTAATTCAAGGATAATTCAATCTGTCCAGTTATAAGCAAATATGTTCACCTTAATTAAATTCATGTATAGCATCGAATGCATGTGATACTAATCATACAAAATCATGTATTATGAGAACATGTAAAAAGGTGATAATGAGAAAGCTTATTGATAATAATTTCTATTAATTTTATCTGTTTTTATTTTTTTCATGCTTCAGTTGATTGACTACTTTGCTAAGCGAATGATATCAGCAGAAACTCTGCATAAAAATGGTGTGATGATGCAAATGGTGGATGATAAGGTATATTTTGACATTTTGCTCTTAAACTATTCTCATCACTTAGATAACAGGATTAAGATTAATATTAATTTTAATTTTAGTATTGTTATTTTCTATATTACTTGTCATGGTAGCTACATCTGTTACATAATTTTAATTTAACTACAGTAACGTTTATGGAATTTTTGTTAATTGTTGGTCAACAGAAAGTGATAGCTTTTACATATAGAAGGAACGGAGAGCTTGTAAAATGTAAGTTTCGAAGTATAACAAAGAAAGAGTTTTGGCAGGTAATAATAATTGGATTTTTTTTTTTTTTGGGTGCTTTATGATTAACCGTTCATCATGAATATTTTACTTTGAATGTCATACTTGATAAATTGCGTTTTGTGTATAAATAAACTTCAGGCAAAGCATGGAAGAAGTATATTGTATGGTCTAGATGACATAAAGGAAGGACATGATATTGTTATAGTAATAACTCTAACCAATTCATTTATTTTTTGTATATATATTTTTTTATTATTTTGAATCTATAGAAACATGTATGCGTATGTGTATGTGTATGTGATGGCTATACGTGAATGGTTATGGTAGGTTGAAGGTGAAATTGATAAATTGTCAATGGATGAGGCTGGAATTTTGAATTGTGTTAGTGTTCCTGATGGTGCACCCCAAAAATTATCAAACGCAAGAATACCATCTGAAAAACAGGTATGTACTGACCTTGAATTATTTATTTCTAACTTATGAATAGGTCGATTTGGGTTATGCTTTACCTTAAATGGGTCATAATTTTTGTTTTAAAAATTCTGTATTCTTGATTTGATGGTAATATATTATACAGTTTATTGTTTACATTTTGGTAACGTGATTTGAGTGATTGAGATAACAAAGGGTAAAAGTGAAGCGAAAAAAAATATATAATTTGAAAATGATGAAAATGACACACTTGTCAAGACTTAACAAAATTTCACTGATGGTTCTTAGTCAAAGGGACCAACAGTGTAATATAAGATACTTTAAGTGACCAACCAAGTCGGAAAATAAAAAAGGATAAATGGCTTGTGTGAAACATGGAACAAACATTAGGACCAACCACATTATTTTGTCAATAAAAAATATTAAGCTAAAAGGGAACAGGCCGAATGGATTCTTAAGAGCCTAACTTGTATTCTTTTAATAGGAAGCCAACTTTAAGTATTTAAGTGACTGCAACGGACATCTTGATAAGGTATGTGTTCTTGTTTTTTTGCTTTTGTTACTTGATGCTGCTAAGATGAGGGGTTATGTTTATTTATGTATATGTATATATAATAATATAATATTTGTTATAGGCATCTCGAATTATATTGGCAACAGATGCTGATAAACCTGGTCAAGCTTTAGCTGAAGAACTTTCACGGCGCCTTGGAAAAGAAAGGTTATCTCAAAGTCTCTCTTTATATAATTAGACATTATCAGTTGTACCAAAAACGTGTTATAAAGTAATAGTGTTTGAGTTTGAATTATACAGTTTGACAACGCAATAATCTAATAATAATCATTCTATCACGTTTTGCTGCAGTAAGGCGTAACATGCCTTTTTCATTTTCATTTTTTGAGTCTCTTGGAATCACATTTAATTGGTTTTTTGTTTAACTTGCCAAAAACTATAAAACATTAGAAACTGATTATTTAGGATTTAAAAACGTGACAATTAAATAATCATGTTGTAAACACAAATACAAAACACTCCCTTAGTTTATCTTAGTTTATTACACTAATAATATTTTTATCTTAGAATCTGTATTGTTGTGATGTATATAAAAGATTTTTAGAAATGGACAAAAAAGATTGTCGATCAACACAACTTGGTCCGAATCATTTTAACATGTCATTCAACCTGATAGATTCGTTCATCTTCCCACCTCTACCTTTTAGTAAAATGTTGTTTATTGCCCACGTATGATTTATTTGGATGTATTTTTTTTAACAGCAAAACATTTTTGGATGTATAATGCAAGACTTTTTGCTCTCTAACTTTTTCTTTAATTTATTCATCTTTCTTAGTTTTCTAAGTGTTATTAATAAAAATATATCTTTTCCTCGTTATTATTATTATTATTATTTTTTTTTTTAACTACTATTTTCCAGATGTTGGGTTGTAAAGTGGCCTAAGAAAGACGAGCTCAGTTGTTACAAGGATGCAAATGAGGTTAAACATTGTCTATTCATTATCCCATATTAAATTATTTCCATGACACCTGAATAATTGACGTTGTATGGGTAATATGTCATATTATCATTTCATATATTAAATAGGTTCTTGTGTATTTGGGTGCGGAAGCATTGAGACGAATCGTTGAAACTGCTGAGTTATATCAAGTGAATACTCAAAACTTTTTTGTGTGTTCTTATTATTATTATTCCGAGTTCTGCAACACTATATATAAAGATTTAAATCAAGTGATTAGATAATGTTGTCACAGGTTTTAGAACACGTGGGTCCCAAACAACTTAGTGAGGAGATGTTGCGCTTAGAGCCACTAGGTGATGAGGTACTTTGAATATACTTCTACTTTTTCATTACATTGACAAATCTGTATTATAATTTTTTCATAAGATTGCTTTCTTTTTAATAACTTTTATTTATTAATTTTTTTCTGAACAATTAAAATTAAATGGGATAATACAATACAAAGATAATCAACTGGTATAGGCATTGCTCACAATAACAAATAAAACAATGATACAATCTTGTAACTTTGCATCATATTTCTTAGTTAAGACTTGTATGGATGAGCAACTAGTGTGATTGATTTGATGTTTGTTGCTAAAAAATATATTTTAAAGCACCTATAATTACAATATTAGCACATCCCAAAAACACCAATTGGATGATAGTAATAAGAAAACTAACTGGGCTATCTTGCAAAGTGCATTTGTATTAGGAGGGGGCATTAAGCTTTAATGTAAGGATAAGGCAATCTGTCCAATTATATAAGCAAATATGTTCTCCTTATGTTCATTGTAAGCTATGAAAGATAATCATTGAGCATAGAAAGCATGTGATAAAGAGAAACAAATTGATAATAACTTTTATTAAGATTATTTTTCTTTTATTTTTTGCATGCTTCAGTTAACTGACTACTTTGCTAAGCGAATGATATCAGCGGAAACTCTGCATAAAAATGATGTGATGCAATTGGTGGATGATAAGGTATCTATTACATAATTTTAATTTAGCTATAGTAATGTTTATTGTATTTTTGTTAATTTATTTATGCGTCTACAGAATGTGATAGCTTATACATATAGAAGGAATGGAGAGCTTGTAGGTTGTAAGTTTCAAAGAATAACAAACAGAAAGTTTTGGCAGGTACTGATAACTGGTTTATTTCAATTGTTCATCATGAATTATTTTGTTTTTCTCTGTCATACATGATAGATTGCGTTTTGTGTATAAACAAACTTCAGGCAAAGCATGGAAAAAGGATATTGTACGGACTTGATGACATAAAGGAGGGAAATGATATTGTTATAGTAATATAACCCTAGCCACTTCTTTTATTATTGTTTTTTTAATCTATAGAAACTTGTATGTGTATGTGTATGTGTGATGGTTATACGTGAATGGTGATAGTAGGTTGAAACTGAAATTGATAAATTGTCAATGGAAGAGGCTGGAATATTGAATTGTGTTAGTCTTCCTGAATGCGCACCCCAAAAAGTATCAACAGTGCGAATACCATCTAAAAAACAGGTATTTACTGACCCCAATTTATTTATTTATTTCAACTTATGAATGGGTCAATTTGAGTTATGCTTTATCTCAAATGGGTCAAATAATAAATATTATTAAGCTAAAAGGGAACAGGGCGAATGGATTCTCAAGAGCGTAACTTTTTTTTTTTTTCTTTTTTCTTTTTAATAGGAAGCCAGATTTAAGTATTTAACGGACTGTAATGGACATCTTGATAAGGTATGTATTCTTGTTATTTTGCTTTCTTGACTTCATGTTGCTAAGATGAAGGGTTATGGCTATATATGTAAACGTATATTTTACATAATATAATAATATAATATTTGTTATAGGCATCTCGAATTATATTGGCAACAAATGGTGATGGACCTGGTCAAGCCTTAGCTGAAGTCCTTGGAAAAGAAAGGTTATTTCAAAGTCACACTTTATTTAACACTGAAAACTAATAAGAATTTCAAAGACATTTATATGAGTTATTTCAGTGAATAGCTAGAAATTGACTAGGAACGTATAGTTCAAAACTTAGCTAGTCGTGTGCATTTTATACTCTGATTATTATTGAAAAACTACTGTAAGCATAACTAGTAAACTTGTGGCAGAGGTAAAAATTTGGCTGTCTAGGTAGACGGAAAATTATCCAAGGTCTAGTTCGATGCTTACATAGTTTATTACAATAATAGTAATAAATATATTTTATGTTAGAATACGTATTTCTTTGATGTATAAAAAAGAAAAGAAAATTTTAGAAATGGACTAAAAAGATCATCGATCAACACAAGTTGGCCCCGACCCATTTTGACATGTGATATGCTGTTTATTGCTGTCCACTTATATAATTTGTTTGAATGTATAGGGACTCTATTATGCAAGACTTTTTGCTTTCTAACTTCTCTTTTATTCATCTATCTTAGTTTTCTAACTGATATGTACTCTTTTCTCATTGAATATATGCAGTGAACCACTTGATTATTATAAAATATACATCTTATTTTATCTTTGTCATATTTTTTTTGAACTACTATTTTCCAGATGTTGGATTGTAACTTGGCCTAAGAAAGATGAGCTCAGTTGTTACAAGGATGCTAATGAGGTTACACATTGTCTATTCATTATCTCATTTTTATTTTAAAATACATGACACCTGAATTGACGTTGTATGGTAATATATATGTCTGTTGCATATATTAAATAGGTTCTTGTGCATTTGGGTGCTGAAGCATTGAGACGAATTGTTGAAACTGCTGAGTTATATCAAGTGAAGAATTAGTTCACTATGAATTATTTTCGGTCAAAACTTTTTTGCCTATTCTTATTATTAGGATAAAGAATAAAGAATAACTATAGAACTTTAGTGCTTGCATGTTCAATAAATAAATATGCCAAGGGATAAAAGTATCGAATTTAGTTCTGCTATTTTTTTGACGTTAAAGTGATGAGATGCAAAACTCTTACATTTCTTCTTTCTTTTACTATCATTGATCTATTGATCTACTTTCACATGCTGAACTCAAATGTTGTGAAGACAAAAAGTGAGGCAGTTCAGATTATTACCCCGATTATTATTACCTAGCTCGCTTGTTGTATTAATCTAATCACGCCATATAACAACATAATGTGATTGTGTGCTGTTCACTTTACACATACGATAAGTTTTAGGGTTGATGCTACCAAATAGCTATATATTTTTATTTTTGTTCCAATGTAAGTCATATATACCTATAAGAATACCAGTGTAGGTCATATAATTTCAAAAAGTGTTCTAATATAGACTAATGGTGACCGGTTACCCTCGTGTGCAGTCCATGAAGCTCACGGACGTTAACAAAGTTGAGATTTATGATACGATTTCTTCATGAAAGTTGTTCTAATTTCATCACCCAACACCCGTGAACTAAAATCAAGACCTGAAAATTCGAGAAACGATCCAATTAAATTGTTGACCAAAATCTCATAAACTTTAACTTTTCGATCTGCTGTTCAGAGATGATATTTAACACAATCTCATGCAACACGAAACCTGAAGATCAGGAACCTGAAACTCTAATCATTTCGATCTATAAATATTTCTTGCTTACGTTAGTTAACCTTAGGGACTCTGCACACGCTAGTAACCGGTCAACAATAACCTACCTTAGAACACGTTTTGAAAATATATGTCTGTTGGAGATATGGAGAACTTTAAACAATTAGAGAGAAGATTCCAGGAAACTCACACGAAGCTTCCACGAAGTTGTTAGGAAACTCACATGTAGCTTCTACGAAGTTGTTAGGAAACTCACATGTAGCTTCCACGAAGTTGTGAGGAAATTCACATGTAGCTTCCACGAAGCGGTCAGGAAACTCACATGTTGCTTCCATGAAGCTGTCAGGAAACTCACATGAAGCTTCAAGGAATTGTTTTTAGCTTACTCTTTAAACCATTCTATAAATAGACCCTCTTGTAACTCATTGTAAACACACCACAAATATTCAGTAAATACATTCTCTAGTTGGTCCGTGGACTAAAGCAATCACAACGATTGCATATAACCACGTTATCTCTTGTGTCGATTTACATTTCTTGCATTTATAATCTTTCGTTCATTAAGTGGGTTAGTAATCTTGTAGAATTACTATTGGTGAGTGATCTTGTTGAATCACTTGCGTTGTTTTGGGTCCTAATATCCTTACAACTGGTATCAGAGCACAAGGTTTCGTTAAGGGAACGATGGCGGAAGATGGGAAATTTAGAATCGACCGATTCGATGGGAGAGACTTTGGCTTTTGGAAGATGCAAATTGAAGATTACTTGTATCAAAAGAAGCTACACCAACCCTTGTTAGAGACCAAGCCTGAAAGCATGAACGATGCCGATTAGACGCTTTTGGATCGTCAAGCTTTGGGCGCTATTCGTCTTTCACTTGCTAAGAACATTGCATACAACGTTGTGAATGAGAAGATGACGTTTGCTTACTTGAAAGCACTCTCTAACATGTATGAGAAACCTACAGCTTCTAATAAGGTATTTCTCATGCGTCAATTGTTCAATACAAAGATGAAGGAAGGTACGAGTGCAACGGATCATATCAATGAATTTAATAATATCGTTTCAAGGCTTGAATTGGTAGAGATTAAGTTTGATGATGAACTAAAAGCACTAATCTTGCTTTCATCATTACCGGAAAGTTGGTCGGGTACGGTTACCGCGGTTAGTAGCTCTACATGAACTACTAAGCTAGCGTTTGAAGGAATAAGGGATTTGATTCTTGGTGAAGATACTCGTAGGAGAAACTCGGGGGAATCGATGCTAAGTACCGACAACCGTGGTAGGAAATTTGATCGCGGTGAGAAGAAGGGTAGAAAGAAGTGTAAGAAGAGGTATCCATCGAAAGATAGAAGTGAAGCTGTTTGTTGGGGTTGCAATCAAAAAGGACACTTTCAAAGGAATTGTAAAAATGGTCCGGCGAAAGGTGTGAACTTGACCGAGGAAGAAAGTGATGATGCACTTTTATGTAGTGTTGAAAATTCTATGGAGTCTTGGATTTTGGATTCGAGAGCTTCGTTTCATGCTACTCATGTCAAAAGCATGATGAAGAATTTTCGTTCATATCAAGGCAAGGTGAGATTAGCGGACGACAAACAACTCAATATAGAGGGCATTGGAGATGTTGTATTAAAGACTACTCTTGGCTCTAATTGGACCTTGAAAAATGTAAGGTACATTCCTAAATTAAAAAGGAAACTTATTTCGGTTGGTCAATTAGATGATGAAGGTAACGCGGTTACTTTTGAAAACCGCCAATGGAAGGTGGTTAAGGGTAGTTGTGTCGTGGATCGTGGACATAAAAGGGGAACTCTTTATATGGTTGAAGTGTTTGATGAAGACACGGTGGTTGCTACGGTTAATGTTGAGTCCGAATCAACTCTATGGCACCGAAGACTCGGGCATATGAGTGAGAAGGGTATGAAGATGCTTGTTTCGAGTGGGAGAATTCCAGATTTGAAAAAGGTAGAACTTGGATTTTGCGAACCATGTGTATATGGGAAGCAAAAGAAGGTGACTTTTGGGAAATCGGAAAATGCTCCTAAGTTGGAGAAATTGGAGCTTGTTCATACAGATGTATTTGGTCCAACGAATGTAGAATCACATGGAGGTTCTCGCTATTATGTCACCTTCATTGACGACTCCACTCGAAAGGTATGGGTTTATTTTCTTAAAGCTAAATTCGATGTATTTAATACTTTTGTGAAGTGGAAAGCTATGGTAGAAAATGAGACTAATTTGAAAGTCAAGTGCTTGAAGTCGGATAATGGAGGGGAATATGGTAGTCTTGAGTTTAAAGACCATTGTGCAAAGCTCGGTATTAGAATGTTGAAAACGGTACCGGAGACACCGCAACACAATGGGGTTGCCGAACGTATGAATCGTACGTTAAATGAAAGGGCTAAGAGTATGAGAATACATGCCGGTTTGCCTAAGATGTTTTGGACGGATGCGGTAAATACGGCGGCTTATTTGATAAATAGGGGACCCTCAACACCGTTGGGTTTCCGAATTCCCGAGGAAGAATGGCAGGGTAAGAAGGTGAGTTATGGTCACCTTAGGATCTTTGGGTGTAATGCATATGTGAAGACCAAAGATGCGGATAGAGACAAGCTTGAAGCTAAGTCAAAGAAGTGTATTTTCATTGGTTACGGGTCGGATGAAATGGGTTATCGTTGTTGGGATAACGAGGTTAGAAAAGTTATTCGTTCTGGCGATGCTACTTTTGATGAAGATTCGGTCTATGGCAAACCGGAAACGAGGAGTCCTAAACCGGGTCATGTTACTTTTGAAGATGTTTCTATTGATGATTTTACAGGTTCTAGTGGGAGTACGGGAAATAATGAATTGCCAATGAACGGTGAGGCGTCGAAAAATGCTAATGATGGGGATGGTTCAGAAAGCGGTGATGATTTCGAACATAGTGCGAGTTCTAGTGATGAGGAGGATACAAATGAAACCGGTCCAACCATTTCGGCTACTCCTACACTAAGACGCTCGACTAGAGTGCCCAAACCTAATCCTAGGTATTCTCCATCAGCAAACTACTTGCTCTATACCGAGAATGGTGAACCCGAAAGTTACTTTGAGGCAAGGAAGACAAAAGAATCCATACAATGGGAGCTTGCCATGAAAGAAGAGATGAGGTCACTTGAGAAGAATAAAATGTGGTCACTAGTGAAGTTACCTCATGATAAAAGGGCGTTGCAAAGTAAATGGGTGTATCGATTCAAGAATGAGTTGGATGGCAAGAAAAGGTACAAGGCTCGTTTGGTGGTTAAAGGCTTTCAACAAAAGAAAGGAGTTGACTACCAAGAGATATTTTCACCGGTGGTGAAGATGACTACTATTCGTTTGGTACTTTCTATGGTTGCATCCGAAGACTTACATCTAGAGCAACTAGATGTGAAGACCGCATTCTTGCATGATGATCTTGTTGAAGAGATCTACATGAGGCAACCCGAGGGCTTTGAGGTAAAGGGTAAAGAGAAGTGGGTTTGTAAGCTAAAGAAAAGTTTATATGGATTGAAGCAAGCACCTCGGCAATGGTACTTGAAGTTTGATGATTTTATGAAGAAGATTGGTTTCTTAAGATGTGAAGCGGATCACTGTTGCTACTTGAAGAAACTCAAGTCTTCTTATATAATCTTATTGTTGTATGTTGATGACATGTTACTTGCAGGTTCCAACATGTCCGAAATTAACAAGTTGAAGGGATTACTTTCCCGTGAATTCGAGATGAAAGATCTTGGTGGTGCTAGGCAAATACTTGGCATGAGTATTGTGCGTGATCGTGTGAAAGGTACTCTATACTTGTCTCAATCCAAATATATTGAGAAAGTAGTAAAGAGGTTTAATATGGAGAATTCAAAGGCTTGTTCTATGCCTTTGGGTAGCACTATTAAGTTATCAAAAAGTCAATCACCAAAGACGGTAAAAGACAAAACGGATATGAAAAAGGTTCCATATGCATCGGCCGTGGGTAGTATTATGTATGCCATGGTTTGTACAAGACCCGATATTGCTCAAGCAGTGGGAGTTGTAAGTTGTTATATGTCTAATCCGAGGAAAGAGCATTGGGAAGCGGTCAAATGGTTGCTTCGTTATTTGAAAGGTACTTCTAATATGAGATTGTGTTTCTCCAAAAACAATCTCATACTTAGGGGTTATGCGGATGCTGACTTGGGTAGATGTGATGATTCGGAGAAAAGCACTACGGGTTATGTTTTCCAATAGGGAAGACGGTGGTTAGTTGGATGTCTCGACTACAAAAGAGTGTTGCTTTGTCAACTACCGAGGCCGAATATATGGCTATTGCAGAAGCTTCTAAAGAGCTTGTTTGGTTGAAGAACTTCTTAGGTGAGTTGGGTAAAAGACAAGACTATTGCGTCTTGTATTGTGATAATCAAAGTGCAATACATCTTGGGAAGAATCCGGTGTTTCATAGTCGTACGAAACACATCAAGATAAGGCATCATTTTATTCGACAACATATAAATGATGGTACTTTATTATTGGAGAAAATCCTTGGTACGAAGAATCCCGCTGATATGTTTACTAAGGTTGTTACGACAGAGAAATTGAGGTTTTGCATTACCTCAATTGGTCTTCTAATGAATTGATGAAAGAAGACCCCAACTAGAGAATTAGAGAGTTAATGTTTCAATTCTAACAAGTAGTGTTGAAGACCTTGTATCGAAAGTCTGCTCATTCGAAGTATGTGTTGAGTGTGCGTGTCCCAAATGGAGTTTGGCGGTATAATGGTGGTTTAACGTTCTTGGTTAGATCGTTGATATTTTGGGTTGACGAAGGTTGGGTTTGTTCAAAGTCTCCAAGTGGGAGATCGTTGGAGATATGGAGAACTTTAAACAATTAGAGGGAAGATTCCAGGAAACTCACACGAAGCTTCCACGAAGTTGTTAGGAAACTCACATGTAGCTTCTACGAAGTTGTTAGGAAACTCACATGTACCTTCCACGAAGTTGTGAGGAAATTCACATGTAGCTTCCATGAAGCTGTCAGGAAACTCACATGTAGCTTCCATGAAGCTGTCAGGAAACTCACATGAAGCTTCAAGGAATTGTTTTTAGCTTACTCTTTAAACCATTCTATAAATAGACCCTCTTGTAACTCATTGTAAACACACCACAAATATTCAGTAAATACATTCTCTAGTTGGTCCGTGGACTAAAGCAATCACAACGATTGCGTATAACCACGTTATCTCTTGTGTCGATTTACATTTCTTGCATAAGTAGGTTAGTAATCTTGTAGAATTACTATCGGTGAGTGATCTTGTTGAATCACTTGCGTTGTTTTGGGTCCTAATATCCTTACAATGTCCTACATTGATATTTTCTGAGTATATAGCTTATATCAGAACAAAAATAAACCCTAAGTTTAATGAACAACCAAAAGTCAAAGCATTAGCTATTAAACCTTTCTCCTTATCGATTGCAAAAAGTCAAATACCATGGATGCTTGAATTATACAGGAATATTAACAAAAATGGTAAACATAGGAATTAGGGCAGTTTTTGAAATAAAAATATAAAAAAAATAATAGTAATAATAGTAAGCATAACACTTAAGATGACTATTCAAATTTCCAAATATAAGAACAAGACGACCCATGATGAATTTGATTTACATGTATCTATCATCTTGATTGTAATTAGAAGTTTATCGCGAAAGAGAAGTTACATATCAGAGAACAAACAACACACTTTTAATCATACATATTCTTATGTCTTAGACTTACCAGCCTGAAGAGATTGAATCCTTTGATGTAGCTTAAATATCTGCAAACACCACTGAACCACATCACTACCACACAATCTAACCCGTTTTAATACAAAGAAAGACACAATATGGAAAATGATATAAAACACAATGTATGGTATTAAGTGCAAGGTTCGCTAATCTACTTTGCATAACAACACAATGTATAACACGGCAGGTGCTTAGTTAACCACTTTGCTACACAAACCACTATGGTCTAACGATGCCAATCTACCAACTTACACAAAAAATAGGTCAATTTGGGTTGCATTTTACCCCACAAAGTCAGGGTGGAATTTTTGTTGATCTGCCATGAGAATTTGTGTGGTGTTGTAAGATGATTAAGAGAAAGCCGACGCACAGAAAAAAGGTAAGTGATGGATCGATTTCTATAATCTGATACCATGAAAGTTTACATAAAACACTGTGTTTTGATTGATCAGTTTACAGTGAATTGTACATGTATATATAGTAGCATTGCCTAACTAATGATCCACTATTTGTGGAGTCACATGTGTTAACTGAGTCTAACTAACTTTCCACTTATTGTGGAGTACAATACTGAGTACAATATGACTAGGTAAAGTGTACATCAAATATGACTATTACAATGTTTATGACTAAGTACATCTAGATGAGTGTGTCGACTTATACAAAAGAACTAGTTATCACAGGGAAGTGTTGAATGTCACCCAAAGCCTACCTTTATAGCCTACAACCCGTATAGCATATAGCACCGTAAGTCATTAAATTGGACAGAAATACGATTTTGAAGAACAGACACGCACTTAAAGAGGACCAATTACAAAACATATTTCAACATCGATTATATGTTAGCTAACCAGATATCAGTTATTGTGTGACCTTGTCATATAGAAGAGGTATATTCCTATACTAAACTACAACGTTCAAAATCAACTTGGATCAATCAAATATTCTTATTCTTTTACTCCCAAGAGCCATATTTGAATGAAATGTGAAGAAGTTTTTACTTCCATAAATATGAAATAAATAAATTCAACCAATGTAAGAGTTCAGTAAAACAGCAACAGGGAATCAAGTAATCACATTGCACACTAGGAATTCATACATCATACAATGTATTGTATTGTTATATATATATATATATATATATATATATATATATATATATATATATATATATATATATATATATATATATATATATATATATATATATATATATTGGTAGGATGAAGAGGGAAATAACCAATCGGGGGGAAGCGGGGGGAAGCAAAAACTTTTTTTTTCGTTTTTTGAAAAAACTTTGTTCACGAACATTATAGATGAGATGAAAATATGAACATTTAGTAGAGACACTTTGTGATAAATGTTTTTATTTTGGCGGGAAAACGCTCGAAGAAGTAATATATAACAATTATCGTGTTTTTCGAGCGTATGTTGATGTTTTAGCTATTGGGGTTTAGATATTAGGGTTTATAGGGTTTAGATATTAGGGTTTAAGGTTTAGATTTAGGGTTTAGATTTAGGATTTAGATTGAGTTTTTAACACGAACGGTTTAGAGTTTAGAGTTTAGGGTTTAGGGTTTAGGGTTTGGTGTTTTGGGTTTATGGAATAAACCCAAAACACCAAACTCTAAACCCTAAACCCTAAACTCTAAATCGGGCTAAATTTTACTTCACAAAACATGAAGAAAAAAAACGTTCATATTCTTCACGAACAATATTATCTTGAATGTTATTTTTGTCGATCGTTTTTCCGCCTAAATAATAACATTCATCACGAAGTGTCTCTTCTAAGTGTTCATATTTTCGTGTGATCTTGATGCCGGAAAAAAAAATTCCAAAAAAAAGAAAAAAAATAATTTTGCTTCCCCCGCTTCCCCCCGATTGGTTACTTCCCCATTGATCCTGCCCATATATATATATATATATATATATATATATATATATATATATATATATATATATATATATATATATATATATATATATAAAGAGGGAAGGACTTTTTTTGGGGGAAGTGGGGGCAAGTAAATTTTTTCTTTTTTTCGAATTTTTTTTCAGGTATTAAGATCACATGAAAATATAAACATTTAAAAAAGACACTTTGCGATGAATGTTATTATTTTGACGGAAAAACGCTCGAAGAGAAAAATGAAAACATGCATAATGTGTAATATTATGCTTCTCAGTTTTATTTTAGGGTTTAAAAATTAGGGTTTAGTAATTAGGGTTTAGAAATTAGGGGGTTAAAAATTAGGGTTTAGCTATTAGGGTTTAGAAATTAGGGTTTAGATTGAATTTTTAACACGAACGGTTTAAAGTTTAAGGTTTAGAATTTTGGGTTTTGGATTTTGGGTTTAATCCCTAAACCCAAAACCCTACCCTAAGCCCTAAACTCTAAATCCGGCTAAATTTTGAAAAAAAAAACTTCATATAAGATGAAAGAAAACAACGTTCCAAAAATTTTATTAGGAATAATGTAGTGACCCGAACTTTTCCATGTTTATATAAATTAATTGAGATTGATATTTACATGACTAAATATTTCCAACGTGTTAAGCAATCAAACTTGTTAAGACTTGATTAAATGAAGTAAGTTTCATATAGAAAATTGATCACCCAAGTTGACCGGCGATTCACGAACGTTACAAAATTGTAAAAACTACATGTTGTGGTATATATAGACATATATATATGGTTGACATGAGATTATGATGAGTAAGTATCTCACTAAGTATATTAACAATGTGTGATATACATAAGAAATGAGATTACTAAGTTAAGAAACTCGAAATGATATATATAACGATTATCGTTATGATAACGTCTACTAAATATATATGTATCATATTAAGATATTGATACACTATATTTAACATGATAAAATGATATTTAAATATATCATTAAGTGTGTTAACAATGAACTACATATGTAAAAACAAGACTACTAACTCAAGAATTACGAAACGAGACTTATATGTAACGATTATCGTTGTAACGATATTTTAATGTATATATCATATTAAGAGATATTCATACATCATAATATCATGATAATATAATAATTTAACATCTCATTTTATATAATAAACATTGGGTTAACAACATTAATTGAGATCGTTAACTTAAAGGTTTCAAAACAACACTTACATGTAACGACTAACGAAAACTTAACGACTCCATTAGAATGTATATACATGTTGTGTTTTGATATGTATTCTTACACTTTTGAAAGACTTCAAGACACATATCAAAGTACTTCTACTTAACAAAAATGCTTACAATTACATCCTCGTTCAGTTTCATCAACAATTCTACTCGTATGCACCCGTATTCGTACTCGTACAATACACAGCTTTTAGATGTATGTACTATTGTATATACACTCCAATAATCAGCTCTTAGCAGTCCATGTGAGTCACCTAACACATGTGGGAACCATCATTTGGCAACTAGCATGAAATATCTCATAAAATTACAAAAATATTAGTAATCATTCATGACTTATTTACATGAAAACAAAATTACATATCCTTTATATCTAATCCATATACCAACGAAGAAAAACACCTACAAACACTTTCATTCTTCAATTTTCTTCATCTAATTGATCTCTCTCAAGTTCCATCTTCAAGTTCTAAGTGTTCTTCATAAATTCCATAAGTATAGTTTCATAAAAATCAAGAATACTTCCAAGTTTGCAAGTCTACTTTCAAGCTTTCTAATCCATTCCAAGTAATCATATAAGATCAAGGAACCTTTGTTATTTACAGTAGGTTATCTTTCTAATTCAAGGTATTCATATTCAAACTTTGATTCAATTTCTACAACTATAACAATCTTATTTCGAGTGAAAATCTTACTTGAACTGTTTTCGTGTCATGATTCTGCTTCAAGAACTTTCAAGCCATCCAAGGATCCTTTGAAGCTAGATCCATTTTTTTTTATTTCCAGTAGTTTTATCCAGAAAACATGAGGTAGTAATGATGTTCATAACATCATTCGATTCATACATATAAAGCTATCTTATTCGAAGGTTTAAACTTGTAATCACTAGAACATAGTTTAGTTAATTCTAAACTTGTTCGCAAACAAAAGTTAATCCTTCTAACTTGACTTTTAAAATCAACTAAACACATGTTATATATCTATATGATATGCTAACTTAATGATTTAAAACCTGAAAACACGATGAACACCATAAAATCGGATATACGCCGTCGTAGTGAAACCGGTGGCTGTTTTGGTTTGGATAATTAAAAACTATGATAAACTTTGATTTAAAAGTTGTTCTCCTGGGAAAATGATTTTTCATATGAACATGAAACTATATCCAAAAATCTTGGTTAAACTCAAAGTGAAAGTATGTTTTTCAAAATGGTCATCAAGATGTCGTTCTTTCGACGGAAATGACTACCTCTTTAGTAATTGACATGTAACTTAAATTTCCGACTATAAACCTATACTTTTTCTGTTTGGATTCTTAAATTAGAGTTCAATATGAAACCATGGCAATTTGATTCACTCAAAACGGATTTAAAATGAAGAAGTTATGGGTAAAACAAGATTGGATATTTTTGATCTTTTTAGCTACGGGAAATGTTTAACAAATCTATACAAATCATATCCTAGCTAACTTATATTGTATTATACATGTATTCTAATATATTATGTAATCTTGGGATACCATAGACACGTATGCAAATATTTTGACATATCATATCGACCCATGTATATATATTATTTGGAACAACCATAGACACTCTATATGCAGTAATGTTGGAGTTAGCTATACAGGGTTGAGGTTGATTCCAAAAATATATATACTTTGAGTTGTGATTTAGCGTGAGACGTGTATACACTGGGTCGTGGATTGATTCAAGATCATATATATCGATTTATTTCTGTACATCTAACTGTGGACAACTAGTTGTAGGTTACTAACGAGGACAGCTGACTTAATACACTCAAATCTTTAAAACATAATAAAAATGGTTGTAATTATATTTTGATCATACTTTGATATATATGTACATATTTAGGTTCGTGAATCGATCCATGGCCAAGTCTTATTTCCGAGGAAGGAAATATCTGTGAAAGTGAGTTATAGTACCACTTTTAAAATCTAATATTTTTGGGATGAGAATACATGCAGGTTTTATAAATGATTTACAAAATAGACACAAGTACGTGAAACTAGATTCTATGGTTGAATTATCGAAATCGAATATGCCCCTTTTTATTAAGTCTGGTAATCTAAGAATTAGGGAACAGACACCCTAATTGACGCAAATCCTAAAGATAGATCTATTGGGCCTAACAAACCCCATCCAAAGTACCGGATGCTTTAGTACTTCGAAATTTATATCATATCCGAAGGGTGTCCCGGAATGATGGGGATATTCTTATATATGCATCTTGTTAATGTCGGTTACCAGGTGTTCACCATATGAATGATTTTTATCTCTATGTATGGGATGTGTATTGAAATATGAAATCTTGTGGTCTATTGTTACGATTTGATATATATAGGTTAAACCTATAACTCACCAACATTTTTGTTGACGTTTAAAGCATGTTTATTCTCAGGTGAATACTAAGAGCTTCCGCTGTTGCATACTAAAATAAGGACAAGATTTGGAGTCCATGTTTGTATGATATTGTGTAAAAACTGCATTCAAGAAACATATGTCGATGTAATATATTTCTATTGTAAACCATTATGTAATGGTCGTGTGTAAACAGTATATTTTAGATTATCATTATTTGATAATCTACGTAATATTTTTAAAACCTTTATTGATAAAATAAAGGTTATGGTTGTTTTAAAAATGAATGCAGTCTTTGAAAAACGTCTCATATAGAGGTCAAAACCTCGCAACGAAATCAATTAATATGGAACGTTTATAATCAATATGAACGGGACATTTCAGTTGGTATCCGAGCGTTGGTCTTAGAGAACCAGAAAATTTGCATTAGTGTGTCTTATCGAGTTTGTCAGGATGCATTAGTGAGTCTGGACTTCGACCGTGTTTTCTTTAAAAATGATTGCTTAACATTTTTGTTGGAAACTATATATTATTAACATGTAAATATTATGTGATATATTAATCTCTTAACATGTTTGATATTGTGTGATAGATGTCTACCTCTAGTACAAATCCCATTGACTCACCTAATAATAACGAAGAGTCGAATATATATTGGCAAGATTCACAAGTTCCCGAAGAACCGGAAGAAGAGAAAACGGAACCGGAAGAAGAGGAACCAGAAGAAGAAGAACCGGAAGAAGAAGAGGTTCTGGAGGGGGGAGTAGTAGGAACCACAGAAAACCGGTCAAATAAAAGAAAATCCTCAACCAATGGACCAAAGTTAATAATGGTCAATGGTGTTTCCGCTAAGGAAGCAAAATATTGGAAAAATTACCAATTTTCCGATGAATCGGATCCTGATGAGGATTCCGATGATGTTATAGAAATTACCCGACCCAATTTAATGAGGCAAAAGAAAATAATAAGGGAAAAGACATCAAAATAGAGAAATATGATTCCGACCCCGATGAACTTTATATGTACCGTCAACACCCGTATTTTCAATATCGTGACAATAACCCGGGAACCTCTAAACCACCAGGTTTTTCTAAACCAATGTGGAAAACGACAACTCGTATTAGAGGAACATCATATATCCCTAGAAGATTAGGAAAAAGAACCAAGTCCGAAGAAGAAGAAACCAGTGATTCAGATTAGAGGGGTGTGAGCATGTTGTGTAATAAATGTATTGTAGTGTGCTTGTACTTTTATGTTCTATGTAAAAATTGCTTGTATTGTTTGTTATTACGAATCTAATCCTTGTCTATTTTACAGTATAAAAACAAAATGGACGTTAAGGGTAGACAACCGAATATTTTAGAAGACCTACCAGAGGATATGATTGAGGAAATCTTGTCTAGAGTCGGTCAGAATTCATCAGCACATTTAGTTATGGCGAAATTAACTTGTCAAACATTTGAAAGACTTTCCAGAAATGCCTTAGTTTATAAAAGGCTTTCCTGTGATAGGTGGGGTATATCACATTGGGGAGACTTTAAGTTACGCCGTGTTTTCTTTAAAGCGTTAAATGCGGGGAACCCAAATGCAATTTTACGCTACTGGTTAAGAACCTATTTTGACTCAACATATCCCAACATAGGATTTCGTGAATTAGAAAGAGCTTCTAACATGCAACATAAAGAAGCATGTTATGCTTACGGGTTAGTGATGTTCGCTTCTTACCAAAGTGAGAAAAAGAACATCGGATTGCAGCTTTTAAATAAAACTTTCCCACAAGTGACGGATTCAATAGTTGGGGTGAGAAACAAGGTTTTTAGATTATTACGGGGCTGTTGGACATTACGAAACCCTCGTCCTTTTGACGACATTACAACATGCTGCCTAGCCAATGGTCATAATGGTTATTTTCTACAAGACCAAGGATGGGAAGTCGTCTTAGTAAAACCAGAATGCATGACTTGTTTCTGGACTTATGAATTATGTGTCTTTATTTCCTTTGCTGAACAACTTGCGTATTAACTAGATTTATCTTCAAAACTGTCCTGTATCATAGTGTACTATATTTCATGTTATATGTAATATAGCGAAGTTGTAAGTTTGAAGAATATTTGTATGTGATATATTATTATAATCAGTTTTTCATATGGAATTGTAGTAGTTGAATTGTATATTAGCTACTAAATATGAACTTAACGGGTAGGTAGTACCCGAATTTAAACTTATAAAACGCTAATATGAAGAAAAAGCTTTTATAAATGAGTTCATATTATGCTACGAGATACTATTGACTACTCTTAATATTCTGTATGATTAACTTGTTTCATTTGACTATTTTGAAGGAAATGGCACCGACTATTCGACACACCTTGAATATGAGCGAAGAGGAATTTCGTGCCTTTCTTGCTTCAAACATAGCCGCAGTACAGGCCGCGCTACATACCAACAATAACTCTGAATCTAGCAATACAGCTAACGGCGCAAGAAATCGTGTAGGATGCTCCTACAAGGAATTCACTGCCTGCAAACCTTCAGAATTTGATGGGATCGAAGGACCAATCGGATTGAAACGGTGGACCGAGAAAGTTGAATCGGTGTTTGCCATAAGTAAGTGTGCTGAAGGAGACAAAGTGAAGTACGCTACACATACCTTCACAGGTATTGCGTTAACATGGTGGAATACCTATCTAGAGCAAGTGAGACAAGATGCTGCTTACGCGCTACCGTGGTCAGCATTCAAGCACTTGATGAACGAGAAGTACCTTCCCAGAACCGAGGTCAATAAACTCAAGTCAGAACTTAGAGGGTTACGAACACAGGGATTCGATATTACTTCGTACGAAAGACGATTCATAGAATTGTGCCTATTGTGTCCGAGAGCGTTCGAAGATGAGGAAGAGAAGATCGACGCGTTTGTGAAAGGGTTACCGGAGAGAATCCAAGAAGATATAAGTTCACACGATCCTGCCTCCATACAAAAGGCATGTAGAATGGCTCACAAACTAGTGAACCAGATTGAGGGAAGAATTAAAGAACAGGCGGCCGAAGAGGCCAACGTGAAGCTAGTCAAAAGTAAGTGGGAGGAAAATGGTGATAAGAGTCACCAAAACAACAACAACTATCCCAACAATCGCAACATCAATCGCAACTACAATAAACGGCACAACAACAACAACAACAACTACAACAATCATCCCAACAACAATAACAACCGCAACAACAACAACAACAACAACAACAACAACAATCAGAAGCAGCTATGCCAAAGGTGTGAAAAGTATCACTCGGGGTTCTGCACCAAATTTTGCAACAAGTGTAAAAGAAATGGTCATAGCGCGGCGAAGTGTGAGGTCTACGGACCAGGGGTTAACAGAACGAAAGGAACAAATGGTGTCGGAACGAGTAATGGTAGAGCAAGTGTAGCTACCCGACCAAATCATGTTTGACGGCGCCGACTACTTAGGTCCCGTTACGTGGTCATAAGTCTTTAACATGACGTTTGACCAAAATATGTCGCATTCATTTCATAAGTAAAAGTATGTTTGAAGTTTACAAATGTAGTTCAAAAGACTAGTTACATTACAATGTTTAACGTACGAATGAAACCCTTGCGACACAATTTAAAGTAGTCAAAAGACGCTCCAACTATGCATGTATACTCGACATCCAAGCAAGTATCAAAAAGAGTGCGGAAGCATGTATCAAGTAGCGTTCAAGGACCTGAGAAAACATATAGAAAACTGTCAACGAAAACGTTGGTGAAATCATAGGTGTTTTAGTAAACGTTGCATTTGAACCACAAGATTTAATATAATATGATTATCAAAATCATTTGCATTCCAAAGTTGTTAATTGTTTCGTGGGCACCCAATTATCAAACTTAACTGTTTTGCACCCTTTGCGTAGTGTTAGAACATACACTAGACCCGAAAATATATTTCATCCGCTAACGGTAGTGAACCGTCCGAATGAGGCTCGTCAAGCCCATGTGATCACATAATATAAGTTCACGTTTACACCCTGCAAGTGTAACTAATGATAATTGAATTGAGGATTTTCGTTCAAACCCGTACGTGGAATGTTCTTTTTCGTACTTGTGTTCAAGTGTAAAAGTATGATACGTATATGTTTCTCATCCCATAGTTTAAAGCATAAAAGTTGTTTGAAAGGTGGGACTATGATGTCACCTTGAGTGCACGTATGAAAAGTACTTCACAAAGTAACGTGTGCGAAGGATAATGCTAGTCTTGACCTAAACAAATAGGTCGTATCAATAACGGTAAACACGATAGGTCAAAGATGTTCAATTAGTCCTATGGCTCGTTACAAATCGATTTTGTAGCATGTGAATCAAATTGTCAAGTTTCATGCAAGATACAAGTATAGAAACAAGTTAGGAAGGTTGCATAATCATTTGGTTAAGTTTGACAAAAAGTCAAACTTTGGTCGGTCAAAGTCAACGAAAAAGTCAACACGTTCGGTTCGGGTCCCGAACTATTTTTTGAGGTTTTTATTCATATATAAGCATGTTAGAACAAGTCTCATGTGAATCGGAGGTCCATAGTGTGCCAAACATTTTTCTTATTTTGACCAAGGAGGTCAGAACCTGGACACGTTATATGTCGCGCCGCGACCTAGGATGGCCGTGCCGCGGCGATCAACGGTTGCTGGTACCTGGTCAGTCTCAATTGTCCAAGTCTCAAATCAAACTTCATTTTCACATAAATCACAAACCGTAAACTCTTACGACACGCATTTTATATCGTTGGAAAGCTAATTTGACAAAGAACACAACTAAATACATTTCACCAACCAAAAACGTTATTTGTAACAATCGTCTTTCCAAAATAAATGATCAATTAATGCACGCATTTAATACTCAAATTTGATAAGTGCACATTTATGATTAGGGCATTTAATGCATACATACAACACGCCGTTTTGTAGGTAATCGAGCATACAATACAACTAACTACTTACTAACAATAATTCATGGCATTCAATGCATCAAATATTCATTTCAAGCTTATCAAACCCTAACCCAAATTTACCAAAATCACTAATCAAGTTTATGGAGTTTTCTCAAGCAACCTACACATCAAATTGAAGCTAGTGATGTTAGGAACACATTTAATACATGCATTTATAACATTTAACATCATTCAAACAACCGAATCACTAAATCAAACACACCAAAGTTTATGTTCATGCTAGTTACTTCAAATAACAAAATCGAACATATAAATCATATATTCATGTTAGACTTGAGCCATAGACACTAATTAACAACTTTATAAGTTAAAAACATCAAGAACACAAAATCTAGTGATTTTAGAAAGTTACCCAAATGTAATGAAATCGGTATGGAATCGAAGAGGAAGTTGCAAGGATCCCAAATATGTAAATTGTTTTGCAAGACACCCGTTAGCTTGAATTTAGATGATGATTCTTTGTTTGAAGATTTGAGAGAAAAATGGGAAGTATAGAAAGAAAAGGAAAATGAAATGGAAAAGAAAGAGGAGGTGGGTTGACTAGTGAAATGCTAGTCACCTCTTTGGCACTTTGGTGAAACTAGTCCTTCGAGTTCGGTTGCGGGTGCGTGAATTACCTAAACGAGATATTTTTAAAACGTGTATTAACGGGAGATGTTATAAACATTTAACGGATTTTAAATAGTTAAATGGAAAATAAATGGAAAAAGGCGGGATGTTACATTACCTACTCCTTAAAAGAAATTTCGTCCCGAAATTTAAGTATGCGTAGTAGTCGTTGTTTCTTCCTCGAAATTTTGCGTTTCCGGAATCGGGAATAAGTGAGGGTATTTCTTTTGCATTTGATCTTGCCTTTCCCAAGTGAACTCGGGTCCTCTTTTGGCATTCCAACGAACCTTGACAATCGGGATTCGGCTTTGTTTCAACGTCTTGACGGAGGTGTCCACAATTTCAACCGGTTCTTCCACAAAATGAAGTTTGTCATCAATAGTAAGTTCCTCGAGAGGGATGACGATATCGGATTTGGCAAGACACTTTTTCAAGTTAGATACATGGAAGGTAGGATGAACGGTGCTCAATTAGGGCGGAAGATCTAAACGATAAGCAACGGTTCCAACACGCTCCAAGATTTCGAAAGGACCAATATACCGCGGATTTAATTTCCCACGTTTTCCAAAACGAATGACACCTTTTCAAAGTGCGACTTTTAACATGACGCGGTCACCGACTTGAAATTCTAGGTCGTTGCGTCTTTTGTCGGTATAGCACTTTTGACGACTCCGGGCCGTCCGAAGCCTATCTCGAATTTGAACGATCTTCTCGGTGGTTTCGTGAATGAGTTTGGGTCCGGTGATTTGCACGTCGCCTACCTCGGCCCAACAAAGAGGTGAACGACATTTTCGGCCATATAGCGCTTCAAAAGGTGCGGCTTTAATACTCGCGTGATAACTATTGTTGTAAGAGAACTCCGCGAGAGGTAAGTGCTTGTCCCAAGCTTTTCTAAAATCAACCCCGCAAGCTCGTAACATGTCCTCCAAGGTTTGAATTGTGCGTTCGCTTTTCCCATCAGTTTGGGGATGATATGCGGTGCTCATGTCTAAACGCGTTCCCAACGCTTCTTGCAAGGTACGCCAAAATCTAGAAACAAAACGGCCATCTCGGTCGGAGATAATCGATAAAGGTACACCGTGTCGGGCTACGATCTCCTTGATGTAAAGTTGTGCAAGTTTCTCCATTTTTTCGGTCTCCTTCATGGCGAGAAAGTGTGCGGATTTGGTGAGACGGTCAACAATAACCCAAATGGTATCATAACCGCCCGTCGTTTTTGGTAGTTTGGTGATAAAATCCATCGTTATCCTTTCCTACTTCCATTGTGGGATCTCAGGTTGTTGAAGTAATCCGGACGGTCTTTGGTGTTCGGCTTTGACTTTGGAACATGTCAAACACTTAGAAACATTAGTAGCTACGTCCCTTTTGATGTTCGGCCACCAATATTGTTGTTTAAGGTCGTGGTACATCTTATTGGCACCGGGGTGAATCGAGTATCGTGACTTATGGGCTTCATCTAAAATAAGACTTCGTAGGTCCCCATAACTAGGCACCCAAATCCTTCCGGCGAAATATCGGAGTCTGGTTTCCTTAGTTTCGAATCGAGAGACGAGAATGTTCAAGAGCTCGTGCGAAACGTTTTCATCCTTGAGAGCTTCATCTTGGGCTACCAGAATTTGGCTATTAAGGTTTGTGTGGATGGTGATGTTTAAGGCTCGAACACGATGAGGCACCGCTCTTTCTTTTCGACTTAAGGCATCGGCTACTACATTTGCCTTTTCGGGATTGTAACGAAGCTCGCAATCGTAATCGTTTAAGGTTTCAATCCACCTTCGTTGTCTCATGTTTAGTTGCTTTTGATCGAAGATGTGTTAGAGACTTTTGTGATCGGTAAAGATAGTACTCTTGGTTCCATAAAGATAGTGTCTCCACATTTTAAGTGCAAAGACAACGGCTCCGAGTTCGAGATCATGCGTCGTGTAGTTTCGTTCATGAATTTTGAGTTGTCGAGAAGCATAAGCAATGACTTTCGTTCGTTGCATTAATACACACCCAAAACCATGTTTTGAGGCATCGCAATATACAACAAAGTCATCATTGCCTTTAGGAAGTGACAAGATAGGAGCGGTGGTTAGCTTCGTTTTCAAGATTTGGAATGCGGATTCATGTTCGGTTGCCCAAACAAATTTTCTTCCCTTATGAGTTAACGCGGTTAGAGGACGAGCAACCAAAGAGAAATCCTTGATGAATCTACGATAGTATCCTGCTAGACCCAAGAATTGACGAATGTGAGTAGGAGTAGTAGGAGTCTCCCATTTACTAATGGCTTCGATTTTTGATGGATCGACTTTAATACCCTGATCACTTACAACATGACCAAGAAATTGAACTTCCTGCAACCAAAATTCACACTTGGAGAATTTGGCATAGAGTAGTTCTTGTCTTAAAAGTTCAAGCACAAGTCGGAGGTGTTCCTCGTGTTCTTCTTAGCTTTTAGAATAAACTAAAATATCATCGAGGAACACGATAACGAATTTGTCAAGATACGGTTTGCACACGCGGTTCATAAGATCCATGAACACCACTGGTGCATTAGTGAGACCAAATGGCATGACAAGGAATTCATAACTACCATAACGAGTTCAAAAAGCGGTTTTGGAGACATCTTCCCCCTTAACCCTTAATTGATGATAACCCGAGCGGAGATCAATTTTCGAATATACACAAGACCCTTGTAGTTGATCAAAGAGGTCATCGATACGAGGAAGAGGATATCGGTTCTTAACCGTTAGTTTGTTTAGTTCACGATAATCAATGCACATTCGTAGGGATTCATCTTTCTTTTTAACAAACAAAATCGGAGCGCCCCAAGATGAATGGCTAGGTTGGATAAAATCACGATCAAGTAGTTCTTGGATTTGACTTTGCAATTCTTGCATTTCGGATGGAGTGAGTCTATATGGTGCACGTGCTACGGGTGCGGCTCCCGGAATAAGATCGATTTAGAATTCAACTGGTCGATGAGGTGGAAGACCCGGCAATTCGTCGGGAAATACATCGAAATAGTCACTAACAATTGGCACATCATCGATGTGCTTCTCATTAGACTCGACTTTCTTAACGTGAGCAAGGATCACAAAACAACCCTTACGGAGTAGTTTTCTTACTTTAATGCATGAAACGAGGTTGAGTCCGGTGCAACTCTTATCACCATAGACGATCAAAGGTTCACCATTCTCGATAGGAATTCAGATTGCGTTAAGATCACAAAGGATGTGAGATTTCGTTTTGGCTAGCCAATTCATGCCGATTTTTACATCGAAGCTTCCTAGTTCCATGGGTATCAAGTCAATTTCAAACTCATTACCCAAAATGTTTAGCGTACACCCCCGGTAATATGTGTCGGCACTCAATAGTTTTCCGTTGGCCACTTCAATGGTATAAGTGGTATCTAGTGGAAGTGGTGGAGTGTTAAAAGAATGAGTCAAAGTCTTGGATACAAAACTCTTATCGGCACCCGAATCGAATAAACAAGTAACATAAGTGTTGTTGAGGAGAAACGTACCCGTGACTAATTCATTGTCATCTCGGGCTTCCTCGGTGTTGATGATGAAAGCTCGACCGCGTGTGTTGGGGTTGGCTTTCTTCTTCGGACATGCATTTCTAAAATGACCCGTTTGGCCACATTCATAACAAGTACCCGATTTTGGTGCATTGGGCACCTTTTGAGCGACGGGGGCGGAACTTCTACAATCATTGGCCACATGACCACCCCTTTGGCACCGATGGCAAAATAGATTGCTACATTCACCATAGTGGTGTTTGTGGCATTTGTTGCAAAAGGGTTTATTTCTGCCATAACTTTTCTTGGCGTCGGAGGTGAAAGGATTTTTGGTGAAGTTGTTGTTGTAGTTGTTGCTTGATTGGGGGGCTACCCATTTTCTTTTGTTACCGCCCGATTTATCCTCGGACTTAGGTGCCGGAACTACGATTTCGTCAACCGTTTCGATCAATTGGCGGGCCATGTTCAAAGCTTGTTGTAGGTTAGCGGGTTTGGATGACATCACTACTTGTTTGATGCTCTTTGGAAGACCATCCATATAAAGTTCAACCCTTTGAGATTCGGGGTTCACGAGGTTGGGACACATCAAGGATAGCTCGGCGTATCATTGATTGTAGGCCTTGAGACCGTTTCCGACCGCCTTTAAAGTTCTTAGCTCTTGTTCGAGCTTTCGGGTTTCTTCACGAGGGAAAAATTCGACGATCATTCTTTCCCTTAAATCGGCCCAAGAGAGGGCGTGAGCTTCGTCGGTACCCACCGATTGTACATAAGTGTTCCACCACGTGAGGGCGATACCGACAAAGTTGTGGGTGGAATATTTGACTTTATCTTGGTCTCAACAACCTCTTATGCTAAATATGGCTTCCGTTTGTTCGAACCATCGAGTGAGTACAACCGGTCCCCCGGTTCCATCAAAAGTGTGAGGTTTGCACCCCATGAAGGCTTTGTAGGAGCACCCTTCGCTTGAGTTACCGGCCCCTTGATTGTTGTTGTTGTGGTTGTTGTTATTGTTGGAGGAGTGATCAGCCATGGCCGCTTCCACGGCGGTGGCTATCATTCGTTGTAGAGCTTGTTCGGGAGTCTCATGGCGTGACACACGATGATGAGGCATTGTTCCTTCAAAACACAAGAATACCGTTGATTAGTATTCTTAATAATACTAACCATGATATGGACTAAGGATAGAGAGAAATTTTCCTTGACTCGCCTTAAATTCTTTATGTCATAATGTCGGAATGTTCATATGAGTCACCATAATATAATCCCGAAAATTATATCACCCTAATTCATATGTGCATTCGACACTAATTCATATAGTCAAGGTGGCGCGTCAATTAAATCAAGTAACGTGAGATTAAGATTGAATAAGAATTAGATATGATAGACGAGTTCGAGTATAATGCACAAGTAGTCAAGTAATCCCTACTTCAAGTCTATATGCCGGTTGTAGTCTAGACTCACCAATGTACCCTATGGCTCGGGGTCGACACCAATGGACTCTAAATCCCTACAACCAATGCTCTGATACCATCTGTAGCGACCCGACCAAATCATGTTTGACGGCGCTGACTACTTAGGTCCCGTTACGTGGTCATAAGTCTTTAACATGACGTTTGACCAAAATATGTCGCATTCATTTCATAAGTAAAAGGATGTTTCAAGTTTACAAATGTAGTTCAAAAGACTAGTTACATTACAATGTTTAACGTACGAATGAAACCCTTGCGACACAATTTAAAGTAGTCAAAAGACGCTCCAACTATGCATGTATACTCGACATCCAAGCAAGTATCAAAAAGAGTGCGGAAGCATGTATCAAGTAGCGTTCAAGGACCTGACAAAACATATAGAAAACTGTCAACGAAAACATTGGTGAAATCATAGGTGTTTTAGTAAACGTTGCATTTGAACCACAAGATTTAATATAATATGATTATCAAAATCATTTGTATTCCAAAGTTGTTAATTGTTTCATGGGCACCCAATTATCAAACTTAACTGTTTTGCACCCTTTGCGTAGTGTTAGAACATACACTAGACCCGAAAATATATTTCATCCGCTAACGGTAGTGAACCGTCTGAATGAGGCTCGTCAAGCCCATGTGATCACATAATATAAGTTCACATTTACACCCTGCAAGTGTAACTAATGATAATTGAATTGAGGATTTTCGTTCAAACTCGTACGTGGAATGTTCGTTTTCGTACTTGTGTTCAAGTGTAAAAGTATGATACGTATATGTTTCTCATCCCATAGTTTAAAGCATAAAAGTTGTTTGAAAGGTGGGACTATGATCTCACCTTGAGTGCACGTATGAAAAGTACTTCACAAAGTAACGTGTGCGAAGGATAATGCTAGTCTTGACCTAAAAAAATAGGTCGTATCAATAACGGTAAACACGATAGGTTAAAGATGTTCAATTAGTCCTATGGCTCGTTACGACTCGATTTTGTAGCATGTGGATCAAATTGTCAAGTTTCATGCAAGATACAAGTATAGAAACAAGTTAGGAAGGTTGCATAATCATTTGGTTAAGTTTGACAAAAAGTCAAACTTTGGTCGGTCAAAGTCAACGAAAAAGTCAACACGTTAGGGTCGGGTCCCGAACTATTTTTCTGAGGTTTTTATTCATATATAAGCATGTTAGAACAAGTCTCATGTGAATCGGAGGTCCATAGTATGCCAAACATTTTTCTTATTTTGACCAAGGAGGTCAGAACCTGGACACGTTATATGTCGCGCCGCGACCCAGGATGACCGCACCGCGGCGATCAACGGTTGCTGGTACCTGGTTAGTCTCAATTGTCCAAGTCTCAAATCAAACTTCATTTTCACATAAATCACAAACCGTAAACTCTTACGACACGCATTTTATATAGTTGGAAAGCTAATTTGACAAAGAACACAACTAAATACATTTCACCAACCAAAAACGTTATTTGTAACAATCGGCTTTCCAAAATAAATGATCAATTAATGCACGCATTTAATACTCAAATTTGATAAGTGCACATTTATGATTCGGACATTTAATGCATACATACAACACGTCGTTTTGTAGGTAATCGAGCATACAATACAACTAACTACTTACTAACAATAATTCATGGAATTCAATGCATCAAATATTCATTTCAAGCTTATCAAACCCTAACCCAAATTTACCAAAATCACTAATCAAGTTTATGGAGTTTTCTCAAGCAACCTACACATCAAATTGAAGCTAGTGATGTTAGGAACACATTTAATACATGCATTTATAACATTTAACATTATTCAAACAACCGAATCACTAAATCAAACACACCAAAGTTTATGTTCATGCTAGTTACTTCAAATAACAAAATCGAACATATAAATCATATATTCATGTTAGACTTGAGCCATAGACACTAATTAATAACTTTATAAGTTAAAAACATCAAGAACACAAAATCTAGTGATTTTAGAAAGTTACCCAAATGTAATGAAATCGGTATGGAATCGAAGAGGAAGTTGCAAGGATCCCAAATATGTAATTTGTTTTGCAAGACACCCGCTAGCTTGAATTTAGATGATGATTCTTTGTTTGAAGATTTGAGAGAAAAATGGGAAGTATAGAAAGAAAAGGAAAATGAAATGGAAAAGAAAGAGGAGGTGGGTTGACTAGTCAAATGCTAGTCACCTCTTTGGCACTTTGGCGAAACTAGTCCCTCGAGTTCGGTTGCGGGTTCGTGAATTACCTTAACGAGATATTTTTAAAACGCGTATTAATGGGAGATGTTATAAACATTTAACGGATTTTAAATAGTTAAACGGAAAAGTAAACGAAAAAAGGCGGGATGTTACAGCAAGTAGTGTCGGAGCAAGTTATGCCAATGTAGTTTGTTATAAATGTGGAAAACCGGGCCACATTATTAGAAATTGCCCGAACCAGGAGAACACGAATGGACAAGACCGCGGAAGAGTTTTCAATATTAATACGGCAGAGGCACAGGAAGACCCAGAGCTTGTTACGGGTACGTTTCTTATTGACAATAAATCTGCTTACGTTTTATTTGATTTGGGTACGGATAGAAGCTATATGAGTAGAGATTTTTGTGCTAAATTAAGTTGTCCATTGACGCCGTTGGATAGTAAATTTTTACTCGAATTAGCAAACGGTAAATTAATTTCAGCAGATTATATATGCCGGAATTGAGAAATTAAACTGGGTAGCGAAATATTTAAGATTGATTTCATACCAGTAGAGTTAGGGAGTTTTGATGTAATAGTTGGCATGGACTGGCTGAAGGAGATGAAAGTAGAGATCGTATGTTAGAAAAATGCAATTCGCATTGTACGAGAAGAAGGAGAACCCTTAATGGTGTACGGAGAAAAGGGTAACACGAAGCTACATCTTATTAGTAATTTGAAGGCACAAAAACTAATAAGAAAAGGTTGCTATGCTGTTCTAGCACACGTCGAGAAAGTACAAACTGAAGAAAAGAGCATCAATGATGTTCCCGTCGCAAAAGAACTTCCCGATGTATTTTTGAAAGAATTACCGGGACTGCCTCCACATCGATCTGTTGAATTTTAAATAGATCTTGTACCAGGAGCTGCACCAATAGCTCGTGCTCCTTACAGACTCGCACCCAGCGAGATGAAAGAACTGCAAAGCCAACTGCAAGAACTATTAGAATGTGGTTTCATTCGACCAAGCACATCACCATGGGGGGCTCCTGTTTTGTTTGTCAAGAAGAAGGATGGTACATTTAGGTTGTTTATTGACTACAGAGAATTGAATAAACTTACCATAAAAAACCGTTATCCACTGCCGAGAATTGATGACTTATTTGATCAACTACAAGGCTCGTCGGTTTATTCGAAAATCGATTTACGTTCTGGATATCATCAAATGAGAGTAAAGGAGGATGATATTCCAAAAACTGCTTTTAGGTCGCGTTATGGTCATTACGAGTTTATGGTTATGCCGTTTGGATTGACTAACGCACCAGCTATGTTCATAGACGTTATGAACCGAGTGTGTGGGCCATATCTTGACAAGTTTGTCATTGTTTTCATCGATGACATACTTATTTACTCAAAGAATGATCAAGAGCACGAAGAACACTTGAGAAAAGTGCTAGAAGTATTGAGGAAAGAAAAGCTGTACGCTAAGTTTTTAAAGTGTGCATTTTGGTTGGAAGAAGTTCAATTCCTCGGTCACATAGTGAACAAAGAAGGTATCCAGGTGGACCCGGTAAAGATCGAAACCGTTGAAAAGTGGGAAACCCCAAAAACTCCGAAGCATATACGTCAATTTTTAGGATTGACTGGTTACTACAAAAGATTCATCCAAGATTTCTCCAAAATAGCAAAACCCTTGACTGCATTAACGCATAAAGGGAAGAAATTTGAATGGAAGGATGAACAAGAGAAGGCGTTTCAGTTATTGAAGAAAAAGCTAACTACGGCACCTATATTGTCATTGCCTGAAGGGAATGATGATTTTTTGATTTATTGTGATGCATCAAAGCAAGGTCTCGATTGTGTATTAATGCAACGAACGAAGGTGATTGCTTATGCGTCTAGACAATTGAAGATTCACGAGCAAAATTATACAACTCACGATTTGGAATTGGGTGCTGTTGTTTTTGCATTAAAGACTTGGAGGCATTATTTATATGGAGTCAAAAGTATTATATATACCGACCAAAAAAGTCTCCAACATATATTTAATCAGAAGCAACTGAATATGAGACAACGCAGGTGGATTAAACTGTTGAATGATTATGATTTTAAGATTCGATACCACCCGGGGAAGGTGAACGTGGTAGCCGACGTTTTGAGTAGAAAGGACAGAGAACCTATACGGGTAAAAACTATGAATATATTTATTCGTACTAACCTTACTACTCAAATAAAGGAGGCGCAATAGGGGGTTGTAAAAGAAGGAAAGTTGAAGAATGAGATACCCAAAGGATCAGATAAACATCTTAATATTCGGGAAGACGGAACCCGATATAGGGCTGATAGAATTTGGGTACCAAGGATTAGAGATGTGAGAGAAATGGTACTTAAAGAAGCACATAAAACCAAATATTCAATACATCCCGGAGCGGGGAAGATGTATAAAGATCTCAAGAAACACATTTGGTGGCCGGGTATGAAAGCCGATATTGCTAAATATGTAGGAGAATATTTGACGTGTTCTAAGGTCAAAGCTGAACATCAGAAACCATCAGGTCTACTACAACAACCTGAAATCCCAGAATGGAAATGGGAAAACATTACCATGGATTTCATTACTAAATTGCCAAGGACTGCAAGTGGTTATCATACTATTTGGGTAATAGTTGATCGTCTCACCAAGTCAGCACACTTCCTGCCAATGAGAGAAGATGAAAAAATGGAGAAGTTGGCGCGATTGTATTTGAAGGAGGTTGTCTCCAGACATGGAATACCCGTCTCTATTATCTCTGATAGGGATGGTAGATTTGTTTCAAGGTTCCGGCAGACGTTGCAACTGTAGTGACCCGAACTTTTCCATGTTTATATATATATATATATTAAATGAAATTGTTATTTACATGATTAAGTGTTTCCAACATGTTAAGCAATCAAACTTGTTAAGACTTGATTAATTGAAATAGGTTTCATATAGACAATTGACCACCCAAGTTGACCGGTGATTCACGAACGTTAAAACTTGTAAAAACTATACGATGATATATATATGGTTATATATACAGTTAACATGATTTTATTATAAGTATGTATCTCATTGGGTATTTTAACAATGAGTTATATACATAAAAATGAGACTATTAATTTAAGAAACTCGAAAACGATATATATAAGGATTATCGTTATAACAACGTCTTACTAGGTACATATGAATCATATTAAGATATTGATACACTTGATTAATTATGTTAAATGATAAGTAAATAAATTATTAAGTGTATTAACAATGAAATACATATGTAAAAATAAGACTACTAACTTAATGATTTCGAAACGAGACATATATGTAACGATTATCGTTGTAACGACATTTAACTGTATATATATATCATACTAAGATATATTATATATCATAATATCATGATAATATAACAATTTAACATCTCATTTGTTATAATAAACAATGGGTTAACAACATTCAACAAGATCGTTAACCTAAAGGTTTCAAAATAACATTTACATGTAACGACTAACGATGACTTAACGATTCAGTTAAAATGTATATACATTTAGTGTTTTAATATATATTCATACACTTTTGAAAGAATTCAAGACACTTATCAAAATACTTCTACTTAACAAAAATGCTTACAATTACATCCTCGTTCAGTTTCATCAACAATTCTACTCGTATGCACCCGTATTCGTACTCGTACAATACACAACTTTTAGATGTATGTACTATTGGTATATACACTCTAATGATCAGCTCTTAGCAGCCCATGTGAGTCACCTAACACATGTGGGAACCATCATTTGGCAACTAGCATGAAATATCTCATAAAATTACAAAAATATGAGTAATCATTCATGACTTATTTACATGAAAACAAAATTACATATCCTTTATATCTAATCCATACACCAACGACCAAAAACACCTACAAACACTTTCATTCTTCAATTTTCTTCATCTAATTGATCTCTCTCAAGTTCTATCTTCAAGTTCTAAGTGTTCTTCATAAATTCTAAAAGTTCTAGTTTCATAAAATCAAGAATACTTCCAAGATTGCAAGTTTACTTCCAAGTTTTCTAAATCCATTCCAAGTAATCATCTAAGATCAAGAAACCTTTGTTACTTACAGTAGGTTATCTTTCTAATACAAGGTAATAATCATATTCAAACTTTAATTCAATTTCTATAAATATAACAATCTTATTTCGAGTGGAAATCTTACTTGAAATTGTTTTCGTGTCATGATTCTGCTTCAAGAACTTTCAAGCCATCCAAGGATCCTTTGAAGCTAGATCTATTTTTCTCATTTCCAGTAGGTTTATCCAAGGAACTTGAGGTAGTAATGATGTTCATAACATCATTCTATTCATACATATAAAGCTATCTTATTCGAAGGTTTAAACTTGTAATCACTAGAACATAGTTTAGTTAATTCTAAACTTGTTCGCAAATAAAAGTTAATTCTTCTAACTTGACTTTCAAAATAAACTAAACACATTTTATATATCTATATGATATGCTAACTTAATGATTTAAAACCTGGAAACACGAAAAACACCGTAAAACTGGATTTACGCCGTCGTAGTAACACCGCGGGCTGTTTTGGGTTAGTTAATTAAAAACTATGATAAACTTTGATTTAAAAGTTGTTATTCTGGGAAAAATGATTTTTATTATGAAAATGAAACTATATCCAAAAATTATGGTTAAACTCAAAGTGAAAGTATGTTTTCTAAAATGGTCATCTAGACGTCGTTCTTTCGACTGAAATGACTACCTTTACAAAAACGACTTGTAACTTATTTTTCCGACTATAAACCTATACTTTTTCTATTTAGATTCATAAAATAGAGTTCAATATGAAACCATAGCAATTTGATTCACTCAAAACAGATTTAAAATGAAGAAGTTATGGGTAAAACAAGATTGGATAATTTTTCTCATTTTAGCTACGTGAAAATTGGTAACAAATCTATTCCAACCATAACTTAATCAACTTGTATTGTATATTATGTAATCTTGAGATACCATAGACACGTATACAATGTTTTGACCTATCATGTCGACACATCTATATATATTTCGGAACAACCATAGACACTCTATATGTGAATGTTGGAGTTAGCTATACAGGGTTGAGGTTGATTCCAAAATATATATAGTTTGAGTTGTGATCAATACTGAGATACGTATACACTGGGTCGTGGATTGATTCAAGATAATATTTATCGATTTATTTCTGTACATCTAACTGTGGACAACTAGTTGTAGGTTACTAACGAGGATAGCTGACTTAATAAACTTAAAACATCAAAATATATTAAAAGTGTTGTAAATCTATTTTGAACATACTTTGATATATATGTATATATTGTTATAGGTTCGTGAATCAACCAGTGGCCAAGTCTTACTTCCCGACGAAGTAAAAATCTGTGAAAGTGAGTTATAGTCCCACTTTTAAAATCTAATATTTTGGGATGAGAATACATGCAGGTTTTATAAATGATTTACAAAATAGACACAAGTACGTGAAACTACATTCTATGTTTGAATTATCGAAATCGAATATGCCCCTTTTTATTAAGTCTGGTAATCTAAGAATTAGGGAACAGACACCCTAATTGACGCGAATCCTAAAGATAGATCTATTGGGCCTAACAAACCCCATCCAAAGTACCAGATGCTTTAGTACTTCGAAATTTATATCATATCCGAAGGGTGTCCCGGAATGATGGGGATATTCTTATATATGCATCTTGTTAATGTCAGTTACCAGGTGTTCACCATATGAATGATTTTTATCTCTATGTATGGGATGTGTATTGAAATATGAAATCTTGTGGTCTATTGTTACGATTTGATATATATAGGTTAAACCTATAACTCACCAACATTTTTTGTTGACGTTTAAAGCATGTTTATTCTCAGGTGAATACTAAGAGCTTCCGCTGTTGCATACTAAAATAAGGACAAGATTTGGAGTCCATGTTTGTATGATATTGTGTAAAAACTGCATTCAAGAAACTGATTTCGATGTAACATATTTGTATTGTAAACCATTATGTAATGGTCGTGTGTAAACAGGATATTTTAGATTATCATTATTTGATAATCTACGTAAAGCTTTTTAAACCTTTATTTATGAAATAAAGGTTATGGTTTGTTTTAAAAATGAATGCAGTCTTTGAAAAATGTCTCATATAGAGGTCAAAACCTCGCAACGAAATCAATTAATATGGAACGTTTTTAATCAATAAGAACGGGACATTTCAGTTGGTATCCGAGCGTTGGTCTTAGAGAACCAGAAAATTTGAATTAGTGTGTCTTATCGAGTTTGTTAGGATGCATTAGTGAGTCTGGACTTCGACCGTATTTTCTTTAAAAATGATTGTTTAACATTTTTGTTGGAAACTATATTTTATTAACATGTATATATTATGTGATATATTAATCTCTTAACATGTTTGATATTGTGTGATAGATGTCTACCTCTTGCACAAATCCCATTGACTCACCTAATAATAATGAAGAGTCGAATATATATTGGACTGATTCACAAGTTCCCGAAGAAGAACCGGAAGAAGAATCAGAACCGGAAGAAGAATCAGAACCGGAAGAGGAGGAACCGGAGGAGGAAATAGAACCGGTGAGGGAAATAATAAAACGGTTAAGTAAAAGAAAATTCTCAACCAACCGACCAAGGTTAATTATGGTCAATGGTGTTTCCGCCAAGGAAGAAAAATATTGGGAGGATTACCAATTCTCCGATGAATCAGATTCCGACGAGAATTCCGATGATGTTATAGAAATTACCCCAACTGAATTTAAAAAGGCAAATGAAAATAATAAGGGAAAGGGCATAAAAATAGGGAAATCTAATTCCAACCCCGATGAACTTTATATGTATCGTCAACCCCCGAAGCCCTTAAGTTGTAACAATGACCCAGGAACCTCTAAACCACCAGGTTTTTCTAAACTGTTATGGAAAACGACAGCTCGTATTAGGGGAACATCATATATCCCTAGAAACTTGGCAAAACGAACCAAAACCGAAGAAGAAGAAATGAGCGAGTCGGAATAAGATAGTTGTATTCGTGTGGTGTAATATATGTAATATAGTGTGCTTATGCTTTATGATATATGTAAAAATTGCTTGTAATAATAAGTATTTTTTTTTGAATCTAACTCTTGTCTATTTTACAGTATAAAAATACAAAATGGATAGACAACCCAATATTTGAAGAGACCTACCCGGAGACATGATTGATGAAATCTTGTCTAGAGTCGGTCAGAATTCTTCGGCACAACTATTTACGGCGAAATATGTTTGTAAGACATTGGAAGAACGTTCCAAGAATGTCTTGGTTTATAAGAGACTTTCGTTTGAAAGATGGGGGATATCACATTGGGAAACCCATAAGTTACGATGTGCTTACTTTGACGCATATATTGCGGGGAACCCAAATGGTATTTTACGCAATGGGTTAAGAAATTATTTTGACTCAATGTATCCGAATATAGGACTTCATGATTTAGAAAAAGTGGCTAACATGCAACATAAAGAAGCATGCTATGCTTACGGGTTAGTAATGTTCGCTTCTCACCAAAGTGAGAAAAAGAACATCGGGCTACAACTATTAAACAAAACGTTCCCACAAGTGACGGAGTCGGTAATTGGGGTAAGAAATGAGGTTTTTAGGTTATTACGAGACTGTTGGTCATTACGTAACCCTCGTTCCTTTGACGATGTTACAACACGCTGTCTTATCAACGGCCATAACGGTTATGTTCCACATGACCAAGGATGGGAAGTAGTCCTAGTAAAACCAGAATGCATGACTAGTTTCTGGACGTATAAATTACGTGTCTTTATTGCCTTTGCTAAACGACTTGTTTACTAGCTAGAATTATCTTCACAACTCTCTTGTATCAAAGTTATTGTGTGCTATATTTCATGCTTTATGTAAAATAAGCGGTATTGTAAGTTTGTAAAATATGTATAAAAGTTTGAACGCGAAATATTATTATAATCAGTTTTTCATATAGAATTGTAGTAGTTGAATTGTATATTAGCTACTAAGTATGAACTTAACGGGTAGGTACTACCCGAATTTAAACTTATAAAACGCTAATATGAAGAAAAAGCTTTTATAAATGAGTTCATATTATGCTACGAAATACTATTAACTACTCTTAATATTCTGTATGATTAACTTGTTCCATTTGACTATTTTGAAGGAAATGGCACCGACTATGTAACGACCCGCACTTTTTCGATCATACTATACTTATAAGATTAATATTTACATAAATTAAACCTTGCCAACATGATAAGCAATCCAAATTGTTGAGACTTATATTTCCGAAAAGAGTTTTACACAACGTTTGACCGTCTAGTTTGACCGATGATATCACGAACTATACAATATATGATAATTATACGTTTGTGTATATAAATGTATATATACATATTTAACATGATTAATAAATGTTTTAATATCTCATTTTGTATTAATAACAACAAGTTATATGTGTATTTTGAAACTACTAACTTAAGTTTTCAAAACGATAACAATACGTAACGTTAATTGACATAAATACTTAAGACTTATAATGTTTATACATATATTGTATAAGTAATGTATTTAATCACTTTTAAAGACTTAAATACATAAAATCATATAAGTGTATTCACAAAAGATAGCTATATTTGAATCCTCATTCCATTTTTCACAAAATTTCTATACGTATATCTAGAGTATATGTACTCGTATCATACCCATCTTCTAGATGTATCTACTATTGGTATATACCCATAAAAATACACCAATAATTAGATCCAATCAGTTAAGGATCATGTGAGGATTTAACTTTTGACAATTATCAAAAATATCTAGCAAAATAACAAAAGAAAGTTTTGTTTTTGTCCCCCATGAAAAACGCCATTCATGGCCATAAATACCTTCACTTTGATTCAATTTTCATGATCATCTCTTAGCTAAATACCCACACTTCCATAACCCTTAAACACCTTCAACAATTCAGTAAGTTACCTTAAAGATCTAGCCATAAAAACCTTAGTTAAACACCATAAGAAAACCATACAAAAACACTTCAAGAAAACCCTCCAAGAACACCAACTTACTTCCAATCTTTCATCCACTTCTATCACCCTTTTGATTCTAGCTTCTTACTTCTCTTTTACAGCAACTTCATCCAAGGAACTTGAGGTAGAATCTATGTTCATAACCTTATTCGATTCATATATATATAGCTATCATATTTTGTGGTATACAAGTTTAACAACAAGAACATAGTTTGAATGTTTTCAAACTTGTTTGCAAACTAAATAGATCCTTCTAACTTAACTTTTAAAATACTTCAAGACCTGTAATATAACTTATGTATATGCTAATTTAACAAGGTAAAACTTGGTTTTTCAAAGTATAAGTATTTTTAGAAAAATGGTCATTAAATGATTTTGTTGTAACGAAAATGATTAACTTCATAAGTTTCACTAAAGTTTGACCTATGCCGTGTGATTTTGAATACAAACTAAGGTATTTACAGTTCATAGTCTTAAAGAGGGACTCGATCCAAGGAGATGGCAAGTTGAATCAACGAAAACGGACTTGTAACGAAGAAACTATGACCGAAACAAAATTGGTTATCCAAGGCTTAAATGACTTCGGGATTCATTGGAAAAATTTACATAAAATCACATACTTCTAAGATAACATGATATTTTATATATATGTACTTATAATTCAATTTTATATGGTTCAGGATCACCCGTAAACAACACGAGAAGATTAATCATAAGATCCCATGATTGTACGCAACACGTCATTTGACAACACCGGTACCATGGGTCAAGATTAATCTCGACCAATACATATACGTTGGGGTTTTATTTATTTCGTTGGGGGTTTTATTTATTGCGGGTATATTAAACATCTAAAAATGAACCATTAAAAATTGAATTACTAACATCGGAATGCTAACTTCGGACTAAGGAAATATTCAAAGTATTAAAAGTATAACAAGTATATATATATATGTAACGTTTGTTTAAAATGAAAACATATTGATATATTATATATGGATAGGTCCGTGATATCAACCGGAAGACCGAGTCAAATTATATATATCATCAAGACAAGTGTGAGTATATAGTCCCACTTTTAAACTCTAAATATTTCGGGATGAGAATACATGTATTTTATGTTTTACGATATGGACACAAGTAACTGAAAAATATATTCTACGTTGAGTTGTACCACTGGCATACTTCCCTGTAGCTTGGTAACTAATATTTACAGCGGTATTGTAAACGCGAATCCTGTTGATAGATCTATCGGGCCTGACAACCCCAACCGGACTGGACGACCAGTATTCAACGGTTGCACAGTACTTCGTTTTTGTGACTACACTTGGTACGGTGTAGTAAGATTTCATATTAAAGGGAATATGCGACGTGAAAATGTTAAGTATGGTTACCGAGTGCTCAACCACTTAGAATACTTTTATTAAACTGATTATATACGAAATCTTGTGGTCTATATATATATTGCAGCCGGCATTAAACCTATATCTCACCAACTTTATGTTGACCTTTTTAAACATGTCTATTCTCAGGTGATTTCTAAAGCTTCCGTTGCATCATGTTGGATCTAACCAGGATCTTGCGTACGCATGTTTGTGTCAAAAATAAAACTGCATATCCAAGATGTTGTACTGTAAAATATGCTAGAAACCGTGTTGTTGTCATCATTTGTAAAGTTTGTAAGTCGAAGATTATCGCTAAACGTTAATCTTCTTTTTATTGTCTTAAGTTTGTAACAAAAATAATGGTTATGGTTTGTAATGTATAATATATGCAGTTTTCTTTCAAAAATGTCTCATATAGAGGTCAATACCTCGCAATGAAATCATACGTTATCTAACGCGTTCTTATGGTTAAGGACGGGTTATGACATGTGGTATCAGAGCGGTGGTCTTAGCGAACCAGGTTTGCATTAGTGTGTCTAAACCGATAAGTCGTTAGGATACATTAGTAAGTCTGGACTTTGACCGGGTTTGATTTTAAAAAAAAAAACCATTGCTTATCACTGTTGGTTAAAAATTCATATGTAAATATTATGTAAGTACTAATGGGTTAGTTGTTGTGTGATAGATGTCGGGCTCGAAACTTATTATCACATTCAGCGACTCCGAATCAGAATCTTCAGATTGTGTTTCAGTCATTAACATATCCGATGACGAAAATGGTATTTTTGGGGAAGACTCACAATTTCCAGATGAACCAACTATAGAAATATCGGAAAGTGAACCCGAGGAGGAAAGTGAACCCGAGGAGGAAAGTGAACCCGAAGAGGAAAGTGAACCCGAAGAAGAAAGTGAACCCGAGGAAGAAATACTAGAAATTACGAAAGAAAAATTCGATCAAGGAAAGAAACGAAGAGCGAATGAATTAGAAAATTCAAATCCCGAACTTAGTGAGAATGACGTAGCACCAATTCCACTCAACACTACCACCCCTATTCCCGCTATTCCTATTAGTGCTATCCCCGCATCTAGTTCTTCGGCTCCTCAGCCAAAACGTAGGCAGACAGCTAGGATAAGCGTTAGGCCATTCATTGGAACTAAACGCCCTAGAAAATAGACCGAACGATGCACTGCCGTATTAAGCCATGGAATCATATAATGTTTTGTATAATATTATTAGTGTGGTTTGCTTAAAGTTTGATGTAAGATAAGCATATGTAAAATAGCGAAGTATGAAATGCAATAATTTTCCATGGTTAAGTATTATTTAGATTGTAGTAATTGATTCTGTACTAAGCTATTAAGTATGAACATTAACGGGTAGGTACTACCCAAGATATAATTATAAAACGCTAATAAGAAGAAAAGGCTTTTATAATAATACCTGGTTCATATTATTAACAAGCTATAAATGTACTATAAATACATACTACATCTATAATAATCCATGTGAATAATTATTTTCTTTCATTAGGAAATGGCGCGATTGAACCGAATGACGGAACAAGAAGTCGAGAACTTCATCAACCAGCGAGTCAACGATAGAATGCTATGGGTCGAAGCTGCAAGAGCTACTGCAGTTAATCCAAATCCTCGTGTAGGATGCTCCTACAAGACGTTTCAAGCTTGCAAACCTTCATCATTCAGTGGAACGGAAGGACCTATCGGTTTAACCCGATGGATAGAAAAGATGGAGACGGTGTTCAAAATCAGCGGTTGTGATGAAAAAGACATGACCAAGTATGCATCGTGCACTTTACAAGATAGTGCACTCACATGGTGGAAGAATTATGTGAAGGCGGTAGGAGGAGATGTAGCTTATGATACTCCATGGGAAGAATTCAAAGCAATGATAATCACTGAGTATTGTCCAAGGAATGAGATTATTAAGTTAGAAGATGAGTTACGAAGTTTGAAGGTGGTTGGTACTGAAATCACCAACTACAACCAGCGATTCATGGAATTAGTTTTACTATGTCCTGAATTGGTTCCAACCGAAGCACGGAAGATTGAAATGTACAAAGGTGGTTTGCCCAAAAAGGTCAAGGCAAACGTTACGGCATCGAAACCTAAGACAATTCATGAAGCTATAACCATGGCGAATGAGCTAATGGATCAGGTCATTTTGGACAAGAAAGCATTCAATACTGAGGTGAAGGTATTGGGGAACAAGAAAAAGTGGAATGGAGGTTATGATCGAGGTAACCAACAACAACCTTATAAGAAACAAGAAACCACGAAAGGTGCGGGTAGCGGTTCAGGCTTTGGTTACAAAGGACAAAGTCCTTTATGCAACCGTTGTCACAAACATCATTTTGGTTACTGCAGTGTGTTGTGCACCAAATGCAGTAGACAGGGACATCTTGCTGAAGATTGTAAGGCTCTCGTTACAAATGCAAATGGTAACAAGACTCCTGCCACCAACGCAAATAGAACTGCTTTGGCTAACATTACTTGTTTTGGGTGTGGAAAACAAGGTCACTATAAGAGTCAGTGCCCGAATCCAGAAAAGAATGGCGGACCTGCACGTGGAAGAGCGTTTGTTATTAATGCTAGAGAGGCACGAGAAGACCCGGAACTTGTTACGGGTACGTTTACCATTAATAACTTATCAGCATCTATTTTATTTGATACTGGCGCCGATAGAAGTTACGTGTGTATAAATTTTTACACTAAATTGAATTGTTCATCATTACCTCTAGATGCTAAGTACTTGATTGAGTTAGCTAATGGTAAGCTAATTAAAGCCGATAAAATTTGTCGTGATTGTGAAATAAATCTAGCCGGAGAAACGTTTAAAATCGACTTAATACCCGTAGAATTAGGAGGTTTTGATGTAATAGTCGGCATGGACTGGATGTCCAAAATAGGAGCGGAAATTGTTTGTGCCAAGAAGGCAATTCGTATTCCTGGTAAGGATAAAATACCGGTGATGATTTATGGAGAGAAGGGTAATTCAAAGCTAAAACTCATTAGCTGTTTGAAAGCCAAGAAGTGTTTAGAAAAGGGATGTTACGCTATTTTAGCACATGTTAATAAAGTCGAAAAGAAAGAAAAGTGCATCAACGACGTGCCTGTGGCAAGAGATTTTCCTGAAGTTTTTCCGGAAGAATTGCCGGGATTACCTCCATTTAGATCGGTAGAATTTCAAATAGATTTAGTACCAGGAGCTGCACCAGTGGCTCGTGCTCCATATAGACTTGCACCGTCTGAATTAAAAGAACTTCAAAGTCAGTTAAAAGAATTATTGGACCGTGGATTCATACGACCAAGTACATCACCGTGGGGAGCTCCAATTTTGTTTGTTAAGAAGAAAGATGGATCTTTTAGGATGTGCATAGATTATCGTGAATTAAATAAGTTAACTATCAAAAATCGGTATCCACTACCGAGAATTGACGACTTATTTGATCAACTCCAGGGATCATGTGTTTATTCGAAAATCGACCTAAGATCGGGCTATCATCAACTACGCGTCAAAGAAGAGGACATTCCGAAAACTGCTTTTCGGACACGTTATGGTCATTACGAATTTTTGGTCATGCCGTTTGGATTGACAAATGCGCCAGCTGTATTCATGGACCTCATGAATCGAGTTTGTAGTCCGTATTTAGATAAGTTTGTTATCGTTTTCATTGATGATATTCTTATCTATTCCAAAAGTGAGCAAGAGCATGAGCAGCATTTAAGGTTGATATTAGAGTTGTTGAGAAAAGAACAACTATACGCTAAATTTTCTAAGTGTGCTTTCTGGTTGAAAGAAGTGCAATTTCTTGGTCACGTTGTTAATAGCGAAGGAATTCAGGTTGATCCAGCAAAAACTGAAGCTATTGAAAAATGGGAGACTCCTAAGACACCAACGCAGATACGTCAATTTTTGGGTTTAGCCGGTTATTATAGAAGGTTTATTCAAGATTTTTCCCGAATAGCTAAGCCGTTGACAGCATTAACACAAAAAGGGAAGAAATACGAATGGACCTCGGAGCAGGAGAACGCATTTCAATTACTGAAGAAGAAGTTAACTACGGCGCCTATTTTATCATTACCTGAAGGGAACGATGATTTTGAAATATATTGTGACGCTTCGCGACAAGGTTTTGGTTGTGTTCTTATGCAACGAAAGAAAGTAATTGCATTTGCATCCCGACAATTGAAGATTCACGAGCGGAATTATACGACGCATGATCTAGAATTGGGAGCAGTCGTGTTTGCATTGAAGATGTGGAGACACTACTTGTATGGGGTTAAATTCACTGTGTTTACTGATCATAAAAGCCTTCAACATATTTTTGATCAGAAACAATTGAACATGAGGCAACGTAGGTGGGTCGAGTTAATAAACGACTATGATTGTGAAATTCGTTATCATCCCGGGAAGGCAAACGTGGTGGCTGATGCTTTAAGCAGAAAAGAACGAGAACCAATTCGAGTTCGAGCAATGAACATAAAAATTCGTATGAATCTCAACTCACAAATCAAAGAAGTTCAACGAGAAGCACTTACTAAAGAAAATGTAGGAAATGAGATAATGAAGAAGTATGAGAAGCAACTCATTATGCGGGAAGATGGAATTCGATATTTTGCAAATCGTATTTGGGTACCGAAGTTGGGTGGATTAAGGAAGTTGATATTGAACGAGGCACATAAGACAAGATATTCGATACATCCTGGAGTTGGAAAGATGTACCAAGATCTTAAGACGCATTATTGGTGGCCTAATTTGAAGACAGACGTTGCAACATATGTTGGGGAATGTTTAACTTGTTCCAAAGTCAAAGCAGAACACCAGAAGCCGTCAGGGTTACTTCAACAACCAGAAATTCCAGAATGGAAATGGGATGGTATTACCATGGATTTCATCACGAAGTTACCAAAGACTGCCTGGGGATACGACACCATTTGGGTGATTGTTGATCGTCTCACCAAGTCTGCACATTTCTTACCTATAAAGGAAACGGATAGAATGGAGAAACTATTACGATTGTATATAAAGGAAGTTGTTTCAAGGCATGGAATACCTATTTCCATTATATCCGATCGTGATAGTAGATTTACCTCAAAGTTTTGGCAATCACTACAGGAGGCACTAGGAACTCGTTTGGATATGAGTACCGCATATCATCCGCAGACCGACGGGCAGAGTGAAAGAACAATTCAGACTCTTGAAGATATGCTCAGGGCATGTGTGATCGATTTTGGAAACGGATGGGATAAGTATCTACCGTTAGCAGAATTCTCGTATAATAATAGTTATCATGCGAGCATTGGAGCTGCACCATTCGAAGCATTGTATGGAAGGAAGTGTAGATCTCCTATCTGTTGGACTGAAGTAGGAGATCAGCATTTAACTGGTCCCGAGATCATACACGAAACGACCGAGAAGATAGTACAAATCAAGGAGAGATTGAAAACAGCCCGTAGTCGCCAAAAGAGCTACGCCGATGTCCGAAGGAAACCATTAGAGTTTCAGGTCGGGGACATGGTTATGCTAAAGGTGTCACCTTGGAAAGGTGTAATACGTTTCGGCAAAAGGGGTAAACTGAACCCAAGGTACGTAGGCCCGTTTAAGATCATCGAACGCATTGGACCGGTAGCTTATCGACTCGAGTTACCGCAACAACTCGCTGGAGTACATAATACCTTTCACGTCTCAAACCTTAAGAAGTGTCTTGCAAAGGAAGACCTTACCATTCCTCTCGAAGAAATCCATGTCGACGAGAAACTACAATTCGTCGAAGAACCAATCGAAATCATGGACCGTGAAGTTAAACAGCTCAAACAGAGTAATATACCGATTGTTAAGGTTCGTTGGAATGCTAGAAGAGGTCCCGAGTTTACTTGGGAACGAGAGGATCAGATGAAACGAAAGTATCCGCATTTGTTTCTCGATGACGCAAAATAGGTACAATTTTAAAAATTTCGGGACGAAATTTATTTAACGGGGAGGTAATGTAACGACCCGCACTTTTTCGATCATACTATACTTATAAGATTAATATTTACATAAATTAAACCTTGCCAACATGATAAGCAATCCAAATTGTTGAGACTTATATTTCCGAAAAGAGTTTTACACAACGTTTGACCGTCTAGTTTGACCGATGATATCACGAACTATACAATATATGATAATTATACGTTTGTGTATATAAATGTATATATACATATTTAACATGATTAATAAATGTTTTAATATCTCATTTTGTATTAATAACAACAAGTTATATGTGTATTTTGAAACTACTAACTTAAGTTTTCAAAACGATAACAATACGTAACGTTAATTGACATAAATACTTAAGACTTATAATGTTTATACATATATTGTATAAGTAATGTATTTAATCACTTTTAAAGACTTAAATACATAAAATCATATAAGTGTATTCACAAAAGATAGCTATATTTGAATCCTCATTCCATTTTTCACAAAATTTCTATACGTATATCTAGAGTATATGTACTCGTATCATACCCATCTTCTAGATGTATCTACTATTGGTATATACCCATAAAAATACACCAATAATTAGATCCAATCAGTTAAGGATCATGTGAGGATTTAACTTTTGACAATTATCAAAAATATCTAGCAAAATAACAAAAGAAAGTTTTGTTTTTGTCCCCCATGAAAAACGCCATTCATGGCCATAAATACCTTCACTTTGATTCAATTTTCATGATCATCTCTTAGCTAAATACCCACACTTCCATAACCCTTAAACACCTTCAACAATTCAGTAAGTTACCTTAAAGATCTAGCCATAAAAACCTTAGTTAAACACCATAAGAAAACCATACAAAAACACTTCAAGAAAACCCTCCAAGAACACCAACTTACTTCCAATCTTTCATCCACTTCTATCACCCTTTTGATTCTAGCTTCTTACTTCTCTTTTACAGCAACTTCATCCAAGGAACTTGAGGTAGAATCTATGTTCATAACCTTATTCGATTCATATATATATAGCTATCATATTTTGTGGTATACAAGTTTAACAACAAGAACATAGTTTGAATGTTTTCAAACTTGTTTGCAAACTAAATAGATCCTTCTAACTTAACTTTTAAAATACTTCAAGACCTGTAATATAACTTATGTATATGCTAATTTAACAAGGTAAAACTTGGTTTTTCAAAGTATAAGTATTTTTAGAAAAATGGTCATTAAATGATTTTGTTGTAACGAAAATGATTAACTTCATAAGTTTCACTAAAGTTTGACCTATGCCGTGTGATTTTGAATACAAACTAAGGTATTTACAGTTCATAGTCTTAAAGAGGGACTCGATCCAAGGAGATGGCAAGTTGAATCAACGAAAACGGACTTGTAACGAAGAAACTATGACCGAAACAAAATTGGTTATCCAAGGCTTAAATGACTTCGGGATTCATTGGAAAAATTTACATAAAATCACATACTTCTAAGATAACATGATATTTTATATATATGTACTTATAATTCAATTTTATATGGTTCAGGATCACCCGTAAACAACACGAGAAGATTAATCATAAGATCCCATGATTGTACGCAACACGTCATTTGACAACACCGGTACCATGGGTCAAGATTAATCTCGACCAATACATATACGTTGGGGTTTTATTTATTTCGTTGGGGGTTTTATTTATTGCGGGTATATTAAACATCTAAAAATGAACCATTAAAAATTGAATTACTAACATCGGAATGCTAACTTCGGACTAAGGAAATATTCAAAGTATTAAAAGTATAACAAGTATATATATATATGTAACGTTTGTTTAAAATGAAAACATATTGATATATTATATATGGATAGGTCCGTGATATCAACCGGAAGACCGAGTCAAATTATATATATCATCAAGACAAGTGTGAGTATATAGTCCCACTTTTAAACTCTAAATATTTCGGGATGAGAATACATGTATTTTATGTTTTACGATATGGACACAAGTAACTGAAAAATATATTCTACGTTGAGTTGTACCACTGGCATACTTCCCTGTAGCTTGGTAACTAATATTTACAGCGGTATTGTAAACGCGAATCCTGTTGATAGATCTATCGGGCCTGACAACCCCAACCGGACTGGACGACCAGTATTCAACGGTTGCACAGTACTTCGTTTTTGTGACTACACTTGGTACGGTGTAGTAAGATTTCATATTAAAGGGAATATGCGACGTGAAAATGTTAAGTATGGTTACCGAGTGCTCAACCACTTAGAATACTTTTATTAAACTGATTATATACGAAATCTTGTGGTCTATATATATATTGCAGCCGGCATTAAACCTATATCTCACCAACTTTATGTTGACCTTTTTAAACATGTCTATTCTCAGGTGATTTCTAAAGCTTCCGTTGCATCATGTTGGATCTAACCAGGATCTTGCGTACGCATGTTTGTGTCAAAAATAAAACTGCATATCCAAGATGTTGTACTGTAAAATATGCTAGAAACCGTGTTGTTGTCATCATTTGTAAAGTTTGTAAGTCGAAGATTATCGCTAAACGTTAATGTTCTTTTTATTGTCTTAAGTTTGTAACAAAAATAATGGTTATGGTTTGTAATGTATAATATATGCAGTTTTCTTTCAAAAATGTCTCATATAGAGGTCAATACCTCGCAATGAAATCATACGTTATCTAACGCGTTCTTATGGTTAAGGACGGGTTATGACAGACTACTCGACACACCGTGAATATGAATGAAGAGGAATTCCGTACTTTTCTAGCTTCAAACATAGCCGCAGTACAAGCTGCGCTACATACCAACAATAACCTTGGATCTAGCAGTACAGGAAATCGTGTAGGATGCACCTACAAAGAATTCACTTCCTGCAAACCTTTGGAATTTGATGGAACCGAAGGACCGATCGGATTGAAACGGTGGACGGAGAAGGTCGAATCGGTGTTTGCCATAAGTAAGTGTGCTGAAGAGGACAAAGTGAAGTACGCTACGCATACCTTCACAGGTTCTGCGTTAACATGGTGGAATACCTATCTAGAGCAAGTGGGACAAGATGATGTGTACGCACTACCGTGGTCAGCATTCAAGCACTTGATGAACGAGAAGTACCGCCCCAGAACCGAGGTCAATAAGCTCAAGACAGAACTTAGAGGGTTACGAACCCAAGGATTTGATATTACCACGTATGAAAGACGATTCACAGAATTGTGCCTATTGTGTCCGGGAGCGTTCGAAGATGAGGAAGAGAAGATCGACGCGTTTGTGAAAGGATTACCGGAAAGAATCCAAGAAGATATAAGTTCACCTGAGCCCGCCTCCATACAGCAGGATTGTAGAATGGCTCACAAACTAGTGAACCAGATTGAGGAAAGAATTAAAGAACAGACGGCTGAAGAGGCCAATGTGAAGCGAATCAAAAGAAAGTGGGAGGAAAACGGTGATAAGAATCACCAATACAACAACAACAGCAATTACAATAATAATCGCAACAATTATCCCAACAATCGCAACATCAATCGCAACTACAACAAACGGCCCAACAACAACAACAACAACAACAACAACAGCAACTACAACAATCATCCCAAAAACAATAACAACTGCAACAACAACAACAATCAGAAGCAGCTATGCCAAAGGTGTGAAAAGTATCACTCGGGGTTCTGCACCAAATTTTGCAACAAGTGTAAAAGAAATGGTCATAGCGCGGCGAAGTGTGAGGTCTATGGACTAGGGGTTAACAGAACGAAAGGAACAAATGGTGTCAGAACGAGTAATGGCGGAGCAAGTAGTGTCGGAGCAAGTTATGCCAATGTAGTTTGTTATAAATGTGGAAAACCGGGCCACATTATTAGAAATTGCCCGAACCAGGAGAACACGAATGGACAAGGCCGCGGAAGAGTTTTCAATATTAATGCGGCAGAGGCACAGGAAGACCCGGAGCTTGTTACGGGTACGTTTCTTATTGACAATAAATCTGCTTACGTTTTATTTGATTCGGGTGCGGATAGAAGCTATATGAGTAGAGATTTTTGTGCTAAATTAAGTTGTCCATTGACGCCGTTGGATAATAAATTTTTACTCGAATTAGCAAACGGTAAATTAATTTCAGCAGATAATATATGCCGGAATCGAGAAATTAAACTGGGTAGTGAAATATTTAAGATTGATTTCATACCAGTAGAGTTAGGGAGTTTTGATTTAATAGTTGGCATGGACTGGCTGAAGAAGGTGAAAGCAGAGATCGTATGTTATAAAAATGCAATTCACATTGTACGAGAAGAAGGAGAACCCTTAATGGTGTACGGAGAAAAGGGCAACATGAAGCTACATCTTATTAGTAATTTGAAGGCACAAAAACTAATAAGAAAAGGTTGCTATGCTGTTCTAGCACACGTCGAGAAAGTACAAACTGAAGAAAAGAGCATCAATGATGTTCCCGTCGCAAAAGAATTTCCCGATGTATTCCCGAAAGAATTACCGGGACTACCTCCACATCGATCTGTTGAATTTCAAATAGATCTTGTACCAGGAGCTGCACCAATAGCTCTTGCTCCTTACAGACTCGCACCCAGCGAGATGAAAGACCTGCAAAGCCAATTACAAGAACTTTTAGAGCGTGGTTTCATTCGACCAAGCACATCACCGTGGGGAGCTCCTGTTTTGTTTGTCAAGAAGAAAGATGGTACATTTAGGTTGTGTATTGACTATAGAGAGTTGAACAAACTTACCATCAAAAACCGTTATCCACTGCCAAGAATTGACGACTTATTTGATCAACTACAAGGCTCGTCGGTTTATTCGAAGATCGATTTACGTTCTGGATATCATCAAATGCGAGTAAAGGAGGATGATATTCCAAAAACTGCTTTTAGGACGCGTTATGGTCATTACGAGTTTATGGTTATGCCCTTTGGATTGACTAACGCACCAGCTGTGTTCATGGACCTTATGAACCGAGTGTGTGGGCCATATCTTGACAAGTTTGTCATTGTTTTCATCGATGACATACTTATTTACTCAAAGAATGATCAAGAGCACGAAGAACACTTGAGAAAAGTGCTAGAAGTATTGAGGAAATAAAAACTGTACGCTAAGTTTTCAAAGTGTGCATTTTGGTTGGAAGAAGTTCAATTCCTCGGTCTCATAGTGAACAAAGAAGGTATCTGTAGTGACCCGAACTTTTCCATGTTTATATATATTAATTGAGATTGATATTTACATGATTAAATGTTTCCAACATGTTAAGCAATCAAACTTTTTAAGACTTGATTAATTGAAATATGTTTCATATAGACAATTGACCACCCAAGTTGATCGGTGATTCACGAACGTTAAAACTTGTAAAAACTATATGATGACATATATATGGATATATATATATATATAGTTAACATGATACTATGATAAGAAAACATATCATTAAGTATATTAACAATGAACTACATATGTAAAAACAAGACTACTAACTTAATGATTTTTAAACGAGACATATATGTAACGATTATCGTTGTAAAGACATTTAATGTATATATATCATATTAAGAGATATTCATACATGATAATATCATGATAATATAATAATTTAAAATCTCATTTGATATTATAAACATTGGGTTAACAACATTTAACAAGATCGTTAACCTAAAGGTTTCAAAACAACACTTACATGTAACGACTAACGATGACTTAACGACTCAGTTAAAATGTATATACATGTAGTGTTTTAATATGTATTTATACACTTTTGAAAGACTTCAATACACTTATCAAAATACTTCTACTTAACAAAAATGCTTACAATTACATCCTCGTTCAGTTTCATCAACAATTCTACTCGTATGCACCCGTATTCGTACTCGTACAATACACAGCTTTTAGATGTATGTACTATTGGTATATACACTCCAATGATCAGCTCTTAGCAGCCCATGTGAGTCACCTAACACATGTGGGAACCATCATTTGACAACTAGCATGAAATATCTCATAAAATTACAAAAATATGAGTAATAATTCATGACTTATTTACATGAAAACAAAATTACATATCCTTTATATCTAATCCATACACCAACGACCAAAAACACCTACAAACACTTTCATTCTTCAATTTTCTTCATCTAATTGATCTCTCTCAAGTTCTATCTTCAAGTTCTAAGTGTTCTTCATAAATTCCAAAAGTTCTAGTTTCATAAAATCAAGAATACTTTCAAGTTTGCTAGCTCACTTCCAATCTTGTAAGGTGATCATCCAACCTCAAGAAATCTTTGTTTCTTACAGTAGGTTATCATTCTAATACAAGGTAATAATCATATTCAAACTTTGGTTCAATTTCTATAACTATAACAATCTTATTTCAAGTGATGATCTTACTTGAACTTGTTTTCGTGTCATGATTCTGCTTCAAGAACTTCGAGCCATCCAAGGATCCATTGAAGCTAGATCCATTTTTCTCTTTTCCAGTAGGTTTATCCAAGGAAATTAAGGTAGTAATGATGTTCATAACATCATTCGATTCATACATATAAAGCTATCTTATTCGAAGGTTTAAACTTGTAATCACTAGAACATAGTTTAGTTAATTCTAAACTTGTTCGCAAACAAAAGTTAATCCTTCTAACTTGACTTTTAAAATCAACTAAACACATGTTCTATATCTATATGATATGCTAACTTAATGATTTAAAACCTGGAAACACGAAAAACACCGTAAAACAGGATTTACGCCGTCGTAGTAACACCGCGGGCTGTTTTGGGTTAGTTAATTAAAAACTATGATAAACTTTGATTTAAAAGTTGTTATTCTGAGAAAATGATTTTTATTATGAACATGAAACTATATCCAAAAATTATGGTTAAACTCAAAGTGGAAGTATGTTTTCTAAAATGGTCATCTAGACGTCGTTCTTTCGACTGAAATGACTACCTTTACAAAAACGACTTGTAACTTATTTTTCCGACTATAAACCTATACTTTTTCTGTTTAGATTCATAAAATAGAGTTCAATATGAAACCATAGCAATTTGATTCACTCAAAACGGATTTAAAATGAAGAAGTTATGGGTAAAACAAGATTGCATAATTTTTCTCATTTTAGCTACGTGAAAATTGGTAACAAATCTATTCCAACCATAACTTAATCAACTTGTATTGTATATTATGTAATCTTGAGATACCATAGATACGTATACAATGTTTCGACCTATCATGTCGACACATCTATATATATTTCGGAACAACCATAGACACTCTATATGTGAATGTTGGAGTTAGCTATACAGGGTTGAGGATGATTCCAAAATATATATAGTTTGAGTTGTGATCAATACTGAGATACGTATACACTGGGTCGTGGATTGATTCAAGATAATATTTATCGATTTATTTCTGTACATCTAACTGTGGACAACTAGTTATAGGTTACTAACGAGGACAGCTGACTTAATAAACTTAAAACATCAAAATATATTAAAAGTGTTGTTTATATATTTTGAACATACTTTAATATATATGTATATATTGTTATAGGTTCGTGAATCAACAGTGGCCAAGTCTTACTTCCCGACGAAGTAAAAATCTGTGAAAGTGAGTTATAGTCCCACTTTTAAAATCTAATATTTTTGGGATGAGAATACATGCAGGTTTTATAAATGATTTACAAAATAGACACAAGTACGTGAAACTACATTCTATGGTTGAATTATCGAAATCGAATATGCCCCTTTTTATTAAGTCTGGCAATCTAAGAATTAGGGAACAGACACCCTAATTGACGCGAATCCTAAAGATAGATCTATTGGGCCTAACAAACCCCATCCAAAGTACCGGATGCTTTAGTACTTCGAAATTTATATCATATCCGAAGGGTGTCCCGGAATGATGGGGATATTCTTATATATGCATCTTGTTATTGTCGGTTACCAGGTGTTCACCATATGAATGATTTTTATCTCTATGTATGGGATGTGTATTGAAATATGAAATCTTGTGGTCTATTGTTACGATTTGATATATATAGGTTAAACGTATAACTCACCAACATTTTTGTTGACGTTTAAAGCATGTTTATTCTCAGGTGAATATTAAGAGCTTCCGCTGTTGCATACTAAAATAAGGACAAGATTTGGAGTCCATGTTTGTATGATATTGTGTAAAAACTGCATTCAAGAAACTGATTTCGATGTAACATATTTGTATTGTAAACCATTATGTAATGGTCGTGTGTAAACAGGATATTTTAGATTATCATTATTTGATAATCTACGTAAAGCTTTTTAAACCTTTATTTATGAAATAAAGGTTATGGTTTGTTTTAAAAATAAATGCAGTCTTTGAAAAACGTCTCATATAGAGGTCAAAACCTCGCAACGAAATCAATTAATATGGAACGTTTTTAATCAATAAGAACGGGACATTTCAGTATCCAGGTGGACCTGGAAAAGATCGAAATCGTTGAAAAGTGGGAAACCCCAAAAACTCCGAAGCATATACGTCACTTTTTAGGATTGGCTGGTTACTACAGAAGATTCATCCAAGATTTCTCCAAAATAGCAAAACCCTTGACTGCATTAACGAATAAAGGGAAGAAATTTGAATGGAAGGATGACCAAGAGAAGGCGTTTCAATTATTGAAGAAAAAGCTAACTACGGCACCTATATTGTCATTGCCTGAAGGGAATGATGATTTTGTGATTTATTGTGACGCATCAAAGCAAGGTCTCGGTTGTGTATTAATGCAACGGAAGAAGGTGATTGCTTATGCGTCTAGACAATTGAAAATTCACGAGCAAAATTATACGACGCATGATTTGGAATTAGGCGCGGTTGTTTTTGCATTAAAGACTTGGAGGCACTACTTATATGGGGTCAAAAGTATTATATATACCGACCACAAAAGTCTTCAACACATATTTAATCAGAAACAACTAAATATGAGGCAGCGTAGGTGGATTGAATTGTTGAATGATTACGACTTTGAGATTCGTTACCACCCGGGGAAGGCAAATGTGGTAGCCGACGCCTTGAGCAAAAAGGATAGAGAACCCATTCGAATAAAATCTATGAATATAATGATTCACGCTAACCTTACTACTCAAATAAAGGAGGCGCAACAAGGAGTTTTAAAAGAGGGAAATTTAAAGGATGAAATACCCAAAGGATCGGAGAAGCATCTTAATATTCGGGAAGACGGAACCCGGTATAGGGCTGAAAGAATTTGGGTACCAAAATTTGGAGATATGAGAGAAATGGTACTTAGAGAAGCTCATAAAACCAGATACTCAATACATCCTGGAACGGAGAAGATGTACAAGGATCTTAAGAAACATTTTTGGTGGCCAGGTATGAAAGTCGATATTGCTAAATATGTAGGAGGATGTTTGACGTGTTCTAAGGTCAAAGCTGAACATCAGAAACCATCAGGTCTACTACAACAACCTAAAATCCCGGAATGGAAATGGGAAAACATTACCATGGATTTCATTACTAAATTGCCAAGGACTGCAAGTGGTTGTGATACTATTTGGGTAATAGTTGATCATCTCACCAAGTCAGCACACTTCCTGCCAATAAGAGAAGATGATAAGATGGAGAAGTTAGCACGACTGTATTTGAAGGAAGTCATCTCCAGACATGGAGTACCAATCTCAATTATCTCTGATAGGGATGGCAGATTTATTTCAAGATTCTGGCAGACATTACAGCAAGCATTGGGAACTCGTCTAGACATGAGTACTTCCTATCATCCACAAACTGATGGGCAGAGCGAAAGGACAATACAAACACTTGAAGACATGCTACGAGCATGTGTTATTGATTTCGGAAACAGTTGGGATCGACATCTACCGTTAGCAGAATTTTCCTATAACAACAGCTATCATTCAAGCATTGAGATGGCGCCGTTTGAAGCATTTTATGGTAGAAAGTGTAGGTCTCCGATGTAGTGACCCGAACTTTTCCATGTTTATATATATTAATTGAGATTGATATTTACATGATTAAATGTTTCCAACATGTTAAGCAATCAAACTTGTTAAGACTTGATTAATTGAAATATGTTTCATATAGACAATTGACCACCCAAGTTGACCGGTGATTCACGAACGTTAAAACTTGTAAAAACTATATGATGACATATATATGGATATATATATAGTTAACATGATACTATGATAAGTAAACATATCATTAAGTATATTAACAATGAACTACGTATGTAAAAACAAGACTACTAACTTAATGATTTTTAAACGAGACATATATGTAACGATTATCGTTGTAAAGACATTTAATGTATATATATCATATTAAGAGATATTCATACATGATAATATCATGATAATATAATAATTTAAAATCTCATTTGATATTATAAACATTGGGTTAACAGCATTTAACAAGATCGTTAACCTAAAGGTTTCAAAACAACACTTACATGTAACGACTAACGATGACTTAACGACTCAGTTAAAATGTATATACATGTAGTGTTTTAATATGTATTTATACACTTTTGAAAGACTTCAATACACTTATCAAAATACTTCTACTTAACAAAAATGCTTACAATTACATCCTCGTTCAGTTTCATCAACAATTCTACTCGTATGCACCCGTATTCGTACTCGTACAATACACAGCTTTTAGATGTATGTACTATTGGTATATACACTCCAATGATCAGCTCTTAGTAGCCCATGTGAGTCACCTAACACATGTGGGAACCATCATTTGGCAACTAGCATGAAATATCTCATAAAATTACAAAAATATGAGTAATCATTCATGACTTATTTACATGAAAACAAAATTACATATCCTTTATATCTAATCCATACACCAACGACCAAAAACACCTACAAACACATTCATTCTTCAATTTTCTTCATCTAATTAATCTCTCTCAAGTTCTATCTTCAAGTTCTAAGTGTTCTTCATAAATTCCAAAAGTTCTAGTTTCATAAAATCAAGAATACTTTCAAGTTTGCTAGCTCACTTCCAATCTTGTAAGGTGTTCATCCAACCTCAAGAAATCTTTGTTTCTTACAGTAGGTTATCATTCTAATACAAGGTAATAATCATATTCAAACTTTGGTTCAATTTCTATAACTATAACAATCTTATTTCAAGTGATGATCTTACTTGAACTTGTTTTCGTGTCATGATTCTGCTTCAAGAACTTCGAGCCATCCAAGGATCCATTGAAGCTAGATCCATTTTTCTCTTTTCCAGTAGGTTTATCCAAGGAACTTAAGGTAGTAATGATGTTCATAACATCATTCGATTCATACATATAAAGCTATCTTATTCGAAGGTTTAAACTTGTAATCACTAGAACATAGTTTAGTTAATTCTAAACTTGTTCGCAAAAAAAAGTTAATCCTTCTAACTTGACTTTTAAAATCAACTAAACACATGTTCTATATCTATATGATATGCTAACTTAATGATTTAAAACCTGGAAACACGAAAAACACCGTAAAATCGGATTTACGTCGTCGTAGTAACACCGCGGGCTGTTTTGGGTTAGTTAATTAAAAACTATGATAAACTTTGATTTAAAAGTTGTTATTCAGAGAAAATGATTTTTATTATGAACATGAAACTATATCCAAAAATTATGGTTAAACTCAAAGTGGAAGTATGTTTTCTAAAATGGTCATCTAGACGTCGTTCTTTCGACTGAAATGACTACCTTTACAAAAACGACTTGTAACTTATTTTTCCGACTATAAACCTATACTTTTCTGTTTAGATTCATAAAATAGAGTTCAATATGAAACCATAGCAATTTGATTCACTCAAAACGGATTTAAAATGAAGAAGTTATGGGTAAAACAAGATTGGATAATTTTTCTCATTTTAGCTACGTGAAAATTGGTAACAAATCTATTCCAACCATAACTTAATCAACTTGTATTGTATATTATGTAATCTTGAGATACCATAGACACGTATACAATGTTTCGACCTATCATGTCGACACATCTATATATATTTCGAAACAACCATAGACACTCTATATGTGAATGTTGGAGTTAGCTATACAGGGTTGAGGTTGATTCCAAAATATATATAGTTTGAGTTGTGATCAATACTGAGATACGTATACACTGGGTCGTGGATTGATTAAAGATAATATTTATCGATTTATTTCTGTACATCTAACTGAGGACAACTAGTTGTAGGTTACTAACGAGGACAGCTGACTTAATAAACTTAAAACATCAAAATATATTAAAAGTGTTGTAAATATATTTTGAACATACTTTGATATATATGTATATATTGTTATAGGTTCGTGAATCAACCAGTGGCCAAGTCTTACTTCCCGACGAAGTAAAAATCTGTGAAAGTGAGTTATAGTCCCACTTTTAAAATCTAATATTTTTGGGATGAGAATACATGCAGGTTTTATAAATGATTTACAAAATAGACACAAGTATGTGAAACTACATTCTATGGTTGAATTATCGAAATCGAATATGCCCCTTTTTATTAAGTCTGGTAATCTAAGAATTAGGGAACAGACACCCTAATTGACGCGAATCCTAAAGATAGATCTATCGGGCCCAACAAGCCCCATCCAAAGTACCGGATGCTTTAGTACTTCGAAATTTATATCATATCCGAAGGGTGTCCCGGAATGATGGGGATATTCTTATATATGCATCTTGTTAATGTCGGTTACCAGGTGTTCACCATATGAATGATTTTTATCTCTATGTATGGGATGTGTATTGAAATATGAAATCTTGTGGTCTATTATTATGATTTGATATATATAGGTTAAACCTATAACTCACCAACATTTTTGTTGACGTTTTAAGCATGTTTATTCTCAGGTGATTATTAAGAGCTTCCGCTGTCGCATAGTTAAATAAGGACGAGATTTGGAGTCCATGCTTGTATGATATTGTGTAAAAACTGCATTCAAGAAACTTATTTTGTTGTAACATATTTGTATTGTAAACCATTATGTAATGGTCGTGTGTAAACAGGATATTTTAGATTATCATTATTTGATAATCTACGTAAAGCTTTTTAAAACCTTTATCTATGAAATAAAGGTTATGGTTTGTTTTAAAAATGAATGCAGTCTTTGAAAAACGTCTCATATAGAGGTCAAAACCTCGCAACGAAATCAATTAATATGGAACGTTTTTAATCAATAAGAACGGGACATTTCAGTTGGTATCCGAGCGTTGGTCTTAGAGAACCAGAAAATTTGCATTAGTGTGTCTTATCGAGTTTGTTAGGATGCATTAGTGATTCTGGACTTCGACCGTGTTTTCTTTAAAAATGATTGCTTAACATTTTTGTTGGAAACTATATATTTTTAACATATAAATATTATGTGATATATTAATCTCTTAACGTGTTTGATATTATGTGATAGATGTCTACCTCTAGAACAAGTCCCATTGACTCACCTAATAATAATGAAGAGTCAAATGTAAATTGGAATGATTCATGGACTGATTCACAAGTTCCCGAAGAGGAACCGGAAGAAGAGTCGGAACCGGAAGAAGAATCGGAACCGGACGAAGAATCGGAACCGGAAGAAGAATCGGAACCGGTGGGGGAAATAATAAAACGGTTAAGTAAAAAAGAATCCTCAACCAACCGACCAAGGTTAATTATGGTCAATGGTGTTTCCGCCAAGGAAGCAAAATATTGGGAGGATTACCAATTCTCCGATGAATCGGATTCCGACGAGAATTCCAATGATGTTATAGAAATTACCCCAACTGAATTTAAAAAGGTAAAAGAAAATAATAAGGGAAAGGGCATAAAAATAGAGAAATCTAATTCCAACCCCGATGAACTTTATATGTATCGTCAACCCCCGAAGTTCTTAAGTTGTAACAATGACCCGGGAACCTCTAAACCACCAGGTTTTTCTAAACCAATGTGGACAACGACGGCTCGTATTAGGGGAACATCATATATCCCTAGAAACTTGGCAAAACGAACCAAAACTGAAGAAGAAGAAACGAGCGAGTCGGAATAAGATAGTTGTATTCGTGTGGTGTAATATATGTAATATAGTGTTCTTATGCTTTATGATATATGTAAAAATTGCTTGTATTAATAAGTATTTTTTTATGAATCTAACTCTTGTCTATTTTACAGTTTAAAAACACAAAATGGATAGACAACCCAATATTTTAAGAGACCTACCCGGAGACATGATTGATGAAATCTTGTCTAGAGTCGGCCAGAATTCCTCGGCACAACTATTTAAGGCGAGATCAGTTTGTAAGACATTCGAAGAACGTTCCAAGAATGTCTTGGTTTATAAGAGACTTTCGTTTGAAAGATGGGGGATATCACATTGGGAAACCCATAAGTTACGATGTGTTTACTTTGACGCATATATTGCGGGGAACCCAAATGCTATTTTACGCAACGGGTTAAGAAATTATTTTGACTCAATATATCCGAATATTGGACTTCGTGATTTAGAAAAAGCGGCTAGCATGCAACATAAAGAAGCATGTTATGCTTACGGATTAGTAATGTTCGCTTCTCACCAAAGTGAGAACAAGAACATCGGGCTACAACTAATAAACAAAACGTTTCCACAAGTGACGGAGTCGGTAATTGGGGTAAGAAATGAGGTTTTTAGATTATTACGGGACTGTTGGACATTACGTAACCCTCGTCCCTTTGACGACGTTACAACACGCTGTCTTATCAACGGCTATAACGGTTATGTTGCACAAGACCAAGGATGGGAAGTAGTCCTAGTAAAACCAGAATGCATGACTTGTTTCTGGACGTATGAATTACGTGTCTTTATTACCTTTGCTGAATGACTTGTGTACTAGCTAGAATTATCTTCACAACTATCTTGTATCAAAGTTATTGTGTGCTATATTTCATGCTTTATGTAAAATAAGCGGTATTGTAAGTTTGTAAAATATTGTATAAAAGTTTGAACGCGAAATATTATTATAATCAGTTTTTCATATAGAATTGTAGTAGTTGAATTGTATATTAGCTACTAAGTATGAACTTAACGGGTAGGTACTACCCGAATTTAAACTTATAAAACGCTAATATGAAGAAAAAGCTTTTATAAATGAGTTCATATTATGCTACGAAATACTATTAACTACTCTTAATATTCTGTATGATTAACTTGTTCCATTTGACTATTTTGAAGGAAATGGCACCGACTACTCGACACACCGTGAATATGAATGAAGAGGAATTCCGTACTTTTCTAGCTTCAAACATAGCCGCAGTACAGGCTGCGCTACATACCAACAATAACCTTGGATCTAGCAGTACAGGAAATCGTGTAGGATGCACCTACAAAGAATTCACTGCCTGCAAACCTTTGGAATTTGATGGAACCGAAGGACCGATCGGATTGAAACGGTGGACCGAGAAGGTCGAATCGGTGTTTGCCATAAGTAAGTGTACTGAAGAGGACAAAGTGAAGTACGCTACGCATACCTTCACAGGTTCTGCGTTAACATGGTGGAATACCTATCTAGAGCAAGTGGGACAAGACGATGCGTACGCACTACCGTGGTCAGCATTCAAGCACTTGATGAACGAGAAGTACCGTCCCAGAACCGAGGTCAATAAGCTCAAGACAGAACTTAGAGGGTTACGAACCCAAGGATTTGATATTACCACGTACGAAAGACGATTCACAGAATTGTGCCTATTGTGTCCGGGAGCATTCGAAGATGAGGAAGAGAAGATCGACGCATTTGTGAAAGGATTACCGGAAAGAATCCAAGAAGATATAAGTTCACACGAGCCCGCCTCTATACAACAGGCATGTAGAATGGCTCACAAACTAGTGAACCAGATTGAAGAAAGAATTAAAGAACAGACTGCTGAAGAGGCCAATGTGAAGCAAGTCAAAAGAAAGTGGGAGGAAAACGGTGATAAGAATCACCAATACAACAACAACAGCAATTACAACAATAATCGCAACAATTATCCCAACAATCGCAACTACAACAAACGGCCCAACAATAACAACAACAACAACAGCAACAGCAACTACAACAATCATCCCAATAACAATAATAACCGCAACAACAACAACAATCAGAAGCAGCTATGCCAAAGGTGTGAAAAGTATCACTCGGGGTTTTGCACCAAATTTTGCAACAAGTGTAAAAGAAATGGTCATAGCGCGGCGAAGTGTGAGGTCTACGGACCAGGGGTTAATAGAACGAAAGGAACAAATGGTGTCGGAACGAGTAATGGCGGAGCAAGTAGTGTCGGAGCAAGTTATGCCAATGTAGTTTGTTATAAATGTGGAAAACCGGGCCACATTATTAGAAATTGCCCGAACCAGGAGAACACGAATGGACAAGGCCGTGGAAGAGTTTTCAATATTAATGCGGCAGAGGCACAGGAAGACCCGGAGCTTGTTACGGGTACGTTTCTTATTGACAATAAATCTGCTTACGTTTTATTTGATTCGGGTGCGGATAGAAGCTATATGAGTAGAGATTTTTGTGCTAAATTAAGTTGTCCATTGACGCCTTTGGAGAGTAAATTTTTACTCGAATTAGCAAATGGTAAATTAATTTCAGCAGATAATATATGTCGGAATCGAGAAATTAAACTGGTTAGCGAAACATTTAAGATTGATTTGATACCAGTAGAGTTAGGGAGTTTTGATGTGATAATCGGTATGGACTGGTTGAAAGAAGTGAAAGCGGAGATCGTTTGTTACAAAAATGCAATTCGCATTATACGAGAAAAAGGAAAACCCTTAATGGTGTACGGAGAAAAGGGCAACACGAAGCTACATCTTATTAGTAATTTGAAGGCACAAAAACTAATAAGAAAAGGTTGCTATGCTGTTCTAGCACACGTTGAGAAAGTACAAACTGAAGAAAAGAGCATCAATGATGTTCCCATTGCAAAAGAATTTCCCGATGTATTTCCGAAAGAATTACCGGGATTACCCCCACATCGATCCGTTGAATTTCAAATAGATCTTGTACCAGGAGCTGCACCAATAGCTCGTGCTCCTTACAGACTCGCACCCAGCGAGATGAAAGAACTGCAAAGCCAATTACAAGAACTTTTAGAGCGTGGTTTCATTCGACCAAGCACATCACCATGGGGAGCTCCTGTTTTGTTTGTCAAGAAGAAAGATGGTACATTCAGGTTGTGTATCGACTACCGAGAGTTGAACAAACTTACCATCAAGAACCGCTACCCACTACCGAGAATCGATGACTTATTTGACCAACTACAAGGCTCGTCTGTTTATTCAAAGATTGACTTACGTTCCGGGTATCATCAAATGCGGGTGAAAGAAGATGATATTCCAAAGACTGCTTTCAGAACACGTTACGGTCATTACGAGTTTATGGTCATGCCGTTTGGTTTAACTAATGCACCAGCTGTGTTCATGGACCTTATGAACCGAGTGTGTGGACCATACCTTGACAAGTTTGTCATTGTTTTCATTGATGACATACTTATTTACTCAAAGAATGACCAAGAACACGGTGAACATTTGAGAAAGGTGTTAGAAGTATTGAGGAAGGAAGAATTGTACGCTAAGTTTTCAAAGTGTGCATTTTGGTTGGAAGAAGTTCAATTCCTCGGTCACATAGTGAACAAAGAAGGTATTAAGGTGGATCCGGCAAAGATAGAAACTGTTGAAAAGTGGGAAACCCCGAAAACTCCGAAACACATACGCCAGTTTTTAGGACTAGCTGGTTACTACAGAAGGTTCATCCAAGACTTTTCCAGAATAGCAAAACCCTTGACTGCATTAACGCATAAAGGGAAGAAATTTGAATGGAATGATGAACAAGAGAAAGCGTTTCAGTTATTGAAGAAAAAGCTAACTACGGCACCTATATTGTCATTGCCTGAAGGGAATGATGATTTTGTGATTTATTGTGATGCATCAAAGCAAGGTCTCGGTTGTGTATTAATGCAACGAACGAAGGTGATTGCTTATGCGTCTAGACAATTGAAGATTCACGAACAAAATTATACGACGCATGATTTGGAATTAGGCGCGGTTGTTTTTGCATTAAAGACTTGGAGGCACTACTTATATGGGGTCAAAAGTATTATATATACCGACCACAAAAGTCTTCAACACATATTTAACCAGAAACAACTGAATATGAGGCAGCGTAGGTGGATTGAATTATTGAATGATTACGACTTTGAGATTCGTTACCACCCGGGGAAAGAAAATGTGGTAGCCGATGCCTTGAGCAGGAAGGACAGAGAACCCATTCGAGTAAAATCTATGAATATAATGATTCATAATAACCTTACTACTCAAATAAAGGAGGCGCAACAAGGAGTTTTAAAAGAGGGAAATTTAAAGGATGAAATACCCAAAGGATCGGAGAAGCATCTTAATATTCGGAAAGACAGAACCCGGTATAGGGCTGAAAGGATTTGGGTACCAAAAGTTGGAGATATGAGAGAAATGGTACTTAGAGAAGCTCATAAAACCAGATACTCAATACATCCTGGAACGGGGAAGATGTACAAGGATCTCAGAAAATATTTTTGGTGGCCGGGTATGAAAGCCGATGTTGCTAAATACGTAGGAGAATGTTTGACGTGTTCTAAGGTCAAAGCTGAGCATCAGAAACCATCAGGTCTACTTCAACAACCCGAAATCCCAGAATGGAAATGGGAAAACATTACCATGGATTTCATCACTAAATTGCCAAGGACTGCAAGTGGTTTTGATACTATTTGGGTAATAGTTGATCGTCTCACCAAATCAGCACACTTCCTGCCAATAAGAGAAGATGACAAGATGGAGAAGTTAGCACGACTATATTTGAAGGAAGTCATATCCAGACATGGAATACCAATCTCTATTATCTCTGATAGGGATGGCAGATTTATTTCAAGATTCTGGCAGACATTACAGCAAGCATTAGGAACTCGTCTAGACATGAGTACTGCCTATCATCCACAAACTGATGGGCAGAGCGAAAGGACGATACAAACGCTTGAAGACATGCTACGAGCATGTGTTATTGATTTCGGAAACAGTTGGGATCGACATCTACCGTTAGCAGAATTTTCCTACAACAACAGCTACCATTCAAGCATTGAGATGGCGCCGTTTGAAGCACTTTATGGTAGAAAGTGCAGGTCTCCGATTTGTTGGAGTGCAGTGGGGGATAGACAGATTACGGGTCCGGAGATTATACAAGAAACTGAAGGTATTTCGTATGCCCGAGAGACATATTAAATTAACGTGGTCACTATGTTATGATCCAAGTCGGGTCATACCCAATAACAAGCTTATCAACACTTTATATGTATTTATTTTAACGATTGGATTGTTAAATGAATACGCGACACTTGAACTTTAGAAAATCGGTTTTCTAAATTATAATCACTTGAGATAAATTATTTGGATAATTTATATATGTTGTGGATTTAATTATTTATAGGTTTAAATAATTATGTTGTATTTTATAAAATGGTTTATGAAATAATTACAAATAACAAATACATGCTTATTTTATACAAGTTTTATAAAATAAATATAAGTTTTATAAAATAAAACTTGTTATAAAATACACATGTGGTGTGCAGAATTTTGGTCTCCAAGATGCCACACCCATGCTTGTTTTGTTTATTTTAAGGCCACACAAGTGCCAAGGGACATGCCTATTAGTTTACCAAGGGCCTTGACTCAAAGTGCACATGTAATACACATAAAAACACCAAGAAAAAACTGCAATTTTTGCTCCTGCTTTGCTGTTTCTGTCGTGTTCATTCAGCAGCAAAAGGGGCTCCATATTTTGGTTTTTCAAGTGGTAATCAAGTGTCATTAAAATCCTAACTATTGTACTAGGTGTTGGTTACAAGTTTGGGGTATAATCTCTTGAGGTTTCATAGTTTTGAGACTCAATACATCATCATCTTTTGATAAGTTGCTGTCCAGAATTTTGAGTGCAATCAAAAGGGTTTCAAGCTTGGTTAATTAGTTAGTTAAGTGTTTAAATCTTAACTAACTCAAAGGGTGGTGTTAGTGCTTCAAAGGATTGGGTTTTACACACTTGATCATCACCTTCTTCATCATACAAAACAGCCCTCAATTTACTTGAGGAGGTATTAATCTTACTTCCTTTGTTCTTGTATGTAAGCATATGTTTCAAGACTTGATAACAATATGGAATTCATTAAAATGGTTTAACATATAAACTTGTTTCTACACAAGATCATGCTTCCGCTTTCTTTAACTATCATAAAATGGCTTTGTGATTAAGTTGTCATTAAGAACTTGTTGTTATGTTGAATTCCTTTCATTGGTATCAGAGCCAGGTTTAGGAAATATGCTTCTTATATATGGTCTTTAAAACCCATTTATTTTGCATTTTACTTTCATACCATTGATGGAATTCAACATATATGAACCAAATGGCAACCCAAAACCATTTTGGAACCCTCAAAATTTCGGCCTAAACCATGTACCAACTTTAAATCCATCAATTTTGCATTCTACTTTCATGCATGTTAATAAAATGCAAAGTTGGTGGGTTTTAAAACCATATATTAGAAGCATAATCTATAGACTTCGGCTCTAGATACCATTGATGGAATTCAACATAATAACAAGTTCTTAATGTTTACATTATCACAAAACCAATTTGTATAAGTTATGGCAAGCGGAAGCATATTGATTAAGAAAACAAGTTTATATGTTTAACCATTTATTAAATTGAATTCCATGTAAATATCAAGTCTTGGATAAATGCTTACAAATATAACAAGAAGAGAAGAGTGTTTATACCTCCTCAAAGATTTTGAGGGCTGTTTTGGAAGAGCTATATGAAGAGGATGATGATGATGAATGAAGTCCCAAAAGCATGAAACCTCAAGTTGTAATACCCCAAGCTTAGCACCAACACCTTGCACTTTGGTGAGGATTTATTTGACACTTAATTTGAACTTGCAATTTGAACAAAGAAACCTTTTTCTTGCCCTCAAACTCACGAATTTCAGCAGCTCAATGGGCTGTTTTTGGACAGTAGAATGAAGCTGAAAGGTGAGCTGAAACAAGTGTATTTGACATGTATTGAGAGCATGTATTGAGCCTCACAAGTCTTGGTTCATATGCCACTTGAACATGGAAGCAACCAAGCTTCAAACCACTCATTCCTTACTCATTTAACTTGGCCAGAATTTGCTGAAAAACAGCAAATAGAATCGGCCAGCAGCAGCTCATTTTGAGTGTTTTTGCACTTCAACTTATTAACAAAATGAGTCAAAGCTTGGTTCTTATCACATGCATGCATATACTTGAGACTTGTGATGTTTAAAGTAACAAGGGAATAAGCATGGGTCTTGCTTTGTGATAACAATATGGAATTCATTAAAATGGTTTAACATATAAACTTGTTTCTACACAAGATCATGCTTCCGCTTTCTTTAACTATCATAAAATGGCTTTGTGATTAAGTTGTCATTAAGAACTTGTTGTTATGTTGAATTCCTTTCATTGGTATCTAGAGCCGAAGTCTATGAAATATGCTTCTTATATATGGTCTTTAAAACCCATCAACTTTGCATTCTACTAACATGCATGAAAGTAAAATGCAAAATAAATGGATTTGGGAGGGTTGTATAAGGTTGGCCGAATTTTAAGGGTTCCAAAAGTAGGTTTGGAACTTGAAAATTGGTCATTTTGTTGTATGTTGAAGTTCACAATCAAGCCTTGGCCTTTTGTTTGAATGGTTGCATGTTTGGTTGAATTAATTCATTCATTTGGTATGTAATATTAATTCATTCATGTGGTTGTAATATTCATGCAATTTGGTTTGTAATATTAATACTTTGGTTATGTAATTTATTTTATATTTGGTATGTAAAATAGATTAGGATGTATTTTCATTTTCTAGACAAAATGTATTAGGATATATTTTGTAAAATGATGAAGATGATGAAGACTTGAAGAACATTTGAAGAAGCATTTGGATGCAAGATTAAGTGGGAGTTTTAAAATCTCCTACTTTGTGTTATTACCCTTTCCCGGTGGCATTTTGTTTTCGGCTAAACAAAATGCTTACCAAAAATGGCTTGATTGTGAACATATGTTTTGCATGCTTGGTTGTTATTGTATGATTGTGGATTGTATGTTTGTATGCTACAAGTTAATCACACATGTAAATAACAAACAAAACTAAAATTTAATTGGTTAAATTAGACATTATTAACAACATGCAAAACGACAATTTAAATGGTTAAATTGAAATGGTAAAAGGACATAAATAAACGGTTATTAAAAACATGATAAGGATCATACATATAAAATGGTTTATATCATGTAATTAGCTTAATTACAAAACATGAAAAATGGATTTTCAAATAAACCATACACTAAATGCATGTTAGTGTATGGTGCATAAGTTTTCTCAAACTAGAATTAATGAAAACTTAAAATCCCTTATTAACAAGGCAAACAAGTTAAACGCCATCCTATTGTGTGACACTTAAAAGTATTAGGGAACTCATGATGGGATAAAGGTCACCTAACCATTATGAGCAAACTAATATGATTAAGGTAAATTTCGCATGCTTGTGGGATAAAGGTCACCTAACCACATGTATGTTAAATTTACAAGTCTATACAAGTAGGACGACTTGATTTGGGAATCATGAACTTAGGGTCACCGAAGCATGAGGAACAAATAGGCGTTGATGGGATAAATATGCCATGCAAAAGGATTGCATGATCCCATACTCTAGAAGTTGCAAATGGATTGCAATTGTCATTTATTGACTACCTAGCTAAATCAAATTTCGGGATAAAGGTCACCTAACCGAAATTTGGCTTACCATTGGATTCTAGAATTTAATAATTCAATTTGATTTAAAGGGTATTGAATGTTAAATTAAAATCGATACTTAAACGAACTTTGTTAATTTTGTAGATGGCCGCCAATAACAACAACAACATTCCAAACGCACCACTTAACCTAAACCACCTATCATTAAGGTCTCTCTTAGAGAAAGACAAACTCAACCATACCAACTTTATGGATTGGTTCCGCAATCTTCGGATTGTCCTCAAACAAGAGGATAAAGCGTATGTACTTGAGGACCCCATTCCCGATCAACCGGATGAGGATGATGAGGAGGCAATGGCCTTTTACGATAAGTATTGCCGCGACTCCCTTCAAGTCTCATGCCTAATGCTTGGGACTATGATTCCTGAACTCCAAAAGGATTTCGAGCATCATAGTGCATACGACATGATAACGCAATTGAAGGAGATGTTCCTTCAACAAGCGCGTGTCGAGCGCTTCGAAACGGTTCGGGCGCTACATGCTTGTCGTATGGACGATACCCAATCGGTTTCATCTTATGTACTTAAGATGAAAAGCCTTATCGATCGTGCTAACCGTCTTAACCTAAACATTTCCAATGAGTTAGCCACCGATCTTATCCTAAACTCCCTATCAAAAAGGTTTGATCAATTTGTAATTAATTACAATATGAATGGGATGGATAAGAGCATAGGTGAGCTTCACGGTATGCTTAGAACGGCGGAAACTAGCATGGGTAAAAGGTCTTTACCCATGTTAGCAATCGATCAAGGTGGGTCCAAAGGTAAGACCTCTAAGCCAAAGGTGGCTAAGAGAAAAGGACCCGCCTATCAAGGCAAAGGGAAGGGGAAGATGGTTACCCCAACCATCAACAAGGCTAAGAAGCAAAAGGTAGCTCAGAAGGCAAACCCCAAGGAAGACCCATGTTTCGGTTGCGGTGAGATGGGTCATTGGAAACGAAACTGTCCGGTCTATCTTAAGGAGTTGAAGGACAAGAGGGATGCAGGGCAAACCTCAGGTAATATATATATGGTATATATAGAGCTTAGTATTACTTCTTCTAATACATGGGTATTAGACACTGGATGTGGAACTCACATTTGCAATTCATTGCAGGGGTTCAAAAGAAGTAGCAAGCAAACGGGAACATCAAGTCTCTACATGGGTAATGGAGCTAAAGTGCAAGTGAAAGCTCAAGGAGACTTTGTGTTAAAACTTCCAAGTGGCTTGGAACTTATTTTGAATGATGTTTTGTATGCACCCGACTTATGTCGAAACATTATTTCTGTTTCCCGTTTGAAACAATGTGGTTTTAATCCTAATTTTGTTAATGATGATATCCACGTTTATTTAGATAATGTATTCTATTTCAAGGCTTCACCTTCAAATGGAATTTATGAATTGGTTCATGATGACACATCATCTAATAGCTCAATATACCATACAAGCACCAAGAAACTCAAAAGGGATTTGAGTGATTCCTACTTATGGCATTGTCGCCTTGGTCACATAAACAAGAACCGAATGCATACACTTTAAAAGAATGGACTTTTGAAATCAAATGAGATGGACTCGTTTGATGTATGTGAATCTTGTTTACAAGGCAAAATGACTAAAGCACCTTTCAAAGGGACCTATGAAAGGGCTAAAGACTTATTGGGATTAATACATTCGGATGTGTGTGGACCCTTTAAGCCCATGACTAGGAATGGTGAAAGATACTTTGTTACATTCATTGATGACTTCAGTCGTTTCGGATATGTCTACTTATTAAGGCATAAGGATGAAACTTTTGAAGCATTCAAAGAATATCAAAACGAAGTACAAAATCAACTCAACAAGACAATCAAGGTACTGCGTACCGATAGAGGAGGCGAATACCTAAGCGATGCTTTCCAAGAACATCTTAGGAGTTGTGGGATTATCTCACAACTTACTCCACCAGGAACACCCCAACTTAATGGAGTTTCCGAAAGGAGGAACCGAACCCTAATGGATATGGTTCGATCTATGATGGCAAGAAGCTCGTTACCTCTGTCGTTTTGGGGTTATTGTCTATGCTCCGCGGCTCGTATTTTAAATATGGCCCCAACCAAGAAAGTGGAACGAACTCCTCACGAGATGTGGTTTGGAAAACCTCCTTCTCTTTCATACTTGAAAGTATGGGGATGTGAAGCTTATCCAAAGCGCTATAATGCTAATAAGTTGCATGCTCGATCCACGAAGTGTATCTTCATAGGATATCCCAAGGATGATATGGGATACTATTTCTATGATCCGACCGAGCAAAATGTATTTGTTGCTTGAAAGGCTGAATTCCTTGAAACTAAGTTCCTAATGGAAGGCAAAAGTGAAAGGAAGATAGATCTTGAAGAGGTTCAAGATCAAGTAGATGATACACAATTGGTTAACACTAGCACTCAACATGAAAATGTTGATAGTGATCAAATGGATGATCAAAATACACAAGACATTCGTAGATCTGGTAGAATTAGCAATCCTCCTGAGAGATATGGGTTTCTCATAGATGGTTGCTATACGGTTGATTTGGATGAACCAACAAACTACCAAGATGCTTTATCAAGGATTGATAAAGATAAATGGCAGGATGCCATGAACGCCGAGATGCAATCCATGTATGAAAACCAAGTGTGGGAACTTGTTGAGCAACCGCCTAGCTCTAAGCTAGTTGATTGCAAATGGCTTTTCAAGAAGAAAACCGACATACATGGAAACTTGGATACATATAAAGCTAGACTTGTAGCAAAAGGTTTCACTCAAACTCAAGGGGTTGATTATGATGAAACTTTCTCGCCAGTGGCAATGCTAAAGTCTATTAGGATATTATTTGCCATTGCTGCTCACTACGACTATGAAATATGGCAAATGGATGTCAAAACCGCTTTCCTAAATGGATATCTTATGGAAGATGTCTATATGGTCCAGCCTGAAGGTTTTGTTGATCCAAAATATCCTAAAAGGGTATGCAAGTTAAAGAAGTCAATCTACGGATTGAAACAAGCATCTAGAATGTGGAATCATCGTTTTAATGAGGAAGCCGAGAAATTTGGCTTTATTAAAAATGGTGATGAAGCTTGTGTATATAAGAAAGCTAGTGGGAGCACTATCATATTCCTTGTACTATATGTGGATGATATATTATTAATTGGGAATGATATTACCACAATGCAAGGAGTCAAAACTTGGCTAAAGAGTTGCTTCTCCATTAAGGATCTTGGAGATGCACAATACATATTGGGGATAGGGATCTATAGGAATAGATCCAAGAGATTGATAGGTTTAAGTCAAAGTACATACATTGATAAAATCTTGAAAAGGTTCAAGATGGAAAACTCTAAGAAAGGTTTGGTACCTATTCAAAGAGGAACCAGTCTCAGTTCATCTCAGTGTCCCACCACGAAAGATGAACAAGAGAAAATGAAGAAAGTCCCATACGCATCTGCTATTGGGTCTATCATGTATGCAATGATATGTACTAGACCGGATGTGTCATGCGCTCTAAGCTTGACAAGTAGATACCAGAATAACCCAGGAAACAGTCATTGGATTGCTGTTAAAAGTATATTGAAATACCTTAGGAGGACTAAGGATATGTTTCTAATATATGGGTCTGGTGAGGAGGAACTCGCTGTAAAAGGTTACGTGGATGCGAGTTTCCAAACTGATCGAGATGACTCTCGATCACAATCTGGTTATGTCTTCATGTTAAATGGTGGTGCGGTCTCTTGGAAGAGTTCGAAACAGGAGGTTGTTGTGTTATCCACTACAGAGTCGGAGTACATTGCCGCCTCGCTGGCAGCTCAGGAAGCTGCATGGATGAAGAAATTCATCGACGACTTAGGAGTGGTCCCTTCCATTCAGGACCCTCTTGAGATCTTTTGTGACAACGAGGGTGCGATTGCTCAAATCAAGGAACCTCGTGCCCATCAAAAGACTCGTCACATTGAGCGGAGATTCAACTACATAAGGGATGAAGTTGAAAAAGGAAAGATATGTATTCGCAAAGTTCATACAGATCATAATGTTGCGGATCCACTCACGAAGCTTTTACATGGGCCAAAACATGAGGGACATGTTTGTGCATTAGGGCTTCGATATTCTAGTGATTGGATATGATCTATTTTATATTGTACCGGAACGAAATTATTCAAACTCATTAATATAATTATGGTATTAATTTAATTATGAGTCATGTTCCAATTTTGCATATTTTATCCATGAATAAACTATTATTCTAAATTCCGTAGTTGATCACATTTGTGGGAACAAGTGTGAGGTCTAGACTATTATGAACTTGGATTGGTTAACATTCAAATGGAGAATGTGGGGCAAGGTTGCAACCAAGGTTCATAGATATTTGTGGGACACAAATATTGGAGGACCCGCTCTCAAGATTTACTGTATGGAGCCTTTGTGGTTGATCACATGTAATCTTGAGTAAAGGAGAATATCATTGTATCCTCTGACCTGAGATACATATTGGGTTCAGATATTCACCGAATATCGTGCCTTGATTCTTTCCTTCGCTATTCTGAAAAGGTAGCTCATAAGGGAGGCTTCAGGTATGGTACAAAGTGTAGTGTCTAGGACGTATGTAGCCAAGATGGAATTTGTCCCTCTTATTCATTGAGAGTCAGATGTCTAAGGCCTGATAAAGTTAAATCTATAAGAGAGTGATCACTCTATGTCTCTTGGATTTAACATGACATCTAGGACAAAAGGATATATTGAAAGATTCACCTAATCATGTTCGAGATGGGAACTCAAAAGGGATGATGTTATTGAATGGCACAAAGTCATAACATATTGGGGGTGATGGACGGTAGTTAGGTGGTATCCATCACTTGCATAAAATTCTTATGTTTCTCGTGCAAGTGGGAGATTGAAGGTATTTCGTATGCCCGAGAGACATATTAAATTAACGTGGCCACTATGTTATGATCCAAGTCGGGTCATACCCAATAACAAGCTTATCAACACTTTATATGTATTTATTTTAACGATTGGATTGTTAAATGAATACGCGACACTTGAACTTTAGAAAATCGGTTTTCTAAATTATGATCACTTGAGATAAATTATTTGGATAATTTATATATGTTGTGGATTTAATTATTTATAGGTTTAAATAATTATGTTGTATTTTATAAAATGGTTTATGAAATAATTACAAATAACAAATACATGCTTATTTTATACAAGTTTTATAAAATAAATATAAGTTTTATAAAATAAAACTTGTTATAAAATACACATGTGGTGTGCAGAATTTTGGTCTCCAAGATGCCACACCCATGCTTGTTTTGTTTATTTTAAGGCCACACAAGTGCCAAGGGACATGCCTATTAGTTTACCAAGGGCCTTGACTCAAAGTGCACATGTAATACACATAAAAACACCAAGAAAAAACTGCAATTTTTGCTCCTGCTTTGCTGTTTCTGTCGTGTTCATTCAGCAGCAAAAGGGGCTCCATATTTTGGTTTTTCAAGTGGTAATCAAGTGTCATTAAAATCCTAACTATTGTACTAGGTGTTGGTTACAAGTTTGAGGTATAATCTCTTGAGGTTTCATAGTTTTGAGACTCAATCCATCATCATCTTTTGATAAGTTGCTGTCCAGAATTTTGAGTGCAATCAAAAGGGTTTCAAGCTTGGTTAATTAGTTAGTTAAGTGTTTAAATCTTAACTAACTCAAAGGGTGGTGTTAGTGCTTCAAAGGATTGGGTTTTACACACTTGATCATCACCTTCTTCATCATACAAAACAGCCCTCAATTTACTTGAGGAGGTATTAATCTTACTTCCTTTGTTCTTGTATGTAAGCATATGTTTCAAGACTTGATAACAATATGGAATTCATTAAAATGGTTTAACATATAAACTTGTTTCTACACAAGATCATGCTTCCGCTTTCTTTAACTATCATAAAATGGCTTTGTGATTAAGTTGTCATTAAGAACTTGTTGTTATGTTGAATTCCTTTCAGAAACTACCGAGAAGATCATCCAAATTCAACAACGGTTGAAAACCGCCCAAAGTCGACAAAAGAGCTACGCTGACATTAAAAGAAAAGATATAGAATTTGAAATTGGAGAGATGTTCATGCTTAAAGTTGCACCTTGGAAAGGCGTTGTTCGATTTGGTAAACGAGGGAAATTAAATCCAAGGTATATTGGACCATTCAAGATTATTGATCGTGTCGGACCAGTAGCTTACCGACTTGAGTTACCTCAACAACTCGCGGCTGTACATAACACTTTCCACGTCTCGAATTTGAAGAAATGTTTTGCTAAAGAAGATCTCACTATTCCGTTAGATGAAATCCAAATCAACGAAAAACTTCAATTCATCGAAGAACCCGTCGAAATAATGGATCGTGAGGTTAAAAGACTTAAGCAAAACAAGATACCAATTGTTAAGGTTCGATGGAATGCTCGTAGAGGACCCGAGTTCACCTGGGAGCGTGAAGATCAGATGAAGAAGAAATACCCGCATCTATTTCCAGAAGATTCGTCAACACCTTCAACAGCTTAAAATTTCGGGACGAAATTTATTTAACGGGTAGGTACTGTAGTGACCCGAACTTTTCCATGTTTATATATATTAATTGAGATTGATATTTACATGATTAAATGTTTCCAACATGTTAAGCAATCAAACTTGTTAAGACTTGATTAATTGAAATATGTTTCATATAGACAATTGACCACCCAAGTTGACCGGTGATTCACGAACGTTAAAACTTGTAAAAACTATATGATGACATATATATGGATATATATATAGTTAACATGATACTATGATAAGTAAACATATCATTAAGTATATTAACAATGAACTACGTATGTAAAAACAAGACTACTAACTTAATGATTTTTAAACGAGACATATATGTAACGATTATCGTTGTAAAGACATTTAATGTATATATATCATATTAAGAGATATTCATACATGATAATATCATGATAATATAATAATTTAAAATCTCATTTGATATTATAAACATTGGGTTAACAACATTTAACAAGATCGTTAACCTAAAGGTTTCAAAACAACACTTACACGACTAACGATGACTTAACGACTCAGTTAAAATGTATGTACATGTAGTGTTTTAATATGTATTTATACACTTTTGAAAGACTTCAATACACTTATCAAAATGCTTCTACTTAACAAAAATGCTTACAATTACATCCTCGTTCAGTTTCATCAACAATTCTACTCGTATGCACCCTTATTCGTACTCGTACAATACACAGCTTTTAGATGTATGTACTATTGGTATATACACTCCAATGATCAGCTCTTAGCAGCCCATGTGAGTCACCTAACACATGTGGGAACCATCATTTGGCAACTAGCATGAAATATCTCATAAAATTACAAAAATATGAGTAATCATTCATGACTTATTTACATGAAAACAAAATTACATATCCTTTATATCTAATCCATACACCAACGACCAAAAACACCTACAAACACATTCATTCTTCAATTTTCTTCATCTAATTGATCTCTCTCAAGTTCTATCTTCAAGTTCTAAGTGTTCTTCATAAATTCCAAAAGTTCTAGTTTCATAAAATCAAGAATACTTTCAAGTTTGCTAGCTCACTTCCAATCTTGTAAGGTGTTCATACAACCTCAAGAAATCTTTGTTTCTTACAGTAGGTTATCATTCTAATACAAGGTAATAATCATATTCAAACTTTGGTTCAATTTCTATAACTATAACAATCTTATTTCAAGTGATGATCTTACTTGAACTTGTTTTCGTGTCATGATTCTGCTTCAAGAACTTCGAGCCATCCAAGGATCCATTGAAGCTAGATCCATTTTTCTCTTTTCCAGTAGGTTTATCCAAGGAACTTAAGGTAGTAATGATGTTCATAACATCATTCGATTCATACATATAAAGCTATCTTATTCGAAGGTTTAAACTTGTAATCACTAGAACATAGTTTAGTTAATTCTAAACTTGTTCGCAAACAAAAGTTAATCCTTCTAACTTGACTTTTAAAATCAACTAAACACATGTTCTATATCTATATGATATGCTAACTTAATGATTTAAAACCTGGAAACACGAAAAACACCGTAAAACCGGATTTACGTCGTCGTAGTAACACCGCGGGCTGTTTTGGGTTAGTTAATTAAAAACTATGATAAACTTTGATTTAAAAGTTGTTATTCAGAGAAAATGATTTTTATTATGAACATGAAACTATATCCAAAAATTATGGTTAAACTCAAAGTGGAAGTATGTTTTCTAAAATGGTCATCTAGACGTCGTTCTTTCGACTGAAATGACTACCTTTACAAAAACGACTTGTAACTTATTTTTCCGACTATAAACCTATACTTTTCTGTTTAGATTCATAAAATAGAGTTCAATATGAAACCATAGCAATTTGATTCACTCAAAACGGATTTAAAATGAAGAAGTTATGGGTAAAACAAGATTGGATAATTTTTCTCATTTTAGCTACGTGAAAATTGGTAACAAATCTATTCCAACCATAACTTAATCAACTTGTATTGTATATTATGTAATCTTGAGATACCATAGACACGTATACAATGTTTCGACCTATCATGTCGACACATCTATATATATTTCGGAACAACCATAGACACTCTATATGTGAATGTTGGAGTTAGCTATACAGGGTTGAGGTTGATTCCAAAATATATATAGTTTGAGTTGTGATCAATACTGAGATACGTATACACTGGGTCGTGGATTAATTAAAGATAATATTTATCGATTTATTTCTGTACATCTAACTGAGGACAACTAGTTGTAGGTTACTAACGAGGACAGCTGACTTAATAAACTTAAAACATCAAAATATATTAAAAGTGTTGTAAATATATTTTGAACATACTTTGATATATATGTATATATTGTTATAGGTTCGTGAATCAACCAGTGGCCAAGTCTTACTTCCCTACGAAGTAAAAATCTGTGAAAGTGAGTTATAGTCCCACTTTTAAAATCTAATATTTTTGGGATGAGAATACATGCAGGTTTTATAAATGATTTACAAAATAGACACAAGTATGTGAAACTACATTCTATGGTTGAATTATCGAAATCGAATATGCCCCTTTTTATTAAGTCTGGTAATCTAAGAATTAGGGAACAGACACCCTAATTGACGCGAATCCTAAAGATAGATCTATCGGGCCCAACAAGCCCCATCCAAAGTACCGGATGCTTTAGTACTTCGAAATTTATATCATATCCGAAGGGTGTCCCGGAATGATGGGGATATTCTTATATATGCATCTTGTTAATGTCGGTTACCAGGTGTTCACCATATGAATGATTTTTATCTCTATGTATGGGATGTGTATTGAAATATGAAATCTTGTGGTCTATTATTATGATTTGATATATATAGGTTAAACCTATAACTCACCAACATTTTTGTTGACGTTTTAAGCATGTTTATTCTCAGGTGATTATTAAGAGCTTCCGCTGTCGCATAGTTAAATAAGGACGAGATTTGGAGTCCATGCTTGTATGATATTGTGTAAAAACTGCATTCAAGAAACTTATTTTGTTGTAACATATTTGTATTGTAAACCATTATGTAATGGTCGTGTGTAAACAGGATATTTTAGATTATCATTATTTGATAATCTACGTAAAGCTTTTTAAAACCTTTATCTATGAAATAAAGGTTATGGTTTGTTTTAAAAATGAATGCAGTCTTTGAAAAACGTCTCATATAGAGGTCAAAACCTCGCAACGAAATCAATTAATATGGAACGTTTTTAATCAATAAGAACGGGACATTTCATCCGATTTGTTGGAGTGAAGTGGGGGATAGACAGATTACGGGTCCGGAGATAATACAAGAAACTACCGAGAAGATCATCCAAATTCAAAAACGGTTGAAAATCGCCCAAAGTCGACAAAAGAGCTACGCCGACATTAAAAGAAAAGAGATAGAATTTGAAATTGGAGAAATGGTCATGCTTAAGGTTGCACCTTGGAAAGGTGTTGTTCGATTTGGTAAACGGGGGAAATTAAATCCAAGGTATATTGGACCATTCAAGATTATTGATCGTGTCGGACTAGTAGCTTACCAACTTGAGTTACCTCAACAACTTGCGAATGTACATAACACTTTCCACGTCTCGAATTTGAAGAAATGTTTTGCTAAAGAAGATCTCACTATTCCGTTGGACGAAATCCAAATCAATGAAAAACTTCAATTCATTGAAGAACCCGTCGAAATAATGGATCGTGAGGTTAAGAGACTTAAACAAAACAAGATACCGATTGTTAAGGTTCGATGGAATGCTCGTAGAGGACCCGAGTTCACCTGGGAGCGTGAAGATCAGATGAAGAAGAAATACCCGCATCTATTTCCAGAAGATTCATCAACACTTTCAACTGCTTAAAATTTCGGGACGAAATTTATTTAATGGGTAGGTACTGTAGTGACCCGAACTTTTCCATGTTTATATATATATATATTAAATGAAATTGTTATTTACATGATTAAGTGTTTCCAACATGTTAAGCAATCAAACTTGTTAAGACTTGATTAATTGAAATAGGTTTCATATAGACAATTGACCACCCAAGTTGACCGGTGATTCACGAACGTTAAAACTTGTAAAAACTATACGATGACATATATATGGTTATATATACAGTTAACTGTTGGGATTCAAAAGATTACCAAGTTTCCATATCCATATATGTATATGTCTAAAATCATTTTTATAAACATAGAAAGCGGAAGCATATTAAAAAAATCTTTACAAAGTTTAACCATTTAAACATGAATCCCAAAATAGATCAAGTCAAGAATAATATGCTTACATACAACAAGTGGGTTTAGATTTTTACCTCCTCAAGCTAGTTGAGGGTTACTACAAGATGATGAAGAAGATGATGATGAACAAGCTTCTTACTTGAAGCCTCAAGCTTGAAATACCCACAAGCAATAACCCCAACACCTTTGTAATTAGTTAGGATTTAAATGACACTATAAATGAGCTTGTCAAAAACAAATTAAGACTTCCCTTTTGGCAATAAAAGGCCACGGCCTTCAGCACAGCTACAGCAGAATTTTGTGCAGTTTTCTAGCTCTTTTGATATGTTTGAATGCATGTGTGTGTAGAATACTAAGTCCCCTTGGTCTTAGTTAAGCATGGGTAGCAAGTATTAAACAAATGCATGCTTATTCTAACTCCCATGCCACTCACATTGCCATAATATAATATACTTTTATAAAAAAAACTGATTTTATAAAATCAGTTTTTATAAAACTTGATTTCATAAAATACATTTTATAAACTTGTATATATATTATTTGTTATGTATATTTCATAAAACCAATTTTATAAAATGTATCATAACTTAATCAATTATTTAACCTATAAATAATTAAATCCTTGTTATATAAGTTGTTCCATAACTTATATATAAACATATCAAGTAATATTATTTAAGAAACCTTTTCCTTAAAATTCAAGTGTCGCGTATTTAATCAATGATCCAATAGTTAAGATCAAATACGAACAAGGTGTCGGTAAGCTTGTTATTGGGTATGACCCGACTTGGATCAAAACATATTAGCCACATTAATTTAATATGTCTCTCGGGCATACGAAAAACCTTCAATCTCCCACTTGCACGAGAAACATAAGAAATTAATGCAAGTGACGGATACCACCTAACGACCGTCCATCACCCCCAATATGTTATGACTTTGTGCCATTCAATAACATCATCCCTTTTGAGTTCCCATCTCGAATATGAATAGGTGAATCTTTTCATTATATCCTTTCGTCCTAGATGTCATGTTAAATCCAAGAGACACAGAGTGATCACTCTCTTCTAGATTTAACTTTATCAGGCCTTAGACATCTGACTCTCAACGAATAAGAGAGACAAATTCCATCTTGACTACATACGTCCTAAATATATACCTTGTATTATACCTGAGCTCTTCCTTATGAACTACCATATTTCAGAATAGCGAAGGAATGAATCAAGGCACAATACTTGGTAAATATCCGAACCCAATATGTATCTCAGGTCAGAGGATACAATGATATTCGCCTTTACTCAAGACTACATGTGATCAACCACAAAGGCTCCATTTAGTAAATCTTGAGGGCGGGTCTTCCAATATTTGTATCCCACAAATATCTATGAACCTTGGTTGCAACCTTGCCCCACATTCAGTCCGTGAATGTATACCAATCCAAGTTCATAATAGTCTAAACCTCACACTTGTTCCCACAAATGTGATCAACTACGGAATTTAGAATAATTGGTTATTCATGGATAAAATATGCAAAATAGGAACTTAACTCAAAATAAATTAAACCATAATTATATTAATGAGTTTGAACAATTTAGTTCCGTTACAATACTTAAAACAGATCATGACCAATCACTAGAATATCGAAGCCCTAATGCACAAACATGTCCTGCATGTTTTGATCCATGTAAGAGCTTCGTGAGAGGATCCGCTATATTAATATCTGTGTGAACTTTGCGAATACATATCTTTCCCTTTTCAACTTCATCCCTTATGTAGTTGAATCTCCGCTCAATGTGACGGGTCTTTTGATGAGCACGAGGTTCCTTGATTTGAGCAATCGCACCCTCGTTGTCACAAAAGATCTCAAGAGGGTCCTGAATGGAAGGGACTACTCCTAAGTCATCAATGAATTTCTTCATCCATGCAGCTTCCTGAGCTGCTAATGATGCGGCGATGTACTCCGACTCTGTAGTGGATAGAGCAACAACATCCTGTTTTGAACTGTTCCAAGAGACCGCACCTCCATTTAATGTGAAGACATAACCGGATTGTGATCGAGAATCATCACGATCAGTTTGGAAACTCGCATCCACGTAACCTTTTACAGCGAGTTCCTCCTCACCAGACCCATATATCAGAAACATATCCTTAGTCCTCCTAAGGTATTTCAATATACTTTTAACAGCAATCCAATGACCGTTTCCTGGGTTATTCTGGTATCTACTTGTCAGGCTAAGAGCGCATGACACATCCGGTCTAGTGCATATCATTGCATACATGATTGACCCAATGGCAGAAGCATATGGGACTTTCTTCATTCTCTCCTATTTATCTTTCGTGGTGGGGCACTGAGATGAACTGAGAAGTTTTCCCTTTTGAATAGGTACCAAACCTTTCTTAGAGTTCTCCATTTTGAACCTTTTCAAGATCTTTTCAATGTATGCACTTTGATTTAAACCTATCAGTTTCTTGGATCTATCCCTGTAGATCCCAATCCCCAAAACGTATTGTGCTTCTCCAAGATCCTTAATGGAGAAGCATTTGCTTAACCAAGTTTTAACACCTTGCATTGCCGGAATATCATTTCCAAATAACAATATATCATCCACATATAGTACAAGGAACATGATAGTGCTCCCACTAGCTTTCTTGTATACACAAGCTTCATCACCATTTTTAATGAAGCCAAATTTCTTGGCCTCCTTATTAAAACGATGATTCCACATTCTAGATGCTTGTTTCAATCCGTAGATTGACTTCTTTAACTTGCATACCTTTTTAGGATATTTCGGATCAACAAAACCCTCAGGCTGAACCATATAGACATCTTCCTCAAGATGTCCATTTAGGAAAGCGGTCTTGACATCCATTTGCCATATTTCATAATCATAATGAGCAGCAATGGCAAGTAATATCCTAATAGACTTTAGCATTGCCACAGGCGAAAAAGTTTCATCATAGTCAACCCCTTGAGTTTGAGTGAAACCTTTTGCTACAAGTCTAGCTTTATATGTATCCAAGTTTCCATGTATGTCGGTTTTCATTTTGAAAAGCCATTTACAATCAACTAGCCTTGAGCCAGCAGGTTGTGTAACAAGTTCCCAAACTTGGTTGTCATACATGGATTGCATCTCAGCGTTCATGGCTTCCTGCCATTTATCTTTATCAATCCTTGATAAAGCATCTTGGTAGTTTATTGGTTCATCCAAATCAACCACATAGCAACCATCCATGAGAAACCCATATCTCTCAGGAGGATTACTAATCCTACCAGATCTGCGAACGTCTTGTGTATTTTGATCATCCATTTGATCATTCTCAACATTTTCATGTTGAGTGCTAGTGTCAACCAATTGTGTATCATCTACTTGATCTTGAACCTCCTCAAGATCTATCTTCCTTTCACTATTTCCTTCCATTAGGAACTTAGTTTCAAGGAATTCCGCCTTCCGAGCAACAAATACATTCTGCTCGGATGGATCATAGAAATAATATCCCATATCATTCTTGGGATATCCTATGAAGATACACTTCGTGGATCGAGCATTCAACTTATTAGGGACGTAACGCTTAGGGTAAGCTTCACATCCCCATACCTTTAAGTATGATAGAGATGGAGGTTTTCCAAACCACATCTCATGAGGTGTTCGTTCCACTTTCTTGGTTGGGGCCATATTTAAAATACGAGCCACGGAGCATAGACAATAACCCCAAAATGATAGAGGTAACGAGCTTCTAGCCATCATAGATCGAACCATATCCATTAGGGTTCGGTTCCTCCTTTCGGAAACTCCATTCAGTTGGGGTGTTCCAGGAGGAGTGAGTTGTGAGATAATCCCACAACTTCTAAGATGATCTTGGAAGGCATCGCTTAGGTATTCACCTCCTCTATCGGTATGCAGTACCTTGATTGTCTTGTTGAGTTGATTTTGTACTTCGTTTTGATATTCTTTGAATGCTTCAAAAGTTTCATCCTTATGCCTTAACAAGTAGACATATCCGAAATGACTGAAGTCATCAATGAATGTAACAAAGTATCTTTCACCATTCCTAGTCATGGGCTTAAAGGGTCCACACACATCCGAATGTATTAATCCCAATAAGTCTTTCGCCCTTTCATAGGTCCCTTTGAAAGGTGCTTTAGTCATTTTGCCTTGTAAACAAGATTCACATACATCAAACGAGTCCATCTCATTTGATTTTAAAAGTCCATTCTTTTGAAGTGTATGCATTCGGTTCTTGTTTATGTGACCAAGGCGATAATGCCATAAGTAGGAATCACTCAAATCCCTTTTGAGTTTCTTGGTGCTTGTATGGTACATTGAGCTACTAGATGATGTGTCATCATGAACCAATTCATAAATTCCATTTGAAGGCGAAGCCTTGAAATAGAATACATTATCTAAACAAACATGGATATCATCATTAATAAAATTAACATTAAAACCATATTGTTTCAAACGGGAAACAGAAATAATGTTTCGACACAAGTCGGGTGCATACAAAACATCATTCAAAATAAGTTCCATGCCACTTGGAAGTTTTAACACAAAGTCTCCTTGAGCTTTCACTTGCACTTTAGCTCCATTCCCCATGAAGAGACTTGATGTTCCCGTTTGCTTGTTACTTCTTTTGAACCCCTGCAAAGAATTGCAAATGTGAGTTCCACATCCAGTGTCTAATACCCATGTATTAGAAGAAGTAATACTAAGCTCTGTATATACCATATATATATTACCTGAGGATTGCCCCGCATCCCTCTTTTCCTTCAACTCCTTAAGGTAGACCGGTCAGTTTCGTTTCCAATGACCCATCTCACCGCAACCGAAACATGGGTCTTCCTTGGGGTTTGCCTTTTCCGCAACCTTTTGCTTTTTGTTCTTGTTCTTGGTTGGGGTAACCATCTTCACCTTTCCCTTGCCTTGATAGGCGGGTCCTTTTCTCTTAGCCACCTTAGGCTTAGAGGTGTTGTTACCTTTTGACCCGCCATCATTGATCATTAGCACGGGTGAAGCCCTTTTACCCATGCTTGTTTCGGCCGTCCTTAACTTGCCATGAAGCTCACCGATGGTCTTATCCATCCCATTCATATTGTAATTAATTACAAATTAGTCAAACCTCTTTGACAAGGAGTTTAGGATAAGATCGGTGGCTAGCTCATTGGAAATGTTGAGGATAAGACGGTTTGCGCGATCAATGAGGCTTTTCATTTTGAGGACATAGGAGGAGACGGATTGGGTGTCATCCATACGACATGCAAGTAGCGCTCGAACCGTTTCGAAGCGCTCGACATGTGCTTGTTGAAGGAACATCTCCTTCAATTGCGTTATCATGTCATATGCACTATGATGTTCGAAATCCTTTTGGAGTTCGGGTATCATAGTCCCAAGCATTAGGCAACCAACTTGCACCGAATCGGCACAATATTTGTCATAGTAAGCCACGCCCTCCGTATCATCCATGTCGGGTTGATCGGGAATGGGGTCCTCCAACACATACGCTTTATCCTCGAGTTTGAGGACAATCCTAAGATTACGGAACCAATCCATAAAGTTCGTATGGTTGAGTTTGTCTTTCTCGAGGAGAGACCTTAACGATAGGTTGTTTAGGTTAAGTGGTGCGTTTTGCATGTTTTTGTTGTTATTAGCGGCCATCTACAAAATTAACAAAGTTCATTTAAGTATTGATTTCAAATTTAATAAACAATACCCTTTTATATTATAATTGTCTTATTAAATATTAGAATCCAACGGTAAATCAAATTTCGGTTAGGTGACCTTTATCCCGTTATTTGATTTAGCTAGGTAGTCATTTATATGACAATTGCAATCCTTTTGCAACTTATAAATTATGGGATCATGCAATCCTTTTGCATGGCATATTTATCCCATCAACGCCTATTTGTTCCTCATGCTTCGGTGACCCTAAGTTCATGATTCCCAAATCAAGTCGTCCTACTTGTGTAAACATGTAAAATTAACATGCAAGTGGTTAGGTGACCTTTATCCCACAAGCATGTGAATTTTACCTTAACCATATTAGTTTGCTCATAACGGTTAGGTGACCTTTATCCCATTATGAGTTCACTACTATGTTCAAGTGTCCCACAATAGGATGGCGTTTAACTTGTTTTCCTTGTTTTAGTTTTTAAGGGATTTTAAGTCTTTCTTAAATTCTAGTTTAAGCCAACATTTTTCCATACACCAACATGCATTTGATGTATGGTATATAATGAAAAACCCATTTCATGTCATTAGTAAAATAACCAAATTTTACTTGATATAAACCATTTTATATACATTTTGCATCTAGTACCTAATAACCATTTATTAGTGTCTTTTGTTGTTTTAATTATAACCAATTATAATGTCATTTTTGCAAGTTGTTTCATGAGATCTTGTAACAACCAAACACATACACAAAACCATACAAGCATGCAAAATAAAAGTCCACAATCATGCCAAAGTGGTAAACACTTGTTTAGCCAAAACAAGTGTTACCTAAAGGGTTAAGACCACAAAGTAGGAGATTAACAAATCTTCCACTAACTCTTGCATCCTTATGCTCCATCTTTTAATCTTCTTGAATCTTCACTTTTCTTTTTACAAAATATATAACCTAATACATTTTTCTAGAAAAGGTAATTACAACCTAATCTATTTTACATACCAAATAAAATAAATTACATCATCAAAATTACAAGATTATTACAAACCAAATGAATGAATTTACAATCATCAAAATACAACCAAATCACACACAAATCCAACCACAAGGTCAAGGCATGATTGTGAACCAAAACAACAACAAATCTTGGCCAAACTTAAAGCTCCAAAACCCATTTGGAACCCCAAAAATTCGGCCAAAAAGGACCCCCACCCAAAACCCAAAATTTTACTTTCTAGTTTCATGCATGTTACTAGATTGTAAAGAAAATGGGTTTACAAGCCAAATACAAGAAGCATATTTCTATGACTTTGGCTCTTGATACCATTGTTGGGATTCAAAAGATTACCAAATTTCCATATCCATATATGTATATGTCTAAAATCATTTTTATAAACATAGAAAGCGGAAGCATATTAAAACAATCTTTACAAATTTTAACCATTTAAACATGAATCCCAAAATAGATCAAGTCAAGAATAATATGCTTACATACAACAAGTGGGTTTAGAGTTTTACCTCCTCAAGCTAGTTGAGGGTTACTACAAGATGATGAAGAAGATGATGATGAACAAGCTTCTTACTTGAAGCCTCAAGCTTGAAATACCCACAAGAAATAACCCCAACACCTTTGTAATTAGTTAGGATTTAAATGACACTATAAATGAGCTTGTCAAAACCAAATTAAGACTTCCCTTTTGGCAATAAAAGGCCACGGCCTTCAGCACAGCTACATCAGAATTTTGTGCAGTTTTCTAGCTCTTTTGATATGTTTGAATGCATGTGTGTGTAGAATACTAAGTCCCCTTGGTCTTAGTTAAGCATGGGTAGCAAGTATTAAACAAATGCATGCTTATTCTAACTCCCATGCCACTCACATTGCCATAATATAATATACTTTTATAAAAAAAACTGATTTTATAAAATCAGTTTTTATAAAACTTGATTTCATAAAATACATTTTATAAACTTGTATATATATTATTTGTTATGTATATTTTATAAAACCAATTTTATAAAATGTATCATAACTTAATCAATTATTTAACCTATAAATAATTAAATCCTTGTTATATAAGTTGTTCCATAACTTATATATAAACATATCAAGTAATATTATTTAAGAAACCTTTTCCTTAAAATTCAAGTGTCGCGTATTTAATCAATGATCCAATCGTTAAGATCAAATACGAACAAGGTGTCGGTAAGCTTGTTATTGGGTATGACCCGACTTGGATCAAAATATATTAGCCACATTAATTTAATATGTCTCTCGGGCATACGAAAAACCTTCATTAACATGATTTTATTATAAGTATGTATCTCATTGGGTATTTTAACAATGAGTTATATACATAAAAATGAGACTATTAATTTAAGAAACTCGAAAACGATATATATAAGGATTATCGTTATAACAACGTCTTACTAGGTACATATGAATCATATTAAGATATTGATACACTTGATTAATTATGTTAAATGATAAGTAAATATATTATTAAGTGTATTAACAATGAAATACATATGTAAAAATAAGACTACTAACTTAATGATTTCGAAACGAGACATATATGTAACGATTATCGTTGTAACGACATTTAACTGTATATATATATCATACTAAGATATATTATATATCATAATATCATGATAATATAAAAATTTAACATCTCATTTGTTATAATAAACAATGGATTAACAACATTCAACAAGATTGTTAACCTAAAGGTTTCAAAATAACATTTACATGTAAAGACTAACGATGACTTAACGACTCAGTTAAAATGTATATACATTTAGTGTTTTAATATGTATTCATACACTTTTGAAAGACTTCAAGACACTTATCAAAATACTTCTACTTAACAAAAATGCTTACAATTACATCCTCGTTCAGTTTCATCAACAATTCTACTCGTATGCACCCGTATTCGTACTCGTACAATACACAGCTTTTAGATGTATGTACTATTGGTATATACACTCCAATGATCAGCTATTAGCAGCCCATGTGAGTCACCTAACACATGTGGGAACCATCATTTGGCAACTAGCATGAAATATCTCATAAAATTACAAAAATATGAGTAATCATTCATGACTTATTTACATGAAAACAAAATTACATATCCTTTATATCTAATCCATACACCAACGACCAAAAACACCTACAAACACTTTCATTCTTCAATTTTCTTCATCTAATTGATCTCTCTCAAGTTCTATCTTCAAGTTCTAAGTGTTCTTCATAAATTCCAAAAGTTCTAGTTTCATAAAATCAAGAATACTTCCAAGATTGCAAGTTTACTTCCAAGTTTTCTAAATCCATTCCAATTAATCATCTAAGATCAAGAAACCTTTGTTACTTACAGTAGGTTATCTTTCTAATACAAGGTAATAATAATATTCAAACTTTAATTCAATTTCTATAACTATAACAATCTTATTTCAAGTGGAAATCTTACTTGAAATTGTTTTCGTGTCATGATTCTGCTTCAAGAACTTTCAAGCCATCCAAGGATCCTTTGAAGCTAGATCTATTTTTCTTATTTCCAGTAGGTTTATCCAAGGAACTTGAGGTAGTAATGATGTTCATAACATCATTCTATTCATACATATAAAGCTATCTTATTCGAAGGTTTAAACTTGTAATCACTAGAACATAGTTTAGTTAATTCTAAACTTGTTCGCAAATAAAAGTTAATCCTTCTAACTTGACTTTTAAAATCAACTAAACACATGTTCTATATCTATATGATATGCTAAATTAATGATTTAAAACCTGGAAACACGAAAAACAACGTAAAACTGGATTTACGCCGTCGTAGTAACACCGCGGGCTGTTTTGGGTTAGTTAATTAAAAACTATGATAAACTTTGATTTAAAAGTTTTTATTATGGGAAAATGATTTTTATTATGAACATGAAACTATATCTAAAAATTATGGTTAAACTCAAAGTGGAAGTATGTTTTCTAAAATGGTCATCTAGACGTCGTTCTTTCGACTGAAATGACTACCTTTACAAAAATGACTTGTAACTTATTTTTCCGACTATAAACCTATACTTTTTATGTTTAGATTCATAAAATATAGTTCAATTTGAAACCATAGCAATTTGATTCACTCAAAACGGATTTAAAATGAAGAAGTTATGGGTAAAACAAGATTGGATAATTTTTCTCATTTTAGCTACGTGAAAATTGGTAACAAATCTATTCCAACCATAACTTAATCAACTTGTATTGTATATTATGTAATCTTGAGATACCATAGACACGTATACATTGTTTCGACCTATCATGTCGACACATCTATATATATTTCGGAACAACCATAGACACTCTATATGTGAATGTTGGAGTTAGCTATACAGGGTTGAGGTTGATTCCAAAATATATATAGTTTGAGTTGTGATCAATACTGAGATACGTATACACTGGGTCGTGGATTGATTCAAGATAATATTTATCGATTTATTTCTGTACATCTAACTGTGGACAACTAGTTGTAGGTTACTAACGAGGACAGCTGACTTAATAAACTTAAAACATCAAAATATATTAAAAGTGTTGTAAATATATTTTGAACATACTTTGATATATATGTATATATTGTTATAGGTTCGTGAATCGATCCGTGGCCAAGTCTTATTTCCGAGGAAGGAAATATCTGTGAAAGTGAGTTATAGTCCCACTTTTAAAATCTAATATTTTTGGGATGAGAATACATGCAGGTTTTATAAATGATTTACAAAATAGACACAAGTACGTGAAACTACATTCTATGGTTGAATTATCGAAATCGAATATGCCCCTTTTTATTAAGTCTGGTAATCTAAGAATTAGGGAACAGACACCCTAATTGACGCGAATCCTGAAGATAGATCTATTGGGCCTAACAAACCCCATCCAAAGTACCGGATGCTTTAGTGCTTCGAAATTTATATCATATCCGAAGGGTGTCCCGGAATGATGGGGATATTCTTATATATGCATCTTGTTAATGTCGGTTACCAGGTGTTCACCATATGAATGATTTTTATCTCTATGTATGGGATGTGTATTGAAATATGAAATCTTGTGGTCTATTGTTACGATTTGATATATATATGTTAAACCTATAACTCACCAACATTTTTGTTGACGTTTAAAGCATGTTTATTCTCAGGTGAATACTAAGAGCTTCCGCTGTTGCATACTAAAATAAGGGCAAGATTTGGAGTCCATGTTTGTATGATATTGTGTAAAAACTGTATTCAAGAAACTGATGTCGATGTAATATATTTCTATTGTAAACCATTGTGTAATGGTCGTGTGTAAACAGTATATTTTAGATTATCATTATTTGATAATCTACGTAATGTTTTTAAAACCTTTATTGATAAAATAAAGGTTATGGTTGTTTTAAAAATGAATGCAGTCTTTGAAAAACGTCTCATATAGAGGTCAAAACCTCGCAACGAAATCAATTAATATGGAACGTTTATAATCAATATGAACGAGACATTTCAAATAACATTAGTCATGAATGTTATTAATTATTTCTTTGATCGTTTTTCCGTCTAAATAATAACATTCATCACAAAGTGTCTTTTTTAAATGTTCATATTTTTACCTAAACTTGATGTCTTAAAAAATTTTTTTAGAAAAAAAGAAAAAAAATTTACTTTCCTCCACTTCCCCCTAAAATACAAAAATATAAATTTCAAAATATAAAATATTACTCCCTCCGTCTCATATTAATAGTCCACAGACAAAAAATACACAGTTTAAGGAAATATCATAAAAGTACTGTACTTTATGTTTACTTTTCAGTTTTACCCTTACCTTTTTTTTTTAATTTAATCCTATCCACATACATTAAGGGCATAATAGAACTTAAGCTTCTTATTATTTTCTATTTATGGAAGTGGACTATTAATTTGGGACATTCCAAAATAGAATACTGAACTATTAATATGGGACAGAGCGACTACAAAATGTATAGAAAAAAGGTAACTGACCGCTTCTTTTTTGCTACTGTATATTGCTTTTCCTCCATATCCTGAAGAGTTGAATCAAGACGCTTCCTGTTATAACAATAATATTAATCAAATTCACAATTTGAAAAATCAACTAAAATAACGGAGATAAATGAGAATTCAAGCATAGCTATTATAATCTGATTGATGGTTAGATATCTATTTAACATGTAAATCAACAAAAACACTGACTTAAGTTCATCATGGCATTTGATAAGTTGAAATGCCCTCACAAATCTAGACTAAATAGCTAAGCGGGTCGAATTAAACCCCAAAAAGATAAAAATAGCTATGAAAATACTTTACACAATGTAATCACATCATCAAACTAACTAATAAAACTCTTTAACAAGGATTTACGTAACTAATTTACTGATTTTTGAAACAAGAACTGGATAAGCTTAAAGATAAGATTATAATGTGAATATGTCAACATATAATTTAGCAGAGATATATTCAATTATTTTTCGAACATTTGCATTTGCTTCCGCAAGATCCTGCTTTACCAGTAACAAAATCGGATCATATAAATTAGGATAATATCTTGTATATCTCTTATTGTATTTGGCGATTGTGTATATCCTATAACTTAGGAATGTTTGTTAGGCTTGCACCTATTTATATTCTATGAATACATCTCTCATAAATAACTTGAGTTTACAAAACCTAATATGGTATCAGCCTAAATTTCCTGGCCGCTTTTCTTCTTTTCTTTTTTGTATCATCATCATCTCTAACATGGTAGGTGATGCTACTTATTTTGATTCCACCACCAAAAACCGATGCTCCTCTACCCATTTCCACTGTTTTACACATGCTTAATATTAAGCCTTCTTCTACAAACTATATATTGTGGCACAAACAAATGCAGCCTCTACTAGCCTAATAACAATTAACAGAATATGTTATGTTGATGGTTCTATCCCTCAACTATTGCCTACCATTACCGCTGGTACGATTGTATCACCAAATCCTGAATACACTTCATGGATTGTTGCTGATCAGCGTGATCTCATTCTCATTCAATCCTCTTTATCTGAAGAAGCCATGGCCGAAACTCTTGGTCACTCTACCTCTCGGGCTATTTGGGTTGCGCTTGAACAATCCTATCGACATGACTCTCTTGAACACACTCATAATCTTATTCTTCATCTAAAAAAGGATTCTTCCACTGTTGTTGAATATTCACGCAAGTTTAAGAATATTTGTGACCTATTACAAGCTATTGGTCATCCTCTTGCAGATGATGATAAATCTCATTGGTTTTTATGTGGTCCTGTTTCATCCTTTTAAACCTTTTCTACCACTCAACGTTTCCTCACATCTAAACCCAAGTTTCGTGATTTAGTTTCTCAAGCAGAGAGCCATGAGATGTTTTTTCAAGCTGTAACAGACAACAATATTTCTCCTGTTGCTTTTAATACTGCTACTTCGCGTGTCCCTACAAATTAGTCCACATCTCGTGGTCGTGGAAGATCTTACAGTTGAGTTAACTCATCTCGTGGACGCGGTCGTGGCTATAGATATCCACCTAATTGTCAACTATGTCGTAAAGAGGGTCATTATGCAAATCAATACCAAGATTACACCTATGCTCGCAATACTACCAACCTGAATGCCAACCTTGCTCATGCTTTTCAAACTCAGTGCAATACATCTTCTCCTGACTGGTATGCTGATATGGGTGCTTCGGCTTATATGACACCTAATTCAGCTCATCTTGATGTTACTTCATCATATTCTGGCATCGAAACTATTTACTTTGCTAATGGTGGAAACTCCTCTATTTCTCATATTGGTAGTTCTGTTTTAGCTTCTAACATATCCTTACATGATGTCCTTGTTGTTCCGAAGATGACTAAAAATATTCTTTCTGTTAGTAAACTTACTCAAGATAATCAAGTTGATGTTGTTTTCTCTGATCCTATGTTTTTCATTCAGAATCGCCACACCAAAGCACCATTAGCACAAGGAAGACGCAGAGACGGTCTTTATGTTCTTAAGCAAAGTCAACACACATTTTTTTCAAAGATTTCTTCCAAACGCATTCAACCTTCTTTTTATTTATGGCATAGTCGTTTAGGGCATGTGTCGAATGATATTATTTCCCTTTTAAATAAGTTGGGTTGTGTAACTGTTACTTCTATTTTACCAACTCCACAACTTTGTTCCTCTTGTAAATTATCCAAGAGCAAACGTTTATCTTTTGATTTGAATTTAAAACTTTCATTACATGTCTTAGAATTAATGCATTTTGATTTATGGGGGATCCATCCCCCGTGCTTTCTGTTGGTGGATATAAATATTATGCGATATTTATTGATGATTATTTCCGGTTCACTTGGTTTTATCCATTGAAGGCAAAGTCTGAATTTTATAATGTATTTGTTACTTTTTTTGCCCTTGTTCAAACACAATTTGCTTGTAAGATTAAGACTTTTTAGTCTGATGGTGGTATGGAATTCATGAACCACCAAGTCCGCAATTTGTTAACATCTAATGGCACACATCATCGACTTTTATGCCCGTATGCTCCCCAGCAAAACAGGCGTGCCGAACGAAAGCATCGTCATGTTACTAAAACTGGACTTGCTATTATGTTTAATGCCCACGTTCCAGCAAGTTAGTGGACGCATGCTTTTAGCTCAGCAACTCACATTAGTTATCGTCTTCCAACGAAGCTTCTTGACCATAAGTCACCTTATGAATTGCTCTTCTCTTTGAAGCCAAATTATGGGAATTTTCGGGTGTTTGGATGCTGTGTTTTGTCCATATCTTCAGGATTACTCATCTCATAAACTTGCTCCCTAAAGTGCTGCATGTGTTTTTATCGAGTATAGCTCCCAATTTTAAGGATATAAGTTTCTTGATTTATCCACTAATCGGATTTACATAAGTCGCCACACTCACTTTGATGAGCACTCGTTTCTGTTTAAGGGGCATAAATCCACTGATGCAAATGACGCACTTCTGTTATCTACTTATTGTGATGGTTACCCTCTAATGACATCTACATCTCCACTGAGCACTTAGTCTACTTCATCTCCATCATGTAACATCCCGTTTTATTTTTACATGTCTTAAGGTACGTATTTAATCGTTAGAACGTTTATAATTCGTTTGCTCATGTGTTTAAACGATTTAAAGTGTTAGTTGATATATATATATATATATATATATATATATATATATATATATATATATATATATATATATATATATATATATATATATATATATATATATATATATATATATATATATATATATATATATATATATGTGTGTGTGTATATATATAGGCGCGTATGAATGTATACGTGTAGTTTAAGTATTTATGCGAAGCTAAAATGGGGAGTACGAGTCGGGTTATGACATTTGGGTTTGTAAACTAAAAGCTGGTCAAAAGTGGGCGTGGGGCCGCGCCGCGGCGGGCACCTCCGTGCCGCGACATATAACGCGAATCAAGAACCAGAAACCAAATTAAACAGATCGAATTTTATGTTAAATGCCGCGCCGTGGCAAAGGGGGTCGCGTCGCGACCCTACTTGAAATGACCCGTTCATATACATTATAAACGATTCACAATAGTTGATTACATTGCGAAGTATTTGACCTCTATATGATACATTTTACAAACATTGCATTCGTTTTTAAAAGACAAAATTTCTTTACATCGAAAATTGACAGGCATGCATACCATTTCATAATATCCACTATCCAACTATAAATTGATTTAATAATAATCTTTGATGAACTCAATGACTCGAATGCAACGTTCTTCAAAATATGCTATGAAAGACTCCAAGTAATATCTTTAAAATGAGCAAATGCACAGCGGAAGATTTCTTTAACACCTGAGAATAAACATGCTTTAAAGTGTCAACCAAAAGGTTGGTGAGTTCATTAGTTTATCATAATCATTTATTTCCATCATTTTAATAGACCACAAGAATTTATTTCCAGTTCTCATAAATATACGTCCCATGCATAGAGACAAAAATAATCATTCATATGGTGAACACCTGATAACCGACATTAACTAGATACATATAAGAATATCCCCTATCATTCCGGGATCCTCCTTCGAACATGATATAAATTTCGAAGTACTAAAGCATCCGGTACTTTGGATGGGGTTTGTTAGGCCCAATAGATCTATCTTTAGGATTCGCGTCAATTAGGGTGTCTGTTCCCTAATTCTTAGATTACCAGACTTTAATAAAAAGGGGCATATTCGATTTCGATAATTCAACCATAGAATGTAGTTTCAATTACTTGTGTCTATTTCGTCAAACATTTATAAAAGCGCATGTATTCTCAGTTCCAAAAATATAAAGGGTAAAAAGGCAAATGAAACTCACCATACTGTATTTCGTAGTAAAAATACATATAACGTCATTGAACAAGTGCAAGGTTGGCCTCGGATTCACGAACCTAAATTAATTATATATAATTATGTGTTGGTCAATATTTGTCTAACAAATTAGGCCAAGTCATAGTGTACCACAATCCTAATGCTCGAGACTAATATGCAAAAGTCAACAAAAGTAAATTTGACTCAAAATAATTTCCAAAAATCTATACATGATTAATATATAGTTTAAATATCGTCGTTTTATATTTTTAAATATTTTTAAAAGATTTATTAGAGTAAATAATATAATTTATTTATTAATAAATAAAATTTTATATTAAATTTATATAATATAATATACTTTTATATATATTAAGTAATAAAATTTATAGGGTTCATTTAATATAATAAAGATAATATGATAGGTATTATTAAAGTAAGTTATTACACGTAGTAAAATATGTTTGTATCACATATTTATTTGATAAAATAATATCTATAATGATAGTATGTAAAAGTTGTATTATTTTGTAATAATAATTATTATTATAAAAATATCAATATTTATAATTACTAAGATGACATTATGATAAAACGATAATTCTAATTATGATAACTTTAATATTTACGATAATTTTTAATATTATCTTTAAAATAATAATTCTATTTAAAATAATAATAATAATGATATTTTATAGTAACAATGACATTTCTATTAAAATGATAATTTTTGTTAAAATGATAGTTTTAATACTAACGATATTTTTAATGATAATAGTAATGATAAAAATAATAAGAACGATAATTTTATCTAAATCTATATCTTATAATATTTTAATTTCATCATGATACTCTTACTCATTATTTCCTAATCGTTTCGTTTAATAGCTTTTAATCGTCTTTTATATCGTGTTCATAATAATGATAATAATAGTAATCAAAATAATTAGGTGTTACAAATATTTGTTTTAATTACACTAATATTAATAATGATAGTTACTATAACATTTTTAACGATAATACTAATAATTATCTTAATGATAATATAGTAATAATAATAATGACAATGGCAATATCCATTTTTAAATAATAATATATATATTAATAATGATAATAATAATAATAATAATAATAATAATAATAATAATAATAATAATAATAATAATAATAATAATTGGATAATAATTATAATAATACTAATTATAACTTTAACGATAATAACGATAGTAATAATAAAAAAAAAATAACAATTTTTAATGATAAATCCCTTTTATTGATAAAGATAATAATAATGATAATAATAAGATAAAACTAGAACGACGATAAAAACGACGATAATAATAATCATTTTTAATAAAAATATCGAAAATTCAATTGATTATAACTTCTAATCCGTTCATCGAAACCATTCGATATCTAAAGGAAAAGTCCTTAATTTTTCGCTAGCTTTCCAAGGACATGCATATCTTATACCTTATCTCAACCGCAAGTGTAACTAATTCAATATTCAACCTAACCTGTCTAAGAGCAATATCAAAAGTACAAGCATGCATAATCCTAAATACTCGAGCACTAGTCAGGGATACACTATTAGTATGTAAAAGTTAAATTATGAGTACTCACGTATCAATATTGAGATTCAATATTACAGGAAAGGTATGTAGACGCAACGGAAATGATAAACACTATATTGACCTCACGAGCATACCCATGAACCATACTCAATCACCTCCATAGCTATAACCCATAATTTTCTTAATCCTATCCTACTCGAAAAACAATTTCGAAATCACTCGGACAGCACTCCGTCGTAATATTTTATGTATACTAATAATATCTTGAAATAATACGGAGTAAATATATATATGTAAATCGATTGAGAGAGTTTAGAGAAAAATATTTTCAAGTTTCTATGAAATAATGAAACCTATTGAATTCTATTTATAATAGATTTTTGAATTATTAAAGTGAATTATTAAAGTATGAATTATTAAAGTGAATTATTAAAGTGAATTATTAAAGTGAATTATTAAAGTATGAATTATTAAAGTGAATTATTAAAGTTAAAGTTGAAATGTCCCGTTCTTATTGATTAAAAACGTTCCATATTAATTGATTTCGTTGCGAGGTTTTGACCTCTATATGAGACGTTTTTCAAAGACTGCATTCATTTTTAAAACAAACCATAACCTTTATTTCATAAATAAAGGTTTAAAAAGCTTTACGTAGATTATCAAATAATGATAATCTAAAATATCCTGTTTACACACGACCATTACATAATGGTTTACAATACAAATATGGTACATCGAAATCAGTTTCTTGAATGCAGTTTTTACACAATATCATACAAACATGGACTCCAAATCTTGTCCTTATTTTAGTATGCAACAGCGGAAGCTCTTAATATTCACCTGAGAATAAACATGCTTTAAACGTCAACAAAAATGTTGGTGAGTTATAGGTTTAACCTATATATATCAAATCGTAACAATAGACCACAAGATTTCATATTTCAATACACATCCCATACATAGAGATAAAAATCATTCATATGGTGAACACCTGGTAACCGACATTAACAAGATGCATATATAAGAATATCCCCATCATTCCGGGACACCCTTCGGATATGATATAAATTTCGAAGTACTAAAGCATCCGGTACTTTGGATGGGGTTTGTTAGGCCCAATTGATCTATCTTTAGGATTCGCGTCAATTAGGGTGTCTGTTCCCTAATTCTTAGATTACCAGACTTAATAAAAAGGGGCATATTCGATTTCGATAATTCAACCATAGAATGTAGTTTCACGTACTTGTGTCTATTTTGTAAATCATTTATAAAACCTGCATGTATTCTCATCCCAAAAATATTAGATTTTAAAAGTGGGACTATAACTCACTTTCACAGATTTTTACTTCGTCAGGAAGTAAGACTTGGCCACTTGTTGATTCACGAACCTATAACAATATATACATATATATATCAAAGTATGTTCAAAATCTATTTACAACACTTTTAATATATTTTGATGTTTTAAGTTTATTAAGTCAGCTGTCCTCGTTAGTAACCTACAACTAGTTGTCCACAGTTAGATGTACAGAAATAAATTGATAAATATTATCTTGAATCAATCCACGACCCATTGTATACGTATCTCAGTATTGATCACAACTCAAACTATATATATTTTGGAATCAACCTCAACCCTGTATAGCTAACTCCAACATTCACATATAGAGTGTCTATGGTTATTCCGAAATATATATAGATGTGTCGACATGATAGGTCGAAACATTGTATACGTGTCTATGGTATCTCAAGATTACATAATATACAATACAAGTTGATTAAGTTATGGTTGGAATAGATTTGTTACCAATTTTCACGTAGCTAAAATGAGAAAAATTATCCAATCTTGTTTTACCCATAACTTCTTCATTTTAAATCCGTTTTGAGTGAATCAAATTGCTATGGTTTCATATTGAAATCTATTTTATGAATCTAAACATAAAAAGTATAGGTTTATAGTCGGAAAAATAAGTTACAAGTCGTTTTTGTAAAGGTAGTCATTTCAGTCGAAAGAACGACGTCTAGATGACCATTTTAGAAAACATACTTCCACTTTGAGTTTAACCATAATTTTTGGATATAGTTTCATGTTCATAATAAAAATCATTTTCTCAGAATAACAACTTTTAAATCAAAGTTTATCATAGTTTTTAATTAACTAACCCAAAACAGCCCGCGGTGTTCCTACGACGGCGTAAATCCGATTTTACGGTATTTTTCGTGTTTCCAGGTTTTAAATCATTAAGTTAGCATATCATGTAGTTATAGAACATGTGTTTAGTTGATTTTAAAAGTAAATTTAGAAGGATTAACTTTTGTTTGCGAACAAGTTTAGAATTAACTAAACTATGTTCTAGTGATTACAAGTTTAAACCTTCGAATAAGATAGCTTTCTATGTATGAATAGAATGATGTTATGAATATCATTACTACCTTAAGTTCCTTGGATAAACCTACTGGAAAAGAGAAAAATGGATCTAGCTTCAACGGATCCTTGGATGGCTCGAAGTTCTTGAAGCAGAATCATGACACGAAAACAAGTTCAAGTAAGATCATCACTTGAAATAAGATTTTTATAGTTATAGAAATTGAACCAAAGTTTGAATATGATTATTACCTTGTATTAGAATGATAACCCACTGTAAGAAATAAAGATTTCTTGAGGTTGGATGATCACCTTACAAGATTGAAAGTGAGCTAGCAAACTTGAAAGTATTCTTGATTTTATGTAACTAGAACTTGTAGAATTTATGAAGAACACTTAGAACTTGAAGATAGAACTTGAGAGAGATCAATTAGATGAAGAAAATTGAAGAATGAAAGTGTTTGTAGGTGTTTTTGGTCGTTGGTGTATGGATTAGATATAAAGGATATGTAATTTTGTTTTCATGTAAATAAGTCATGAATGATTACTCATATTTTTGTAATTTTATGAGATATTTCATGCTAGTTGCCAAACGATGGTTCCCACATGTGTTAGGTGACTCACATGGGCTATTAAGAGCTGATCATTGGAGTGTATATACCAATAGTACATACATCTAAAAGCTGTGTATTGTACGAGTACGAATACGGGTGCATACGAGTAGAATTGTTGATGAAACTGAACGAGGATGTAATTGTAAGCATTTTTGTTAAGTAGAAGTATTTTGATAAGTGTATTGAAGTCTTTCAAAAGTATATAAATACATATTAAAACACTACATGTATATACATTTTAACTGAGTCGTTAAGTCATCGTTAGTCGTTACATGTAAGTGTTGTTTTGAAACCTTTAGGTTAACGATCTTGTTAAATGTTGTTAACCCAATGTTTATAATATCAAAAGAGATTTTAAATTATTGTATTACCATGATATTATGATGTATGAATATCTCTTAATATGATATATATACATTAAATGTCGTTACAACGATAATCGTTACATATATGTCTCGTTTCAAAATCATTAAGTTAGTAGTCTTATTTTTACATATGTAGTTCATTGTTAATATACTTAATGATATGTTTACTTATCATAATATCATGTTAACTATATATATAACCATATATATGTCATCATATAGTTTTTACAAGTTTTAACGTTCGTGAATCACCGGTCAACTTGGGTGGTCAATTGTCTATATGAAACCTATTTCAATTAATCAAGTCTGAACAAGTTTGATTGCTTAACATGTTGGAAACATTTAATCATGTAAATATCAATCTCAATTAATATATATAAACATGGAAAAGTTCGGGTCACTACAAAAGTAAAGTAAAAATAAAGTAAAGGTAAAGTTTAAGTATAGTAAAAGTATAAAACTATGTACGTATAATACGCGTATAAATATATATAATATTAATTTAATCGTTATATATATTTAATAAAATAAAATATAAATATCGTTATCTTTATCATACTAGTTAAGTAATGAGTTGTCAAAAGTGGTTCTAGATATTTATAAAAGTTATATACGTTTTAATAATAAAGTTCTTTTTAAACTGAAAACGTTTTTGTACGTTTGAAACTAAATAGATCAATCGAGTCTTTATGAGATTTAATCTTCCACTATCCTTTGTCTAGTTCTCAATGATTGACAATTTGTTCTTATTTATAAATCACTTTACCATTTTCCGAATATTGTTAAAACGGAAAGATTTCTCAAATCAACGTGGGCCTTTCAACAGAGACTTGTAATCATAATTCAATATATCTGATAATTCAATCATTTGATCTTATCTTCTAATTCCGTTGATAAATATTTTGAAACAGATACAATCATATAAAGTATTTAATCTAATATTTTGTTTACGTTTCAAGTTATAATATATATACACACATATATATATATATATATAATCATATTCGTTTAATGGTTCGTGAATCATTGGAACATGGTCGAGGTTGAATGAATGTATGAACATAGTTTAAAATTCTTGCAATTTAACTTAACAAATATTGCTTATCGTGTCGGAAACATATAAAGATTAAAGTTTAAATTTGGTTGGAAATTTCTGGGTTGTCACACTACTGCTGTGCTGATTCGAAATTTAGATTTAAAGAGGGTTGGTTCGAGGGTATTTTCATCTTTTCGCGTTTAGATCAGATTGTGGATCAAATATCAACCACTTATCTCAATCCTTCATTTTCTTTTCTCTTTTCGTTCCATTTTCTCTTCCAAAACCCAAAACCCACTTAGATCTAAATTGAGATTTGATGACGAATTCCATTTCGTACGATTGGATAAAGGATTTTTTTTTTCGATATGAAATGATTTTGGCTAACGGATGGTATTCTAATTACATAGAATATATATATATATATATATATATATATATATATATATATATATATATATATATATATATATATATATATATATATATATATATATCAAAAGATTTCGTAGATTACGGAGGACTTTGCGGGATATATCAGGCAAAGTTTAAAGTAACAGATACGATAAGATATGATTTAGCAGATATGCTAAGATATGAATTTTTGTCTATACACTATTCATGCAATCAATGCAGCAAGACGTGTCTTAGACTAAAAATGATAAGCAGGTAATTTTCTGAGGATGATAAGTAGTTAATTTTTGACACAAAATGATAAGCAAAACTTTTGACATGCAGACACGGTCGAAGTCCAGACTCACTAATGCATCCTATCGACTTATCAGTTAGACACATTAATGCAGACCTGGTTCGCTAAGACCACCGCTCTGATACCAACTGAAATGACCCGTTCATATACATTATAAACGATTCACAATAGTTGATTACATTGCGAAGTATTTGACCTCTATATGATACATTTTACAAACATTGCATTCGTTTTTAAAAGACAAAATTTTTTTACATCGAAAATTGACAGGCATGCATACCATTTCATAATATCCACTATCCAACTATAAATTGATTTAATAATAATCTTTGATGAACTCAATGACTCAAATGCAACGTTCTTCAAAATATGCTATGAAAGACTCCAAGTAATATCTTTAAAATGAGCAAATGCACAGCGGAAGATTTCTTTAACACCTGAGAATAAATATGCTTTAAAGTGTCAACCAAAAGGTTGGTGAGTTCATTAGTTTATCATAATCATTTATTTCCATCATTTTAATAGACCACACGAATTTCATTTCCAGTTCTCATAAATATACGTCCCATGCATAGAGACAAAAATAATCATTCATATGGTGAACACCTGGTAACCGACATTAACTAGATACAGATAAGAATATCCCCTATCATTCCGGGATCCTCCTTCGGACATGATATAAATTTCGAAGTACTAAAGCATCCGGTACTTTGGATGGGGTTTGTTAGGCCCAATAGATCTATCTTTAGGATTCACGTCAATTAGGGTGTCTGTTCCCTAATTCTTAGATTACCAGACTTTAATAAAAAGGGGCATATTCGATTTCGATAATTCAACCATAGAATGTAGTTTCAATTACTTGTGTCTATTTCGTCAAACATTTATAAAAGCGCATGTATTCTCAGTCCCAAAAATATAAAGGGTAAAAAGGCAAATGAAACTCACCATACTGTATTTCGTAGTAAAAATACATATAATGTCATTGAACAAGTGCAAGGTTGGCCTCGGATTCACGAACCTAAATTAATTATATATAATTATGTGTTGGTCAATATTTGTCTAACAAATTAGGCCAAGTCATAGTGTACCACAATCCTAATGCTCGAGACTAATATGCAAAAGTCAACAAAAGTAAATTTGACTCAAAATAATTTCCAAAAATCTATACATGATTAATATATAGTTTAAATATCGTCGTTTTATATTTTTAAATATTTTTAAAAGATTTATTAGAGTAAATAATATAATTTATTTATTAATAAATAAAATTTTATATTAAATTTATATAATATAATATAGTTTTATATATATTAAGTAATAAAATTTATAGGGTTCATTTAATATCATAAAGATAATATGATAGGTATTATTAAAGTAAGTTATTACACGTAGTAAAATATGTTTGTATCACATATTTATTTGATAAAATAATATCTATAATGATAGTAAGTAAAAGTTGTATTATTTTGTAATAATAATTATTATTATAAAAATATCAATATTTATAATTACTAAGATGACATTATGATAAAACGATAATTCTAATTATGATAACTTTAATATTTACGATAATTTTTAATATTATCTTTAAAATAATAATTCTATTTAAAATAATAATAATAATGATATTTTATAGTAACAATGACATTTCTATTAAAATGATAATTTTTGTTAAAATGATAGTTTTAATACTAACAATATTTTTAATAATAATAGTAATGATAAAAATAATAAGAACGATAATTTTATCTAAATCAATATCTTATAATATTTTAATTTCATCATGATACTCTTACTCATTATTTCCTAATCGTTTCGTTTAATAGCTTTTAATCGTCTTTTATATCGTGTTCATAATAATGATAATAATAGTAATCAAAATAATTAGGTGTTATAAATATTTGTTTTAATTACACTAATATTAATAATGATAGTTACTATAACATTTTTAACGATAATACTAATAATTATCTTAATGATAATATAGTAATAATAATAATGACAATGACAATATCCATTTTTAAATAATGATATATATATTAATAATGATAATAATAATAATAATACTAATAATAATAATAATAATAATAATAATAATAATAATAATTGGATAATAATTATAATAATACTAATTATAACTTTAACGATAATAACGATAGTAATAATAAAAAAAAATAACAATTTTTAATGATAAATCCCTTTTATTGATAAAGATAATAATAATGATAATAATAAGATAAAACTAGAACGACGATAAAAACGACGATAATAATAATCATTTTTAAAAAAAATATCAAAAATTCAATTGATTATAACTTCTAATCCGTTCATCGAAACCATTCGATATCTAAAGAGAAAGTCCTTAATTTTTCGCTAGCTTTCCAAGGACATGCATATCTTATACCTTATCTCAACCGCAAGTGTAACTAATTCAATATTCAACCTAACCTGTCTAAGGGCAATATCAAAAGTACAAGCATGCATAATCCTAAATACTCGAGCACTAGTCAGGGATACACTATTAGTATGTAAAAGTTAAATTATGAGTACTCACGTATCAATATTGAGATTCAATATTGCAGGAAAGGTAGGTAGACGCAACGAAAATGATAAACACTATATTGACCTCACGAGCATACCCATGAACCATACTCAATCACCTCCATAGCTATAACCCATAATTTTCTTAATCCTATCCTACTCGAAAAACAATTTCGAAATCACTCGGACAGCACTCCGTCGTAATATTTTATGTATACTAATAATATCTTGAAATAATACGGAGTAAATATATATATGTAAATTGATTGAGAGAGTTTAGAGAAAAATATTTTCAAGTTTCTATGAAATAATGAAACCTATTGAATTCTATTTATAATAGATTTTTGAATTATTAAAGTGAATTATTAAAGTATGAATTATTAAAGTGAATTATTAAAGTATGAATTATTAAAGTGAATTATTAAAGTATGAATTATTAAAGTGAATTATTAAAGTTAAAGTAAAGTAAAAATAAAGTAAAGGTGAAGTTTAAGTATAGTAAAAGTATAAAACTATGTACGTATAATACGCGTATAAATATATATAATATTAATTTAAATCGTTATATATATTTAATAAAATAAAATATAAATATCGTTATCTTTATCATACTAGTTAAGTAATGAGTTGTCAAAAGTGGTTCTAGATATTTATAAAAGTTATATACGTTTTAATAATAAAGTTCTTTTTAAACTAAAAACGTTTTTGTACGTTTGAAACTAAATAGATCAATCGAGTCTTTATGAGATTCAATCTTCCACTATCCTTTGTCTAGTTCTCAATGATTGAAAATTTGTTCTTATTTATAAATCACTTTACCATTTTTCGAATATTGTTAAAACGGAAAGATTTCTCAAATCAACGTGGGCCTTTCAACAGAGACTTGTAATCATAATTCAATGTATCTGATAATTCAATCATTTGATCTTATCTTCTAATTCCATTGATAAATATTTTGAAACAGATACAATCATATAAAGTATTTAATCTAATATTTTGTTTACGTTTTAAGTTATAATATATATACACATATATATATATAATCATATTCGTTTAATGGTTCGTGAATCGTTGGAACATGGTCGAGGTTGAATGAATGTATGAACATAGTTTAAAATTCTTGCAATTTAACTTAACAAATATTGCTTATCGTGTCGGAAACATATAAAGATTAAAGTTTAAATTTGGTTGGAAATTTCCGGGTTGTCACACTACTGCTGTGCTGATTCGAAATTTAGATTTAAAGAGGTTTGGTTCGAGGGTATTTTCATCTTTTCGCGTTTAGATCAGATTGTGGATCAAATATCAACCACTTATCTCAATCCTTCATTTTCTTTTCTCTTTTCGTTCCATTTTCTCTTCCAAAACCCAAAACCCACTTAGATCTAAATTGAGATTTGAATGTGAAGAATTGTGATTCGGTCTTTGGAGTAAGAAATAAATTTGTTCTCCTCGTTCTTAGCTACGACTTGATAGTGTTAGTAAGTCTTAACTCCGTGTTTTGAGTTTTAGTTAATTTATGGCTAGGGTTTGGCCATTTGAGACTTGTAAGACCCATTTGGGGAATTAATGGGTGAATTTGGGTTAATGTGATGCAAGGAAAAACCAAATAGTGTTAATCTAGGGTATGGTCATGTAAATTGGGATTTGTAAGTGTTAATTGTGTTGTAGTCACTAAAAACACTTGTAAAATGATGAAAGCTTGTTAATGGGTAAGGTTTGACCAAAATTTGTAGTCTAAGTGTTAAAATGGGTCAAATGGGTGATTGTTGACCTAGTTGGATGAGACGGGTATGAAATACCCATAAATTGTGTTAGTTGGTGTTAGTAGACCCTAATAACTAGCTTTTAGTGATTTATGACGAGTCATAGCCATTAATGGGCGGTTTTGGTGGATGTGAATCATTTAATGCTTTTAGGGCATTAAATGCTTAAGGGAAAAGTGTTGGTGGTTAGTCCACTAGAGTTTTATGTTAACTAAATGCATAATGTGATAGGTGCATATCATTGAAGGTTGCGAGCTTGATTCCTAGTTCACCAAAGGCGATAAGGTGAGTGGAATAATTATATGCGTATGTATATAATGTATTTATTTGTATGCTATGGTATGAATCAAAGAGCCAGTAGTGCCATAGTATGTGCGATTGTGCTATGATGTGAACCAAAGAGCCGGTAGCATCATAGTACGTATGTTGTAGCGTGAACCAAAGAGCCGGTAGCACTACGGCACGAGTTATTATAGTGTGAACCAAAGAGCCGGTAGCACTTATAGCGAGTATGACTCGGGTTGTGAAGTGAACCAAAGAGCCGGTAGCGTCATAACCGATGCGTATGGTGTGAACCAAAGAGCCGGTAGCACCATGAGGCGAGTATGGTTAACAATTGTCGTGTGTCGTATTTGTAGCGTATTGTATTATGTCGATTTATATGCTATTGATTGTGCTAGTTGCGGTATTGGAGACTTTTAGCTTGTACTTGCGATGGTATGCTAATTGTATTGCTAGCATGTATGCGGTATGTGAGTATGTATTTGCAAGTAGGTATATTATATATGTATGTGTATAATTATTGCATTCACTAAGTGTTTTGCTTACCCTCTCGTTGTTTACTCTTTTAGGTTCCGGCGTAGACAAGGGTAAGGGTGTTCATTTGGATTAGGGGCCTCCCGCTTTGTTTTGATAGGGGATGCTTTGGATGAAGCTTTTAGAAGTTGATATAGTTTTGGGTAGTTTAGCCCCAAACCATGCTCGAGTGTCGTTTAGTTTAAAAATATCATCTATGGGTCGAACTTGTATTACAATTGATTAATGGCCTTCGTGCCTTTTGTAAACATTAAAAACGTTGTAAGGTTAAATGGGATTATGTAATGGTTTACATCTTCTGATTTATTGAATGGCGCGTTATTGGTTTATACTAAAAAATTTTTTTTATCCGGTTGAATACGGGTTGGGTTGTTTCAAGTGGTATCAGTGCATGGTCTAAGGGATTTAGGCGACTTGAGATAGGTGCCTAGACTTAGACTTTATTGTGTATGCGCTTTATGCGGGACTTGTAGGAGACTGGTCGGATCGGGGATTGGTTAGTGCCTAGGTTTAGGTGAACTAACTATGCGCTAATTGTTTTGTGTTGTGTTTTGCAATCATCAAGTGAGATAGACGTTGTACTAGCGATTTAACGCGACGTGCTCACGTAACAATGATTAGCTACCATTGTTACGGGTTCAAATCATGTCAAACAAGCGATGTACGACGATTGTTGAGCAAGATGGGGTGGTGTGAGATGTACTTATGTGCTTTTATGTAAAGTCCTTTCGTTTCATTGTTTAACCTATTTCCGTTTTATAGTATGAAGACGAGAAACGGACCCGAGAACAATGAAGGGGCTACGAGTGAGGATGTCTGTAACGACCCTGGATTTTCCAACGTTTATTTATTAATAATTGTTATTATTAATACGTGTGATAAAATGAATGTATGTTATTACATTTACATGTTGCCATGATTGCCCGAACTTGACTTTAATTGCCCGAAACGTCTTTGTGACACACGAAACTTGCATGAATAATATTTTCAAGTATTATTTATATTCCTGATTAAGTTTTATTAATCATTTTAATTAACTAAGGTTGTTGGTTAATTACTTGGGCTTTAAATGGATTAATTTGTTAATTAAGTGAACTTGGGCTTTATTAGTGAAATGGACTTATGACTTTGGGCTTACAAGCCCACCCTACCCATTTTAATGGATTAACTAGCCCACTAAGACATGTAAGTAGTAATTAGATCTTGTAACTAGTTGGTTTGAGCATTTGGAATCTAGTTGGCTCTTAATCCCCATGTAAGCTCTCTTATTATCCAACTTTTAAGACCATTACATGCAAGAACCAAGTGAGTAAACTTCTTCCCCCCTTTTTCCTTGACTTGGCCGTAGGTTTTGCCTCATGAGGAGGTGTTTTGGTTTTCAAATTTTATTAACTTATCTCTAGTATTCTCATTTTACCTCCTCACTTTTCACACACTTAATTTCACTTCACATTTTTTTCTCTCAAGCATCCCTCTCTTTTCTCTCTAATACTTGTAAGCAACTTGGATCTTTTTCTTATTTCTTTTCTTTCTAAAACCGTAGCAACAACACCCCTTTAATCATCATCATCTTTTGTTACTTGTTCTTGATTATTGTTTAGCTACTTGTCTTTGTTAATTGTTGTTACTTACTTATATGTTACAAGAATAAACTTTCTAGTTTGATTCTTCTCTTATCTCGTATCTTCAAGAACACACAAGAACTCAACTTACTAGTTATGTTCTACATACACTTTCTTAAAAGATTGCAAGTTCATGTGTTACAAATCATACTTGAAAGTCATGTTAGTAAACTTTAAAGTTTACTTTCTTAAAGATCAAACTTTGGTTTGAATCTTTAAAGTATGAACAAACCATGAACTAATTACTTGTTTACTTAGTTTATTTCTTCATATTATACACTTTAATTTCTTGTTTGTTGGTTGTGATTTGTCAAATGTTACTAGTTAACTTTGATCTCATAAATCTTGAACTAAAAGTAACTTTAAAAGTTCAAGAACATGTAAATGAAACTTTTATATTATAACTTTGTACACTTATGTTAGATCTAGACTTTTGAGTCTTGGATCTTCAAGATCAAACTAAGAACTATGTTCTACAACTTAAGATCTTGATTTCATAAGTTCACTTTCAAGTTTGTAACTTATTATTAGTCTTAAAGTTCATGTATGTGTTAGATCTAAGACTTTGATGTAACTTTGGTTCATCAAAACACTTACAACTCTTAAGTGAAGTTGTGCTACATGTCTTAGACTTGAACAAGGGTTATGATGGTCCAACCTTGGTAAATATGATGTAAACACATCAATGAGTTGTACACTTGAAGCTATAGGCATCAAGGATGAGAACCATGATGAACATCAAGCACCAAACTCACCGGAACCCATTTTTATTCTGCTTACTGTTCTCTACCTAGTGTTTTGCTGTTTCTGTAACAGAACATTAGACCTGGGATGTTGTGATTATGATTTTCAAATATCTCTTTTCGATTAGATAACTTTTCATTTAAGACTCGTCTTCATCCGAGTTACGGTTTAGGATTTATGGCCCTCCGATCGTCACTATGTCCTTTTAACGTTGTGCAGAAATTTCTGACCTACTCGCACTTAAACCGTCACCACGGTTAAACGAAGACGAGCTTACTTTTGTAAATTTTATCACACTTAAAGGACTCATAGAAGGAGCCATGGTCACTGGTCTCACCTTATTTCAGTAGGTATAGAGACCGTGGTGACTGACTGAAGTCAGCTTTTGTTTTAAACTACTTTCATAAACGAAACTTACTTTACGCCTTTTGTTTGATGATGAGTGATGATGACCTTTAAGACCTTATTTACATACTTTTAAACCTATTAAGACTATTTACTAACTTAGTACTATTTTCCTTAGGTTGAGGACCTTCGGACTGATTACCTGCACACCTTTCCGAACCAACTTTACGACTACATTATCATTGTGAGTTATAGCATTCCCTTTTTACTTTAACTTATTTTGGGAATTGAGAATGCATGCGGAATTTATGTTTTACATACTAGGCACGAGTACTTAAACTTATATATGAGTGGGTTATATAACGGCAGAAACATTCCCTTTAGCTCGGTAACGTTTAGTCATTGGTTTTTGAACCAGTGAATGCGAATCTTAGATATGGATCCATAGGGTTTGACATCCTCACTCGGGCTAGTAGCACTAGCATTTAATGAGTGTTTAATACTTCATAAACATACGCACTTGCCAAGTGTACTTTCAGGGGGTATAAACGTTAAGTTAGTTACCAAGTGCCCACGGTTAACATATACTTTATCATACTGTTTTGAAACGCTCTTTGTAGTACTGAAATCTCGTGGCCTACCTTACATACTGTTATACTTAAACTATAGCTCACCAACCTTTGTGTTGACGTTTTTAAGCATGTTATTCTCAGGTGCTTGAGGTTAGCTTCCGCTGTGTACTAGTCGTGCTGTAGACACCCGCTGCTTAGAGTTGTCATCGCATGAACTACTTTACCTTGCATTCAAACTTTAGTACTTTTGAACTATGACTTGTAACGACCATTGTGGTCACATACACTTATTATTTGCTTCTACTTAGTGAAGCATGCTTTTGGATTGTAAAACATTCGATGTTGGTTTAGACATCACTTTATTTATGAATGCAAAATCTTTTTGAAATCGCATATAGTACTTAACCTTGTAATGATCCTGTTGTTGATGATTCGTACACGATGGTTTTGTACGGGGCATCACATTTGGTATCAGAGCATTGGTTGTAGGGAATTAGGTTGCATTAGTGAGTCTAAGACCGACCCGAGTAGGATTCACTAATAGGACTAATCTACAACTTGCTAGTTTACTTGTTTCCGCTGGACTTACTGCATGCTGCTGCTTACTTTTGCTGCTATATGCCATATACTACTACATGATTTCACTACTGTATAATATTACTTGCTTTCGATTGCAAGCTACTTCCGTACGATTCGTTATTATTGCCATGCTATTTATTGTTATACATGATTTAAACTGTTGGCCTAATACGTGCTTGCTTTATGACTTACTGACATGGAAAATTTATTTTTCCTTGTTCAGATGTCGGATGTACCACCTGCTATCGTTTTGGGCAGTTTAGACTCTTCAGCTACTCCACCTACCACCGTTGCCGATCCACCGATCCCGATACGCACGAGTGACCCTAGCGCTTCATCTTCCGGGACTAGCAGCTAGCCGCCTGCACCAGTGACTACTTCTGATGGACACGTGGGCCCTACGGAGATTCCAGCTCCGTCTGCTCCCGGATCCTCGGAGTCACAGCCCCGCATCGGTGGTGTTGTGATCCCCGCAGAGTTCGGGGAAGGGCCATTCTGTAACCATATGCGCATGCCGTGCCGACGCGCTCCAGATGGACGTTTAGTGCCGATTCTGCCATTCAGACACAAAGAGATGTTGGCTGCCTTCGGACTGCCAGTTCAGCCACCCGTGTCACCACCACATGATTCGGATGACTCATCATCCGCCGATTCTTCATCAGATGATTCTTTATCAGACTCCAGTGACGACGAGGACCCTGCTGATATACCTATTCAGCCACCCTCTACCCCGCCGAAGAAGCGGTACCGTCCTGATGGTACCGTCATTCCAGGGGTGAATGGAGGTCGTGCTTTCACTGACGCTTTTGGTCGGCGTCGGAGGGTTACTGCCCGTAAGCGGCTTGTGCCGTACCCTGCCGACCCACTCATACGTAAGGCACCTCGTTACGTGCCGACTATTTCTGGAGCCGGGACATCTGCACCCCGCTTCGTGCGGTCTGCACCACCCGCTCCACCAGCATCACCCGCTCCACCTGCACCATCCGCTCCACCGGCCCCACCTGCACCACCAGCACCGCCCGCCCCACCATCTCCCACTGTCGAGAAATTGACAAGGGAGGTGGGAATCCTCCGAGCTCGGGTTACTGAGCTCGAGGAGCAGTTGGCTCAGGTTTTAGACATCCTACACCCACCTCTACCATAGGACCTTTTGTATTAGATTTCATGGTGTAATCTAGTTGTAGTTTCATATTTCACTTATGTATTGTACGAATCTATCATGATGTATGAAACTTATTATTAATGAATGGAAACTTTGTAATGTTACTTTTTGCACAAGTGTTCTATTTACGTTACTGTATGGTGTTTTGCGTACTTGTATCAACTTGCGTTACGTAATTAACATGTGTTGTGCTGTTTACATGTTGGTTGTTATATACTATATTATTATATATTGAATGCTGGATTTTGACTTGAGTCAAAATGTTTGTATAGAACACCATGGCTAACGGTCGATCCACACCTACTGCTGCTCAAATTGAAGAGATGATCCAAGAACGTGTAGCCGCAGCCCTAGCAGAAAGAAACCTCCAAGCTACACCGCCACCACCACCGGTTATCCCATCCGTTCGAAATGGGTGTACTTAAAAGGAATTCCAGAGCTGCAAACCACATAACTTCAGTGGAACCGAGGGACCGGTTGGTCTCACCAGATGGTTCGAGAAACTTGAATCAGTATTTCGAGTTAGCAACTGTTCAGAGGATAACAAGACCAAATTTGCTTCTTGTACGCTATCTGACGATGCACTCACGTGGTGGAACACAATGGCACAGGCACAAGGCATTGATGAGGCATATGCTACGCCATGGGAAGCATTTAAATGTGCTATGATTGAGGAGTATTGTCTAAGAACCGAAATCCAAAAGATGGAGATGGAATTCATGCAGTTAAAGGCCATTGGGAACGACCTTGATAGTTACAACAGGAGATTTTTGGAACTAGCCCTGATGTGTCCGACAATGGTCACCCCAGAATTCAAACGAATGGAAAGGTACTTCTGGGGACTCCCTAAGAGCATTAAGGGAAACGTCACCTCATCCAAACCACCGAATGTTCCCAAAGCAATGCGCATGGCGCATACCCTCATGAATCAGATTCTTATTGATGAGCCATAGAAGGCTAAGTTTGAGGCTGGTAGTAGCGAAAAGCGAAAGTGGGATAATAACAACAACAACAACAACAACCACCACCACAACAACAGGGGGAGAACCTATGACCAGACCCCCGCCAAGAGGCACAACAATGGTGGAAACCCCAACCCCAACAACAACACCAACTCCAACCCGAACTATAAAGGAACCTTACCACAATGCAAGCGGTGCTACAAGCACCATACTGGATATTGCAATGTTGTCTGTGAGAAGTGTCAACGGGCTGGGCATATCGGGAAATACTGCAAGGTCACCACTTTGAATGGGAAGCCGAATACCAATGGACCTAAAAAGTGCTACGAATGCGGGTAGACGGGCCATTTCAGAAATACATGCCCAAACAAGCGAAAAGACGGCGGACCACCCCATTGTAGAGCTTTTAATGTTAATGCAAGGGATGCACTCGATAACCCCGACTTGGTTACATGTATATTCAAAATCAACAATCTTTTAGCTTCTGTCTTGTTTGATACTGGTGCGGATAGAAGTTATGTATGTAGACATTTTTGCGATAAGATTAATTGGTCATTAGTCCCGTTAAAAGAAAGTATGCTTGTCGAGGTCGCCAACGGTAAACTTGAGAAAGTTGACCATATTAGTCGAGGAGCTATTATCAACATAGCTGGTGCAGATTTCGAAATTGACTTGATACCTATCAAACTGGGAAGTTTTGACGTGATCATCGGTATGGATTGGTTGAGCAAGATAAAGGCTGATATTATCTGTGGAGATAAAGCACTTCTCAAACCATAAGGAGATGGCAAACCACTGGTTATCTATGGAGAGAGATGTACCTCAAAGTTGAACCTCATTAGTTGCGTGAAAGCGCAAAAGATTATGAAGAAGGGAGGTTTTGCTGTCCTAGCACATGTGAAAATGGTAGAAACTGAGGTGAAGAGCGTGAACGATGTTCGAATTGTGAACGAATTTTTCGATGTCTTCCCTGAGGAATTGCCGGGATTGCCGCCGCAGAGAGCGGTAGAGTTTCAAATTGACTTAGTGCCAGGAGCTGCACCTGTAGCTCGCACACCTTATAGACTCGTACCTTCCGAGATGCAAGAATTACAGAGCCAACTACAAGAACTACTTGATCGTGGATTTATCCAACCAAGTTTCTCGCCTTGGGGCGCACCTGTATTGTTTGTGAAGAAGAAGGATGGATCCTTCCGTATGTGTATCGACTACCGTGAACTCAACAAATTGACAATCAAGAATCGGTATCCTCTTCCACGAATTGACGATCTTTTTGACCAACTACAAGGATCGAGTGTTTACTCAAAGATCGATTTGCAATCTGGGTATCACCAGCTAAGGGTGAAGGAAAGTGATGTGATGAAAACTGCATTTAGAACTCGTTATGGTCATTATGAGTTTCTCGTGATGCCATTCGGTTTGACAAATGCACCTACCATGTTCATGGACCTTATGAATCGTGTCTGCAAGCCGTACTTGGATAAGTTTGTTATCGTCTTCATAGATGATATCCTCATCTACTCTAAGAGCGAAGAAGAACATGAGCAACACCTTCGACTTGTACTTGAACTCTTGAGGCAAGAGCAACTTTACGCCAAATTCTCCAAGTGTGAATTTTGGTTGAAGGAAGTTCAATTTCTGGGTCATGTTGTGAGCGACCAGGGTATCAAAGTTGATCCTGCCAAGATTGAAGCCATCAGCAAGTGGGAAACCCCCACTACTCTGACGCATATTCGCCAATTCCTAGGTCTCGCCGGTTATTACCGAAGGTTTATCGAAGGTTTTTCTCTGATTGCGCGTCCTTTAACCGCACTGACTCACAAGGGCAAGAAGTTCATTTGGGAACCCACACACGAATCAGCATTTCAAACTTTGAAGAAGAAGTTAACCACCGCACCTATCCTATCACTCCCTGAGGGCAGTGACGACTTTGTTGTTTATTGTGATGCATCGAAGAGTGGTTTTGTTTGTGTACTGATGCAATGATCAAAGGTTATTTCCTATGCCTCCCGACAATTGAAGATTCAAGAGCGGAACTACACTACTCATGATCTTGAACTTGGAGCCGTTGTCTTTGCGCTTAAATTATGGAGACACTATTTGTATGGAACTAAGAGCACTATTTTCACCGATCACAAGAGTCTCCAGCACATCTTTGATCAGAAGCAACTGAATATGAGACAGCGTCGATGGATCGAGACGCTCAACGACTACAATTGTGAACTCCGTTATCATCCCGGCAAGGCCAATGTTGTACCGAAAGAAGAGGACGGCACCTCTTCGTGTTAGGGCTCTGAACATCACCATCCATTCGAACCTCAACAGCCAGATCAGAGTAGCCCAAGATGAGGCTCTCAAGGAGGAGAATATATCTCATGAACATTTGAACATACTTGTCTCTCGATTCTAGGTTAGGGAGTCTGGACTCCGATGTTATGCCGGAAGAATTTGGGTACCTCTTTATGGAGATCTACGGAACCTTATACTTGATGAAGCACATAAATCGAGATATTTGATTCATCCTGGAGCGGGCAAGATGTACCACGACCTTAAAGAATAGTATTGGTGGCCGAATCTTAAGAAGGATGTCGCGACTTATGTTGGTAAGTGTTTGACTTGCTCGAAGGTTAAAGCCGAGCATCAGAGGCCCTCTGGATTGCTTCAACAACCAGAAATCCCACAATGGAAGTGGGAACGGATAACAATGGATTTCATCACCAAGCTACCAAAGACGGTGGGCGGATACGATACTATTTGGGTTATTGTTGACCGCCTTACCAAATCTGCACACTTCTTAGCGATGAAGGAGACGGATACAATGGAAAGAGTTGCTCAACTATACATCAAGGAGGTTGTATCTCGTCACGGTGTACCTTTATCGATCATCACAGATCGCGATCCCCTTTTTGCTTCTAGATTCTGGCGTTCTTTGCAAGAAGCCATGAGAACCCGTCTCGACATGAGTACTGCTTATCACCCTCAGATTGACGGGCAAAGTGAACAAACGATTCAGACCTTGGAAGACATGTTACGTGCATGTGTCATTGATTTCGGAAATGCCTGGGAAAGGCATTTGCCACTCGCCGAATTTTCTTACAACAACAGTTATCACTCGAGCATTAATGTCGCACCTTTCGAAGCATTGTATGGCCGTAAGTGCCGATCTCCTATTTGTTGGGCCGAGGTAGGCGAAAAGCAAATCACCGGACCCGAGGTAGTCCACGAAACCACGGAGAAGATTGCTCAGATTCAAGCTAGACTTAAGACTGCCCGCGATCGTCAGAAGAGTTATGCCGATCTTAAACGTAAGGACTTTGAATTCAACGTGGGCGATCGTGTAATGTTAAAGGTTGCACCTTGGAAAGGTGTGATCCGTTTTAGAAAACGTAGAAAGTTAAACCCACGATACATTGGTCCTTTTAAAATCTTGGAACGTGTTGGACCCGTTGCTTACCGTTTGGATCTACCAGCACAATTGAGCTCATTTCATCCTACCTTCCACGTGTCAAACTTAAAGAAGTGTCTTGCTGCACCTGAACTTATCATACCACTTGAAGAACTTACGATTGATGACAAACTCCACTTTGTGGAGGAGCCTGTTGAAATTATGGATCGTGAGATCAAAACATTGAAATGAAACAAGATTCTGATCGATGATGGAATGCCAAACGAGGACCTAAGTTTACTTGGGAGCGAGAGGATCAAATGATGCGGAAGTATCCTCACCTTTTCCCGACTCCTCCATCTACCTCAGCTTAAATTTCGGGATGAAATTTTCTTTAACAGGTGGGTAATGTAACGACCCTGGATTTTCTAACATTTATTTATTAATAATTGTTATTATTAATACGTGTGATAAAACGAATGTATGTTATTACATTTACATGTTGCCATGATTGCCCGAACTTGACTTTAATTGCCCGAAACGTCTTTGTGACACACGAAACTTGCACGAATAATATTTTCAAGTATTATTTATATTCATGATTAAGTTTTATTAATCATTTTAATTAACTAAGGTTTTTGGTTAATTACTTATGCTTTAAATGGATTAATTTGTTAATTAAGTGAACTTGGGCTTTATTAGTGAAATGGACTTATGACTTTGGGCTTACAAGCCCACCCTACCCATTTTAATGGATTAACTAGCCCACTAAGACATGTAAGTAGTAATTAGATCTTGTAACTAGTTGGTTTGAGCATTTGGAATCTAGTTGGCTCTTAATCCCCATGTAAGCTCTCTTATTATCCAACTTTTAAGACCATTACATGCAAGAACCAAGTGAGTAAACTTCTTCCCCCTTTTTTCTTGACTTGGCAGTAGGTTTTGCCTCATGAGGAGGTGTTTTGGTTTTCAAATTTTATTAACTTATCTCTAGTATTCTCATTTTACCTCCTCACTTTTCACACACTTAATTTCACTTCACATTTTTTTCTCTCAAGCATCCCTCTCTTTTCTCTCTAATACTTGTAAGCAACTTGGATCTTTTTCTTCCTTCTTTTCTTTCTAAAACCGTAGCAAGAACACCCCTTTAATCATCATCATCTTTTGTTACTTGTTCTTGATTATTGTTTAGCTACTTGTCTTTGTTAATTGTTGTTACTTACTTACATGTTACAAGAATAAACTTTCTAGTTTGATTCTTCTCTTATCTTGTATCTTCAAGAACACACAAGAACTTAACTTACTAGTTATGTTCTACATACACTTTCTTAAAAGATTACAAGTTCATGTGTTACAAATCATACTTGAAAGTCATGTTAGTAAACTTTAAAGTTTACTTTCTTAAAGATCAAACTTTGGTTTGAATCTTTAAAGTATTAACAAACCATGAACTAATTATTTGTTTACTTAGTTTATTTCTTCATATTATATACTTTAATTTCTTGTTTGTTGGTTGTGATTGGTCAAATGTTACTAGTTAACTTTGATCTCATAAATCTTGAACTAAAAGTAACTTTAAAAGTTCAAGAACATGTAAATGAAACTTTTTAATTATAACTTTGTACACTTATATTAGATCTAGACTTTTGAGTCTTGGATCTTCAAGATCAAACTAAGAACTATGTTCTACAACTTAAGATCTTGATTTCATAAGTTCACTTTCAAGTTTGTAACTTATTATTAGTCTTAAAGTTCATGTATGTGTTAGATCTAAGACTTTGATGTAACTTTGGTTCATCAAAACACTTACAACTCTTAAGTGAAGTTGTGCTACATGTCTTAGACTTGCACAAGGGTTATGATGGTCCAACCTTGGTAAAGATGATGTAAACACATCAATGAGTTGTACACTTGAAGCTATAGGCATCAAGGATGAGAACCATGATGAACATCAAGCACCAAACTCACCGGAACCCATTTTTATTCTGCTTACTGTTCTCTACCTATTGTTTTTCTGTTTCTGTAACAGACCAGTAGACCTGGGCTGTTGCGATTATGATTTCCAAATAGCACTTTTCTAGTAGATAACTTTTCATTTAAGACTCGTCTTCATCCAAGTTACGGTTTAGGATTTATGGCCCTCCGATAGTCACTATGTCCTTTAAAGTTGGGCAGAAATTTCTGACCTACTCGTACTTAAACCATCACCACGGTTAAACAAAGACGAGTTTGCTTTTATAAATTTTACCACACTTAAAGGACTCATAGACAGAGCCATGGCCACTGGTCTCACCTTATTTAAGTAGGTATAGAGACCGTGGTGACTGACTGAAGTCAGCTTTTGTTTTAAACTACTTTCATAAACGAAACTTACTTTACGCCTTTTGTTTGATGATGAGTGATGATGACCTTTAAGACCTTATTTACATACTTTTAAACCTATTAAGATGATTTACTGACTTAGTACTATTTGCCTTAGGTTGAGGACCTTCGGACCGATTACTTGCACACCTTTCCGAACCAACTTTACGACTACATTATCATTGTGAGTTATAGCATTCCCTTTTTACTTTAACTTATTTTGGGAACTGAGAATGCATGCGGAATTTATGTTTTACATACTAGGCACGAGTACTTAAACTTATATATGTGAGGGTTATATAACGGCAGAAACATTCCCTTTAGCTCGGTAACGCTTAGTCATTGGTTTTTGAACCGGTGAACGCGAATCTTAGATATGGATCCATAGGGTTTGACATCCCCACTCGGGCTAGTAGCGCTAGCATTTAAAGAGTGTTTAATACTTCGTAAACATACGCACTTGCCAAGTGTACTTTCAGGGGGTATAAACGTTAAGTTAGTTACCAAGTGCCCACGGTTAACATATACTTTATCATACTGTTTTGAAACGCTCTTTGTAGCACTGAAATCTCGTGGCCTACCTTACATACTGTTATACTTAAACTATAGCTCACCAACCTTTGTGTTGACGTTTTTAAGCATGTTTTTATCAGGTGCTTGAGGTTAGCTTCCGCCGTGTACTAGTCGTGCTGTAGACACCCGCTGCTTAGAGTTGTCATCGCATGAACTACTTTACCTTGCATTCAAACTTTAGTACTTTTGAACTATGACTTGTAACGACCATTGTGGTCACATACACTTATTATTTGCTTCTAGTTAGTGAAGCATGCTTTTGGATTGTAAAACATTCGATGTTGGTTTAGACATCACTTTATTTATGAATGCAAACTCTTTTTGAAATCGCATATAGTACTTAACCTTGTAATGATCCTGTTGTTGATGATTCGTACACGATGGTTTTGTACGGGGCATCACAATGTCGAGCTTGATTAGTCGGCCACTTTCAATTTCGTGGTCAAAGCCTCCGCGGTTCGTATTATCTTATCTTTAGCCATATTGAACAAATAGTCCCTGCATCAACTGAACGTTAAAAATGCCTTCTTAAATGGTGATCTCTCAGATACTGTGTACATGGAACAGCCCCCGAGATTTGTTAATCCAAATTTCCCTAACCATGTTTGTCATCTCAAGAAGGCCCTTTATGGTTTAAAACAAGCAACAAGGGCTTGGTTTCAAAGGTTGAGTTCTTTTCTAAATAGTCTTGGTTTCAGTTATAGTCGAGCAGATACTGTGATGACCTGAAAATTTCTGACCAAATTTAAACTTAATCCATGTATGATTTCGACACGATAAGCAAAGTTTATTAAACCGAGTCTCAAAAATTTTGAACTGTTTATATGAATTGAGTTAATCCTTGACTATGCCAGACGATTCACGAACCATTGTGTGTAAATAAATATAAATATATATGTATATAAATATAAACATAAGTGTAGATATAATATCTTGAATTAGTAAAGTACATTTATCCAATGGGAATTAAAAATAATAGAATAATTAAAATTACTATTATATGAATATATATAAATATACATATGATATTATTATGATTATATATATATATATATATATATATATATATATATATATATATATATATATATATATATACATGATTTCTATAAATAATTATTACTATATTATAACATATAAATATTAATATTCAATATATGTTATTATATAATATATAATATTACATAATTATGAAATTTTAATATTTATATATATTAAGTGTGTGATGCCCCGTACAAAACAATCGTGTACGAATCATCAACAACAGGATCTTTACAAGGTCAAACACTATATGTATTTCAAAATACGTTTGCATTCATGATAAAAGGTGATGTCATAACTAACGTCGAATGTTTTACATCAAAAGTATGCTTCTATAAATAGAAGCAAAGATAACAGTGCGTGACCCTTACGTCGTTACAAATCATAGTTTCAAAAGTAATAATGTTTATGAATGCAAGATAAACGTTCATGCGATGACATCTCTTAAGCAGCGGGTGTCTATAGCAAGACTAGTACAACAGCGGAAGCTAGCAACCTTAAGCACCCGAGAAAAACATGCTTAAAAACGTCAACACAAAGGTTGGTGAGCTATAGTTTAAGTATAACAGTAAAGTAAGGTAGGCCACGAGATTTCAGTGCTACAAAGAGCGTTTCAAAACAGTATGATAAAGTATATGTTTAACCGTGGGCACTTGGTAACTAACTTAACGTTTATAACCCCCTGAAAGTACACTTAGCGAGTGCGTATGTTTACGAAGTATTAAACACTCGTTAAATGCTAGCGCGACTAGCCCGAGTGGGGATGTCAAACCCTATGGATCCATATCTAAGATTCGCGTTCACCGGTTCAAAAACCAATGACTAAACGTTACCGAGCTAAAGGGAATGTTTATGCCGTTGTATAACCCACACATATATAAAGTTTAAGTACTCGTGCCTAGTATGTAAAACGTAAAATGCGCATGTATTCTCAGTTCCAAAAATAGTTAAAGTAAAAAGGGATGCTATAACTCACAGTGGTAAAATAGTAGTAAAGTCGAGTCGGGAAGTAAGCAAGTATGTAGGTCCGGAAAGTCCTCAACCAAAGTCAAATATTACTAAGTCAGTAAATCATTCCAATAGGTTTAAATGTATGTAAATTAGGTCTTAAGGGTCATCATTATTCATCATCAAACAAAAGGTGTAAAGTAAGTTTCGTTCATGAAAAGAGTTTAAAACAAAGGCTGACTTCGATCAGTCACCACGGCCTCTATACCTATTGAAATAAGGTGAGACCAGTGGTTATGGATCCGTATATGAGTCCTTTAGTTGTGTTAAAAATTCCAGAAGCAAACTCATCTTTGTTTGACCGTGGCGACGGTTTAAGTGCGAGTAGGTCAGAATTTTCAGCACAACGTTTAAAGACATAGTGACACTCGGAGGGCCATAGATCCTAAACTGTAACTCGGATTAAGAGGAGTCTTAAATGAAAAGTTATCTACTCGAACAGAGCTAACTGAATATCAACATTACAGTAGCCCAGGTTTTACTAATAAGACCCATAAATAGTAAAACAGTAGGTTCCGGTGGGTTCTTGGTGCTTGATGTTCATCACGGTTCTCATCTTTGATTCATATAGCTTCAAGTGTACAGCTCGTTGATGGGTTTACATCATCTTTACCAAGTTTTAACCATCATAACACAAGTGCAATTCTAAGCTATGTAGCACAACTCACTTAAGTGTTGCAAGTGTTTTGATGAACCAAAGTTACATCAAAGTCTTAGATTTAACACATACATGAAATATAAAAGTAATATTTGAAGTACAACTTGAAAGTAAACTGACTAAACAAGATCTTAGGTTGTAGAACATAGTTCTTAGTTAGATCTTGAAGATCCAAGGCCCAAAGGTCTAGATCTAAAGTTATTAAGTTAAATCCTAAGTAATAACACTTGAATCTTTACTTTAATGAAACCATAAGCTACAAAACTTAGATTTTCATCTTGTAAAGTGTATGTAAGCTTACAAGCTTTTGTTAATGACAAAATAAGTAGACCATAAGCTATAGAACTCAAATCTTTCATAAGTATTTGAAGTTATAACTAGAAAGTTATACTTCTATGTTCTTGAACTTTTAAAGTTAACTTTTGTTCAAGAAAAATGAGATCAAAGTTAACTAGTAACACTTGACCATTAACAACCAAAATCACGATTTTAAACATGCTAGGAAATGAAGAAATAACTAATTTAAACAAGTAACAAGTCATGGTTGTTCATACTTTAAAGATTCAAGCCAAGGCTTGATCTTTAAGAATGTAAACTTTAAGTTTACAAACATGAATTACAAGTATGGTTTTAACAACACACGAACTTTCAATCTTTCAAACATTAAATGTAGAACATAGACTATAAAGTTTAGTTCTTGTATGTTCTTGTTATGAACAAGATAAATGAAGAATCAAACTAAAGAGTTTGGTTCTTAACAACATGTAAGTAAATAACAACAACAAAGTTCAAGTAACTTAAACAACAACAAAGAACAAGTATAAGAATGATGATGATGCTTAAGGTTTCGGTTTTTGAGAAAGGAAAAGGAAGAACACAAGGCTTGTTACTTACAAAATGTAGAGGAAAGATGAGAGAAAATTGAGAGGAAAATGCAAGTATGAAGTGAAGTGTGTGTGTGAGAAATGAGATAATACAAGTAGATAAGTAAAAAAAAATTTGATCTCTCTCTTTTTCCTTGCTAGCCGATGGTTCAAAAAGAAAAGGGGGAAGGAGAATACTCACTAGTCACTTGCATGTAAATGTCTTAAAAGTTGGTTATTAGGGGTGTGTTCATGGGGATAAGGTGTAAGTATCATGTAACTAGATTCCTTATGTAACTTAATCCATCTAGTTAAGTTAGGAAGTAATACTTGCATAAAGAAATGGGCTAACTAGTCCATTAAAGAAGTAGGGTGGGATTCTTAAGTCCATTAATACTAATAAAAGCCCAAGTTCCATTAATTAACAAATTAATCCAATAAAAGCCCAAGTAACTAATTAGTACCCTTATTTAATTAAAATGATCAATAAAAATTAATCATGCATGCAAATAATATCCTAAATATTATTCGTGAAAGTTTCGTGTGTCACAAAGATGAATCGGGGCATTCAAAGTTAATTGCGATAACAAGTAAATGTATATAAACAATACATTCAATAAATCACAAGTATTAATAATAAATATTAATAATTAAACGTTAGAAAATCCAGGGTCATTACAAAGTGTATCTACCAGTTAAAAATATATTTGTTATAACTTCATTTATTATTACTAATAACAATATCAGTATTATCAATATTATTATATAAAAATGGAAACATATAACTTGATATATCTTCATTAAGATTAGGTATTATTATTTATTATATATTATATAGTTATAATACATAATCTATAGATTGTAATATGAATATATTAATTATAATTGTTATAACAATATTGTTATTTCTTTTAATAATAATATCGATACTAGTGTTATATATATTTTTTAAAAAAATAATATAATATATAGATATGAAATTTGAGTTAAATGATTATTATTACTAATAATATTAATATCATTAATATCATTGGTATTATTATTATAATTATCATTAATAATATTATTATTATAAATTTCACAAAAAATATTGTTATTGAGACTTAATAGTATTATTACTATTATTATTATTATTATTATTATTAATTATTAATTTTATTGTTATAATTAGTATTTTGATTATTATTATTATTAATATAATTATTATTTATAAAAATCTTTTATAAAACGAAACATAAATCTAGAGTTGGAGATTAGAATCAATTTCACGTCCTGTCAAACAGATTCTTATTTGAAAGTTGTTAGGAATCAATTTCATTGTATCGTACGAATTCACTTTAAGGTCTTAATCAATTTATTTTTTTATTTATTTGTTCCTGTTCGATTAAGAAAGCCTGTCGATATTCACTCCTTATCTAATAATTGATCATTCTTTCTTTGATTAGAAAAACCAGTAGACTCCCCACGATCATTATCAGCTATCTTATTTATTCATATTCGAATTTAGAACATGGAATTTAACGAACCCAGCTAGTCTCTCTGTTCGTCCCATCTTTTATTCAAAACTTCGAATTCGATTCAATTTACAAAATCTAGAAATGCAGAAGTGTTAGTAATCCTTTACTCAAACTAACTGCAATTTTTCAAATCTTAACTCGTGAAATCAAGGGTTAATTTTGAGGTCAAAGGTTCAATTTCAAAAAGTCAAACGTTTTGTTCTTCACAAAATTTGAGTTTGTTTTAATGATTTAAGTTAAATTAATGATTTCAATAGTTTCTAAGAACGAATTACAAACTATTTCATGTTGTGAATTCAATCTAAAACTGCCTTGAAATCAAAATCACGAATTAAGTTATTTTTTTTAAACGATGCTGTTTCAGTTTTTGATTTTTCTTTTCTTCTAAACTTTCTTCCTCTGTAAATTATAATCACCATTATGTTTGTTTTGTTTTAAATCAATGTTTAAATCCAAACCTGTAAGGTATTGATATGGTTTGAAATTGGGCGATTATGAGGTGAAGAAGAAGGGGATATATAAAAACAGAAAGAAAGGTGTTATATATAATTAATACGGATAGAAATCAGGAAAATCAGAATTGGAGTTATGGTTAAGGGTTGATTCGGGTTAGCGAGGGGTCACAGGTTCGAACCCCGTCTACGACAAATCTTTTTAGAAAGGCTTACACTTGAGGTAGTTATTATATTTTTATTATTATTACTTCCTTATTATTATTATTATTATTGTTATGTTATTATTATTATTACTATGTTTATTATTATTAATTATTATTATTGTTATCATGCTAGATATTATTATTAACAAAATGATTAATAATATAATTTATGATATTATCATTATTATTACTAGTATTATCATTTATAAATTATTAGTATTATCATTACTAAGATTATCATTATTATTTGTATTATTATTATTGTATCATTATTGTTATTATTAATTATTATGATTAAGATTATGAATATATTAGTTATTGTTAATACTAACTTAATATTATGAATATTATTATCACTAAAATAAGTAAAATTATTATTATCATCATTATTGAGACTAGTATTAATATTATCATTAGTATTATAAGTGTTACTAGAAATATAAATTTTACCATTTTAGTATTAATGTTGTTATTATGAGTATAATAATTATTATTATTATTATGAAAATAATACGATTTATTTTCATAAATATTAGTATTATTATCTTTTATTAGGCATTAGAGTTAATATCATTAACATAAAGTACTGTTAATAGGATTATCATTATTAGTATTATTAACATTAAAAATTATTATAATTATAATCAAATACAACTTTTATGCACTATTATTAATATTATATATTATCATGTATATAAAAAATATACTTAAAAGTAACATTACATATAATTATGAATTAATGATATTAACAATCTTTATATAAATATCTATATAGTAACGAATAAAGTATTTATATATATATATATATATATATATATATATATATATATATATATATATATATATATATATATATATATATATATATATATATATATATATATATATATATATATATATATATATAATAGCCATTTTTAAATATATATACAAATCAAATAACTAGTATATAAAAGTTATAATATTTAAAATTGTTCGATTACGATTATATGTATTAATGAATATACAACTGATATAGGTTCGTGAATTCGAGGCCAACCCTGCATTGTTCAGTTTCGTCATATGTATTTTTACTACGAAATACAGTATTGTGAGTTTCATTACTCCCTTTTTAAATGCTTTTGCAATATATATTTTTGGGACTGAGAATACATGCGCTTTTTAAATATTTTACGAAATAGACACAAGTAATCGAAACTACATTATATGGTTGAATGGATCGAAGCCGAATATGCCCCTTTTATCTTGGTAGCCTAAGAATTTGGGAACAGACCCCCAAATTGACGCGAATCCTAAAGATAGATCTATCGGGCCCAACAAGCCCCATTCTGGAATTTGGAATGCTTTAGTACTTCGATTTTATCATTTCCGATGGGTGTCCCAGAATGATGGGGATATTCTATATGCATCTTGTTAATGTCGGTTACCAGGTGTTCAATCCATATGAATGATATTTTTGTCTCTATGCATGGGGCGTATATTTATGAAAAATGGAAATGAAAATCTTGTGGTCTATTAAAAATGATGGAAATGAATATTTATGATAAACTAATGAACTCACTAACCTTTTGGTTGACACTTGAAAGCATGTTTATTCTCAGGTATTAAAGGAATCTTCCGCTGTGCATTTGCTCATTTTAGAGATATTACTTGGAGTCATTCATGGCATATTTCAAAAGACGTTGCATTCGAGTCGTTGAGTTCATCAAGATTATTATTAAGTCAATTATAGTTGGATATGTTATGAAATGGTATGCATGCCATCAACCTTCGATGTAATTAAAGATTGTCTTTTCAAAAACGAATGCAATGTTTGTAAAATGTATCATATAGAGGTCAAGTACCTCGCGATGTAACCAAATGTAATGTATTCGTCCAGATGGATTAAGACGGGTCATGAAAGATACTTCACTATTTATCTTCAAAAAGGATGCTAATCTTTTATACTTATTAGTATATGTTGATGATATTATACTTACCGAGAACAATAACAATCTTCTTCGTCTTTTTATCTCTCGGTTAAACAAAAAATTTCTTATTACCAATCTTGGCAAGTTAAGTTATTTTCTTGGTCCGGAAGTATCATATAATGCATCAGGTATCTTTTTAAGCCAATCTAAGTATGCACATGTTGTTTTTACTAGAGCTGATCTTCTGGACGCAAAACCGGCCTCCACACCTCTTTCTACATCGACTTATTTTACTAGTCAAGGTACTCCTTTTTCTGATGCAAATCTTTATGGATCTCTAATTGGCACGCTTCAATATCTCTCTATTATATGTCCTGATATTTCATACGCGGTTAATCAAGTGAGTCAATTTCTGCATGCTTCAATGATAGATCATTTTTTAGGCCGTGAAAAGAATTTTGCGCTACGTTAAAGGCATTATTGCTTATGGTCTCACTTTTTCTCATGCGCATACACCTAATATTTTGGGTTACTTGGACGCAGATTGGGCTAGGTGCATTAAGACTCGTCGATCTACTTACGGTTACTCAATATTTCTTGGTGAAAATCTTGTATCATGGAGTGCCAAGAAACAACCTATGGTCTCGCTCCAGTTGTGAATCCGAATATCTTGCCTTAGCTACCACCGCCTCTGAGATAATATGGATTACTAATCTTCTTTGGGAGCTTTATGTTTTGCCTTCTGGTCTACCAACTATTTTATTTGATAATCGCAGTGCAATCTTCTTGAGTGAAAACCCAATATCTCACAAGCGTGCTAAACATATAGATATTGACTATCATTTTGTAGGTGAGTTGGTTCTTTTTGGAAATTTATACACCCAATATGTCTCCACGCATGAGCAGTTAGCGGACATCTTCACCAAAAGTCTACCACGCCCACTTTTTTAAGAGTTTCAATCCAAGCTACGTATTGTTCCTCCCCCTACTTCACTTGTGGAGGGGTAACAGAATCGGATTATATAAATTAGGATAATATCTTGTATATCTCTTATTGTATTTGGTGATTGTGTATATACTGTAACTTAGGAATGTTTATTAGGCTTGTAGCTATTTGTATTCTATGGATACATCTCTCACAAACAACGTGAGCTTACGAAACCTAATAACCAGCACTGGTCCTATTAGTTTTACACATTTATATCCTTTATCAACAAATACAGTTCCTTTAAAAGCATAATAAAATTACAGAACAGTTATAACTAAATGCAACCAATTATCAAAGATTGTAGTATCTAGCATTAAAAAAATATAAAGAACTTTTTTTTATCTTTGTTTCATCTCAACATGGTTATCTCGGAACAAATTACAAAGAATTTTATTCACCTCTCAAATTCCAAAAACTATGAATTATTGAAACTTCAAACCCATTATAAAAAATATTCATCCACACCATCAATTTTAATATCCTTTATTTATTTTAATTTTTAATGGTGTATCCTATAGTCTACACGCTTGAATTTATCATTTCAGTGCAAAAATTCTATAAAAATGCATGAAAATAGTCTTACAGACAGTTTTTTGGTATTTAGCACTTCAGCATGATCCGTCTTAAAAACATAGTTAAATACATTACAGGCTACCCAGCGTTCTGCGTAAGCCTTGAAGGCAACTTTTATGCTTAAGCCCTTAAGAGATCACATAAGCAGCACACATACTATATCATACTCAGCGTAAATTTCGGAAGCATAATAATGGATCAATCATAATTCAACACGTGTCCCCAGATATTACGGAGGACCTAGGTCATACCTTTGTCTATAAATAGACCCCTTGGGTCATCATTTTTCACAAGTTAGTCACTTGTGACAGAGAACATACTTCTCTCTCATGCAATAATTCCTCTCTCTATACTACTCATACTTCGTCGCTGAGCGCTAGGCGGACCAACTCATAGTTTGATCTACGAGATCACACCTAACTGCAAGACGCTAGAATGAACAATTCAAAGTTTTGCTGTACAAGATAATACCTAGTCGAACGGCGCCAGACGGACCAACTCGCAAGTTTGGTCATGACAGATTGATAAAGCCACCCCGCAATATATATACTGTGAACCGGGTCTGCAGGGATCTTATCCCGAGAGAAAACATCAATCGGCAATTTACCTCATCACACTTACTAGTTCTAGTCTTGTACTAATACCTCTTATACGCTAGTCGGATAAAGGTATCAACAAATGGCGCCATCCGTTTTAAAGAATCACACAACAAAAGTAAACACAAACAAAGGAAAAGAAGTCATTCCTATTGAAGCAAACATGATACATAAGTGGGAGGCTAGACAACGTAGGAAAGCATAAGTTTTAGAAGAATGCAAACAATAGTTAATAGCATTTTCCTTCAATGTTCAATACTAATCCATTAGATGCTTAGGTAGTTATAGAAGCAAGAATTGCATATTGTATTGTGGGACGAATATATAATGACATAGGAGCGGGAGCAGATATTATGTATGGACACTGTTTCATACATTTACCAGAGTGGATACACATTAGTTACATTATCAAGTTTTTCCAATGAATCATCTTGGTCAGAAGAAAGTATATGACCAAAATAGAAATTTTTAGTTGTAAATGCAAATTCTCAATAAATGTTATTTTGGGACGATCAGCAATGGTGAAATTTAGAGCAGTAACATCAACAGTTCACATAATGATGAAGTTTCCAACAGAAGCAGTGATATGACCAAAATAGTTGTGATAACCCGGAAATTTCCGACTAAATTTAAACTTAAATCATATATAGTTTTGACACGATAAGCAAAGTTCGTTATATTGCGTCTCAAATTTTTTGAACTAATTACATGGATTCATTTGATCTCTGACTATTCCCGACGATTCACGAACCATTGTGTGTAATTAAAAATGTAAAAGAATAATAAATAAGTATTATTAAAATAACATATATATGATTATTGTTAACAATTATATGGTAATATATATATATATATATATATATATACATATATATATATATATATACATATATATATATATATACATATATATATATATATATATATATATATATATATATATATATAATGTATAAGTATTAAATATTCAATGTAATTACAAGTTAAAATATAGTTATTACTATCAATATTATTATTAATGTTAATATTAAAGATAAGATTATCAATATTATTATATAAAGTATATAGATATGAAATTTAATATGTATAAGTTGTTATAATATTATCATTAATAATATTAAAAATTTTATAATTAATATTATTATTAGTATCATCAATAATATTATTACAAGTTTTATTATTATAATCATTATTAAAACTATTAAAATCAGTATTATTGTAATTATTAATATTATCATATTATTATTATTATTACTTGTATATAGATTATTATAAATATAATTATAATTGATAATTAGTTAAAAAAATAAATAAATAAATAAATGAACAAATAAATAAATAAATAAAATCATCATACGGCTGAATTCCAAAATCAGTTGAGAGTCACTATCAAATTTTGTTTGTTTGTCTGCTCAATCAAAAAGAATCGAAGTCCATTGTCAAAGCAAATCCAAAATCAGTACATGTATTAATTTGTTTTATTTATTTTATATTCTTTTGATTGAAAATTTATGTACTTCCTGTCTCTTGGTTATTACAGGTCGTTTTTTTTTTCTTTTTCTTTATTTGATTCTCCTTCCTTTCCCTGCTATGAATTGAATGAATTATTACCCATCTTATTCAATTCAATTATACGGAATCAATTTCTGTTTCACATCCACATCAAACTTTATCATAATTTTGTTTCTTATGAATATCATCTTTTCAAACCTGTATCTGATTGAGTACTATGTCAAATTTTGTTGAGGATGCAAACAAATTATGTTTGAGGTCATTCTCTACTTTTGATTTTACCTTATTTATTTTTGTTTCTTCTTCCTTGAAATTATTCTCTCTGTCGATCCTCATTGTTATAAAACAACCATATCCTTGTCTTTGATGAAACTCACGACCCACCTTTCTCAAAAGATCATAAACGACGAACAATATTTTCACTCTCACTCTATCTATTTCTATATAAAAATATATATATACATACACATACATACTAAATATATGCATACCTTTTTTATGAACCAATACCCAAATCATCACTCGATGATTTTTGCTGCAAATACTTCTATCTTTATTCGTTTCAAACCCCACCAAAACTCTTATAAACTGCTGCACAGATTGATTGCAGCTACCTGCTATGTTGCTACTTATTTCTTGCTCGTTTGATTTAATGATTCCTTCATATTTTGTTTTCCTTCTTTTCTCCTATTTTAATAAAACGAACCCGTCACCATCCATGTTATCTACTGCGGCTGCCCCTATTTGTTTTCTTAAAAACCGAAAACATAAACCAAAGTATCTTTTATAGAGTGCTTCTCCTTTAGTCGACTTTCACCCAACTCAAAATATCCCACTTGCCAACTTTTCCACTAATGGGTTACAAAGGTGATGATAGGAGTATGGGTCAAGCAAAATAAAGTAATATAAAGGGATCGCTAAAGCTAGTCAGTGGGACAACCTACAGCTCATGGTTGACTCATTTTGACAAATTGATATTAGGATTCTAATACATGGCGTGTTTTAAATTATCAAGTGGGACACAACATGTTAGACCATGATGGGTCTTCTTAATTGACGTTCCACTAATTTTTGAGGTAATTTTGATGATAGGGATGTTTACAATGGATTCTAAATCCAACGATACCAGTGCACTTAATTTTTATTTAAACTATACAAATTTGAATCGGGTTCCAATAACACAGATGGGCCGTAAGTTTTGGACTAAAAATTTGAATGTTAATAGACTACTAAGTTGGGCTCATGAGGTGGTAGTAAAAGGTTATTAATATGGGCTCGAGATTTTACTAATATATGGAGGACAGAAAGAAATACAGCGAGGAGACGTGATGATGATGATGAAGGTGTTATGCTTGTTTGGTGATGATGAAATGATACCACAAGGTGAACGGTAGCAGGTGATTTAGATAATGATAATGATGAGTTAAATTGATTAGGATGACATTAATAATAATAAGATAATGATTAGGATTATGATAAAGAGATGTTGATTATGAAAATAAAAGAGACGTAATAATCAATGATTATGATCGATGATGATGTAGTTAATATGATCATGATGATTAATATGTTTAGGGTTAAGATGATGATGAAGATAATAATATTGATAATGATGACTTAAGAAGAAGAAGAAAATGAATCCGACTAGAATAGGTTATATAAATTCTAAGTTCCAAATATCTCAGAAAAACAAAGACAGAGGAGTGGTGTTGAGTGTTGCTCGGTTAGCATGAGGTCACGGGTTCAATCCTTGTCGCACCATTTTTTTTAGAAAAAGAACCAGAAATATGTTGGGCCGAGTAATGGTTTATAATTGGGCCGAATACTAAGTTTATTCATTGGGCCAAAATTATAGGATAAGAGATTAATGGTGTAAATTAAAACATAAAGTAAGCAACAGAGGAACGGTTAAGTATGTGATTGGGTTAGCGGGACGTCGCGGGTTCAAACCCAGACTTGGGCATTTTTTTAAGGGTTACTCCTTTGAGGTAGTTACTTATCTATTCATTTATTTATAAATATTATTATTATTAAAATTATTATTATTATTATTATTATTATTATTATTATTATTATTATTATTATTATTATTATTATTATTATTATTGTTATTATTATAATTATTATTGTTACCATTATTGATTATTGATATTATTATTTATAATTATAATTAGGATATAAAGATGATAATAGAAAAATACTAAATAAGATAATTAGGAAACTATTAGTATTATGATTTAAAAGATAATGATAAAAATTATAAGTATAAGATAATATATAATTATGATTAAAATTTTTATTTTGATTATTATCGTTAACCTTATTATTAGCATTATTATCATTATAGTTATTAGTATAAATAGTAATATTATTATTATTAATAAAATCATTATTTTTATAGTTATTATTATATTTAGTATTCATTGTTATTAAAAGTATCACTTTTATAAAAATTATCATTTTATAACTATAATTATTATTATTATGGAATGAAACAACTTTTTATTTATTACTATCAACATTATTTTATCAAACAACTATTACTTAAATAAGAATCCATATTTACTACATATAGTATTATCTTTATAATAAATATTAATTAATTAGATTATTAATGAAAAACATAGTTAAAATAACAATTAATTTCACTAATAATAATATATATATATTCGATTATGATTATATATGTATTAATGAATACACAAATGATATAGGTTCGTGAATCCGAGACCAATCATACATTGTTCAGTTTTGCCGTATGCATATTTTTACTACAAAATATCGTATGGTGAGTTCATTTACTCCCTTTTACTCTTTACATTTTTGGGACTGAGAATACATGCGCTATTTTTACAACTACTTTATTAAATGCTTTTGAAACATATTTTTGAACTGCGAATATATGAAATGCTTTTATAAATGTTTGACGAGATAGACACAAGCAAAATATTCCTCGAATGAATTATTATACAGACAGAAGTTCTGTGGATTATTATTGAATTATGTGGACATGATAATTGCCACCAATTGATGTGAATATTTTTTCCCTGATTATTATTGCTTGATAACCTAAGAATTAGAATCGGGTATGGCCCTAATTCACACGAATCCTAAAGGTAGCTACTGGGTTTAACACCCCCACCCAGAATGTTCACTAGACAGAAGGTCTAGTGGGCGTGGTATTTAGTACTTCGAAGTTTATATATTATACATACGAGATGTTCTGTTTTTGGGAATATTATTGATGCGCATTATATGTTAAGGTCGGTTACCAAGCCAAGTCATGAAAGTAAAGTGAATGTTATATATCGAGAGAATGATTTTATACACAGGTTATGTATATGATATTTTTGTGCACGAGATATGTGTACGGTTATTAAAAATCGTGAGGCAACCTACGGGGGAGAAAAGGATACAAACCTACTCTGCTAAGCATTACGAAAAATGGTTTTGTACACGAGAAAGGTGTACTGTATTTAAAATCTTGTGGTCTATCAAAATGATGAATTTTATTGTTTTATGATAAACCTATGAACTCACCAACCTTTTGGTTGACACTTGAAAGCATGTTTATTCTCAGGTATGAAAGAAATCTTCCGATGTGCATTTGCTCATATTACATGGAGTCGTTCATGGCATATAGAGGTCCGTTCATCGTAATGTTACCAGATGTTATTGTATTCGTTCAGGAAAATTTGGACGGGGTATGACAACAGTGTCACTAGAAATAGTGTCACTATTAATGAAGAAGAATGAGTATTGCCAGTCAGTCGGAGCATCCGTATATGGTCTGAATAAGTCAAGCCATTTGTTAAAACATGACCACCCATGACCATATGAATTCAGATGAACAAGATGAGCGACAATATGAACAGATGGGGTTATTTTTCGGGCTCGACAATAAATCTAAAAAATTATTATCTTCCGAATAGATTGAGAGTTGAATTGGCCAACGCTAACACCATAAAAGGTGCAGACGGATAAAAAGAAATCGATAAATGGCAAACAAAAATTGGAGAATGAGAAGCAGCGAGCATATATTGCTACTTTCCCAGGTGGTGGAAGTGAGGCACGTTCGTTGGGTAATGGTTTAACTGCATCTACATAAAATAATCGGGAATAATGTATACAGTGGTTTTCAATTATGATTTGGGTAGTAGTGTTACGTACTTCGTTTACATTAACCATCACCGCCATTAAAGCAATAGAATAACAGAAAAGGTTTTTGTGAAGAAGAAGGAAGTTATACAATGAAAAGGGCGGTTAAAATTAGGGAAAAAGTATCAACCGTACACGTTTAGATCAAAAGTGCAAAAATTAATCTTTTTTATTATAATAATAATAATAAATTTTTTAATAATCACCTTTTGAGTTAATATTTAAAAAAATTAAATTTCAAAACAATGATTAAAAAGGTCTACTCAACTGCCGAATGGTATCAGTTAGATATCAAGTCAGACAAAAAAGTGAAAACATCAGCTTTATGTTCCGAATGAAAAACGCACTTTCTATCTTTATTATAGTTTAATGCCTTTATTTTTTGCAAAATTAAAATTATCAAACTTGGAGAACTTAATGGTGTATTCTATAGTCTACACGCATGATTTCATTATTTCAGTACGGAAGAATATATAAAAACGCAAGAAAATAGTCTTAAAGGCATTTTTTGGTATTTAGACGTTCAGCGTGCTCTGTCTGAAAAACATAGTAAAATGCATACAGGCCGCCCAACGTTCTACGTAAGCCCTGAAGTCAGCTTTTTATGCTTAAGCCCTTAAGAGAGAACATAAGCAGCACACATGTTATACCATAATCAACATAAATTTTGAAAGCATAATAATGGATCAATCATAATCCAACACGTGTCCCCGAATATTGCGGAGGACTTAGGCCAGACCTGTGCTATAAATAGACCCATTGGGTCATCATTTTCCACAAGTTAGTCACTTGTGGCAAAGAACATATTTCTTTCTCACACGATACTTTCTCTCTCTAGACTACTCATACTTATCTACTGAGTGCTAGGTGGACCAACTCATAGTTTGGTCACACGAGATCACACCTAGCCATAAGATGCTAGATGGACCAAATCAAAGTTTGGCTTTACAAGAACATACCTAGTCGCACAACGCTAGATGAACCAACTCGCAAGTTTGGTCAAGCTAGATTGATAAAGCACCCACAGTATGTAGACTATGAACCGGGTCTGCAGGGATCTTATTGATGTGTTATGAAAACGCGAGGAACAAGTAAAAGGGTTTACTTGAAAAGCAAGCAAGTAATCAGCTGGAAAATTTTATTAGGAAAGTTTTAATTATTTGTTTCCAGGAAACTTAATTAGATTCCATGTAGGGTTAGGTTTTATGTGCCTATATATTGTACATATGTTTATGTTCTTTTCATTCAATTTAATATCAATCAAAGAATCGTTTATTTTATCTTCTCGTTCTTCATTTCAAGAAACCCCATGTAAATAATTATAAAATAGGTTTCCTATTCACAACGTGATTGTGAATTAAAATCTTCCGCTGTCCTACTCTTGGTTGTATCAGACTAGCAATCGATTCTAGGTCAGTCAATCTGGGTTTCTCCTAAATTGATATCTTAAATCAATGCTATCGAAGTTCTTAAATCGAGCTTTACCCCAGATTTAATACCTAACAGTTCTGTTATTTTTGAAAAAAAGTTACTATTCATGAATTACTAATCATCCGACAACACTATTCATCCAGCGGTACTGTTCATCGAATTATTTTTTTAAGTTTTTACTTTCTGTCTTTAGTAAAAAACAAAAAAGATTTCCTGCTGTGTTGTGCTACTACTGTGCTACTAATTCTATTGTTATCAGCTGCTAATGTTACATGTGTCACACCCCCGAAATAAACTAGGGGTAATGACTCACAATATCATAACACAAATTGAATATAGAAGAACAACTCTAAATGAGAAGTTTTGAAATAACATTTATTAAATGAGTTCGTAGCGGAATAAGTGTTTACATCATAATTAAAATGTAAATAAAATGTTTATAAAATATGATGTGGACTCCATGCAGGCATCAAATCAATCATCATCACCCATGTAGCATAAACAGCTAGTTACCTGAGACAAAACATGCTTAAAAAGATCAACACAATGGTTGAGTGAAATTCATAGGTTTATAAATAATAACCAATAAGTTTTAAACCTCAAGATTTAGTTAAAATCAAATTGATATAGAAATATCAATTTAAAAACTGTTGATGAAGTATATAATATCGAGACTAAACAAGTTTACCCCATGACACTTTGTTATTCGTGTCGTTTAATCATCATTATGTATCCAAAGACTATAGGTCAAACGGACAGAGTCGTTACTCTTAATAGGCCTACTCACAATAATTAAGTTTGTAGATTTACCTAGCAATTAATGATATTATGGTAGAGATTTGCAATTAGAAATATAACATAGCATAGTTGTTTAAATACTTGTGTCTAAAATGTAAAGCAGTTTAAAAACAAGCATGTGTCTTACCCCAAGTTGTAAAAATAAGTACAAAGAATGTAAAAGCGGGGCTATGAAGTTCACCTTAAATAACACAACAAAGAGTTATTCCTCAAAAGAAATAAGAGCAAAGTAGAAGACTAGGATCTCAACTTAGAGATATAAAGTTTGTGTAAGACCCTGAGTTAAGTTTCAATATATCTGTGCACCGTGCAGATATATGCGCATCGCGCATAACGAGCTGGTAGGTTGGTTCGTTATTTTGGTGTTTTAAAAGGGGTATATGGGTCTTTTTACTAGAGTGCCTGGTTTGAGGCCATAAAAATGACCCAACCTTATCCCTTACCTCATCTTATCCTCATTTCTTCATATTTTTTAGCGTATCACTTAGAGAGAGAGAGAGAGAGTAATAATTCTTGAGAGAGAAAGCTTGAAAGCTTGAAGAAGAAGCTCGATTCTCAACAAATAAAGTCCAAGTATTAAATTTGTCCATCTCATTCATAGCTACGATTTAGTAGTAGTGGTAAGTCCTAACTCCGAGTTTCATATATTTTGATGTTAGGTTTTGAACTTGCATGTTCTTGAGAAAACTCATCTAGCTAACAAAAAGGGTGTTTGAAGCTAGTTGTGGGTGTTTTTGACCCTTGTTGTGGGTTTTGGATTGGAAGACTAATTGGCCATGTTAGGGCTTGTAATTTAGGTATAATCACTAGGGTTAGTTATTATGTTGATATTGGAACTCAAATGTGTGTGTTTGAAAGCTTCATTTTGAAATGGGTCAAAATTAGGATTTGTGACTTGATTTTGGGGAAAACAAGCGTTTAGCACTTGTGTTTTGGTTTCGTTGGTGTTATAGGACCATTTTCACTAGGGTTAAGTGATTATTGGTTAGTTTGGGTGTTGGTTGTGCTTGGAAGTGCAATTGGGTCATTATTGCACTAGGTGTCAATTTTGGTTGGTTTGTAATCTACCTAATTGTGTTGTTCGTTATGTGATAAATGGAATAGGTACATTCCGTTGACGGTTGCGGTTTTGGAATTTTCATTCATCAAGATGACAAGGTGAGTGTAAATATATTATATGCATATGTATGTGTAGGATGGGTGTGGGTGGGGTAGAGTAATCCTTGTGCGTTAGGGTTTATGTTACATGTGTATGGAATGATGGACCCCATGAGTTTTAGGTTTACTTTACATGTGCGTTTTGGGTTACCATCCTTAGGTTATGAATCTCGTGAGTTTCTGATTCACATTGACATGTAGGTTAACTTCGTTGATGTTGTTGAGGTAATTTGGGAAGTGAATCACGTGTGATTTCGGATTTACAATGTCGCATGTGGTTTCGGACATTCCCATTGTTTTTGTTATGACCTAGGGTAGTGAATCTCGGGTGGTTTTGGATTCACTAGGGCGCGTGTTGTTTCAGCCAACCCAATTGTCTTTGAGGTGAAGGTAGTGAATCGCGTGTGGTTTCGAATTCACTAGGGCGCGTGTGGTTTTAGCCAAGCTTCATGTGGATTGAGGTTAAAGGGTTAACCTTGGGATATTTGGGTATATGTATATATATATATATATATATATATATATATATATATATATATATATATATATATATATATATATGTTTTTGTTGTAGCTAATCTTGCGAATTTGACATGGTGGTTTGTAGTGTATAGGTTTCTTAGTTATGCATGGATGTGGTATGTGTTTATTACTTGTGTTGGAGATACGTATTCATTTTATGTATATGTATGGATGTAGTATGTTTACATTCACTAAGTTTTATAACTTACCCTCTCGTTGTTTACATTTTTATAGATTCGCAAAGTGGAGGCGGAAAGGGTAAGTACGGGGATTAGTGGACTACCGCGTGTTGCTTTAGAAAACCTTGCTTTTGGATTTTACTTAGGATTGGGAATTGCAATCCCAATCGCCATGCTCGGTCTTTTATTGTAGTGAAACGAATTGGGTCGAAATTGTCACGTCATTGTATTTATGGGTCGTTAGAGTAGCGAGGGTCGTAATACCATTTTGGCATCTAAACCTGTTTACTTATTGTTAGAAATGGTTAAATTTAGTTTTTGGGGCTAGTAGAACTTGGCTTGCTTGAAAATGGGTTGTTTTGTAATAAAAATGGGCCGATTCTATTTCATGTAATAGAGCGTGTCGTGTTACGATTTGCGCGCCGCGAAAACCCATGAGAACTGGGGGTCAGGTATGGGTATTATGTTCTATTTGAAATCCTGCTTTAGGCCGCGCTGTGCAAATGGCCTGTGGTGCTGAACGGTCTTGTCTAAAAAAAGACCGTGTTTTCTCGTAAAGTGTTTTGGGTCATTACAAGTGGTATCAGAGCATGTTCTAAGGGATTTAGGCGACATGAGATAGGTGCCTAGACTTAGACTTTTGTGTGTGCTAAATTGTTTCGGGACTTGTAGGAGTACTCGTCAGAACGGGGAATTCGTTAGTGCCTTAGTGTGTAGGTGAATGAAAGGACCCGTCCTAATCCATCCGGACAAAGTCCGTATCGATTATAAACGATTCACAATAGTTGATTACATCGCGAGGTACTTGACCTCTATATGATACATTTTTCAAACATTGCATTTGTTTTTGAAAAGACAATATTTCATTACATCGAAAGTTGACGGCATGCATACCATATCATAATATATCTAACTATAATTGACTTAATATTAATCTTGATGAACTCAACGACTCGAATGCAACGTCTTTTGAAATATGTCATGAATGACTCCAAGTAATATCCCTAAAATAAGCAAATGCACAGCGGAAGATTTCTTTCGTACCTGAGAATAAACATGCTTTAAAGTGTCAACCAAAAGGTTGGTGAGTTCATTAGTTTAACATAAATAACCATTATTATCAATTTTTAATAGACCACAAGATTTCCATATTCAGTTCTCATAAATATACGTCCCATACATAGAGACAAAATATCATTCATATGGATTGAACACCTGGTAATCGACATTCACAATATGCATATAAGAATATCCCCATCATTCCGGGATCCTCCTTCGGACATGATATAAATTTCGAAGTACTAAAGCATCTGGTACTTTGGATGGGGCTTGTTTGGCCCGATAGATCTATCTTTAGAGTTCGCGTCAATTAGGGTGTTTGTTCCCTAATTCTTAGATTACCAGACTTAATAAAAAGGGGCATATTCGATTTCGATAATTCAACCATAGAATGTAGTTTCGATCTCTTGTGTCTATTCCGTAAAGCATTTATAAAAGCAGCACATGTATTCTCAGTCCTAAAAATATATATAAAAAGGGAGTAATGAAAACTCACAATACTGTATTTTGTAGTAAAAATACATATGATGACATTGAACAATGCAGGGTTGGCCTTGGATTCACGAACCTATATCATTTGTGTATTCATTAGTATATATAAATGTAATCGAATAAATATTTATGTATTTTGTTATTATTATTAGTGATATAATTATATTTATTAACTTATAGGTTTCCTTAATGGTTTAGTTAGATATAATTACCTTATTTACTTTAGATAGAAAATTTTTATAATAACAAATCTAATATAGTTATGTTATATGCATTAATTTTTTATATATATATATATATATTTCATTTGTTTGGTAAAATAGTATCTATAATAATACCAAAATAATACTTGTAGTGATTAAAATAATAATAGTGATAATAATATTAATGTGTCTTTTAATATTAATGTTAGTTTTAATAATACATCTTATAATAACACTAATAACAGAAATTTTTAAAATTGAAAAGGTTATTAATAATGATAATGAAAATAATAATTTTTATAGTAATACATAATACTTAATAATAATGATTATTATAGCAATTTCATTACTCGTGATAATATTAATAACAATACTAATATTAATCATAATCAAAAATCTTTATGTTAAACTTCTAACTAAAAAACTAAGATATCTATAACATCAAATTGTAATCCTAATCATAATAATATTAGTAATACTAATGATAATAATAATAATCCTAATGGTAATTCTAATCATAATACTAAACGGTAATCTTTATAATAATACATGTGTTAATACAGTTAAGCATTACTAATGAGCTTTAAAAAGAATAACAATAATAATAATAATAATAATTACAATAACATAACAATAATAATAATAATAATAATAATAATAATAATAATAATAATAATAATAATAATAATAATAATAATAATAATAATAATAATAATAATTGTGAAATAATACTAACAAAGAAAGAAAAAGAAAAAAAATTACTACCTCACAAAGAGTGTCAAAAAAAAAAATTAGATGCTCACGCCCGGGATCGAAACCGAGACCCCTCGCTCAACCGCACCCATACCTAACCGCTACACTGTCTACTGTCTTTCTGTTTTAAACTTCAAACCGAAAATATTTAACCCGAAAAAGACACGTTTTCTCTTTTCTGCTTCTTCCTCCTCGAAATCAACTCAACCAAAATTCTTTACAGCATCATTTGAATTAGTATAGAACTTGGAACAATATTTAACTATAAGTGTGATTAATTTATTTGATAAAGAAAAAAAAATAAAGACAGAAACAGCTACGCTGCTCAACGACTTGTAAAAAAAAATATTGATTTTGTGAACGAGAATGTTTTGGACAAAATTTATAATACGAATTGTATTTCAAATTTAACCTTGAAACTTTTTCAAACATCAATTTCATCAAAAACATAAAAACGACCCCGAATTAAATCATTGTTCGTTCGTTTGACTTTTGAACTTAAAATTTGACTCCTCAAATTCGAATTAGATTTTACAAATTGGAACCTGGAAATTTGAGTAAACATTCCTGACATGATTTAAAGTACATCTGCACTTTTAGATTTTTGAATTGGATTCAATTTCGAATTATGAGTATAAAGTAGTACATCAGAGGTGTTCGAAGGAAGAAAGAAAGAAAAGAAAATATATTGATTAATTTATAAATCTGATTCTGTAAAATAAATATAACTGATATAGAGATGGAGGATATCGATTGAGAGTTGTCTGTATTGATGATTCCAGTCGACAATTGATCACAAGCATACAGGAAAAAGGAGAACAAAGAAAGAAAAAAAATGATTGAGATATAGATACCACGTTTTATATATTTATCTGAGTTATATTATTTATTTAATTTAATATTAGTAATTAATAATTGATAATATATAATAATAATACTAATAATATTAATACTAATAATATTATTAACAATAATAATATTTATAGCAATATCAAATAATAACCATAATTTTTAATGATGTTACAAATGATAAAATACTAATACTAATAATAACAATAATAAGATTATTAATAATAATAATATTGAAATACAATTAATTATACTACTAATATTTATGTTAGTAGAGTATTAATACTAATTGTTAATGATAATGTAATAATAATATCTACTAATAGTATGATTAATAATTAAGTTATAACAAGTTACATATATCCTATTTGTATTATATATCATACAGTCATGTGTGTGTATATATATATATATATATATATATATATATATATATATATATATATATATATATATATATATATATATATATATATATATATATATATTGAATACCTAACACTTATCAAATTTACAAATGCTTCAATATAATAGTTATCAATAGAGATCTTTTATATATATTAATATATATCTATATAGATTTGTAATAATTTTATATATCAAGTTATATATCTTTACTTTACTAATAACTTACTTTTCTTTTTCTTTTTTTTCTTTTTTTTAATTGATCAAAGTATACTTCATTAATACATTTATATTTATATTTATATTTATATACATATATATAATTATCTGTTCGTGAATCGTCGGTAATTAGTCAAGGGTCAAATGAATCTATGTAAACAGTTAAAGAAGTTTTGAGCCTAAACATTACAGACTTTGCTTATTGTGTCGAAATCATTTAAAGATTCAGGTTTAAATTTGGGCAAAAATTCCCGGGTCATCACAGTACCTACCCGTTAAAGAAATTTCGTCCCGAAATTTGAGTGAGGTGATCATGGTTGACAATAAAAATGTTTTCATGACGAACAGGAGTTGATAAATAGAGTTTTATCATCATTAAGTAATGTGGATAAAATAATTCGATTAATTGAAGCGTATGAATGAAGCTATCACAAAGAGTGAAATGTTTCGTCTTAACTTTTGACATAGTCACGATTGAATTTAGAAAATAAGCCGCGTCTTAACCTTTTACGTTGTCTTGGTTGAATTCCGGAATTCAAGGGATTTAAAAGAAAATCTTGAAGATCTATAAGATCTGATTCTTCGGGATTTATGGAAATTAAAATCTCTTTAATTAAATACGGTGATCTGCCCCGATTACTACGTCTGATATTTCCTTTATAAATTTTACCTTTTCCGTTCCATTTGTTTTCACCACTTCTATACTCAATTCCCAAATTCAAAAGATTTATGAAAATGCTTAACCCTGTTCTGATCCTTGTTCTTATTCTAACTATCCCCATGATCGTTCTTCTTTTCCAACTCCCACCTGAAGAATCTGTTTACTTCTACTTTGCTCTTGGGGTTATAGTGCTTTTAATTCTCCCGTGTCTTTATGTTGCGATAAACATTGATATACACGGTTTGTAATTTATGCATTTTTATCGGGCTTTATATCTCCCCTTATATTTCAATGTCCCCATTTCTGTTTCCTATAATCATTGTCATCCACAGTTAATACTCCCTCCTATTTGCTGCGATTTATACTCCAATTTCTATTTCAGAGCTTTGTCCCTTTGTTTCTTCTTCTGGCGATTTGGCAATCTCTTGTAATGGTCCAGAATTCGCAGATATAAGTTTCAGAATGAACATTGTTAATGTTCTAAATAAGAAGGAACGTAATAGCACGATTTAATTTTTCAAATTTCCAGATTCACTGAGAATGGAACTATCAAGAATATACTTTCTTGATATGTTCAGAAGTAAAGCAGAATGACAGAGTTATGTAACATGGCACATGATGACGTTAAGATCTGTGAATCCTCACATTCCATTAGAAACTCAGCATGACTTACTGTAATATAATCACGTTGATCAAGTGTCATTATATTATACTAATTCATGCATCAGTTCTCAACATTACTTCAATAACATTCATATTTTAAGCTCAAAATTTACAGAATATAGAAACTAACAGTTTCTATATGATGTAATACTGATAGCACGAAGAGATTAATGATTTCAGATAAGAATAGTTATAAAAATATTTTCCGAATATGGAGGATATTTATAATGAATGATACGATAATATCTCGGAATATCTAAGATCAGAGGATGATAGAAACTATTGTCTGCAAGGGTTTAGAGTAAGGAGCAAGATATTCGCTAAAGACTTTAGCAGACATTGAATCATTTGGATTCTTTGAAGTCAAACTTATTCTTTGTGATTTGTCCTCGGCTTTCTTCATAGTTTCGCATAATCTGCTTTTCGGTACTAAATTTTCTATTAGATGTTTTCAATATAATGATTCACAGGAAGCACGAAGAGGTATATAATTTCAGACGAGAATATTTATGAAAATATCCTCAGAAATATCGAAGATATTGATGTTGATATTTTGGAATTTCTAAGTTCGATGGTTGATGGAGAAAGATTTTTCCACAAGATTTTAACATGACTTCGGAGCAAGATATTCTCTAAAGATTTCATCGGATCCAGAATTATCTGGATTCTTTGAATATAAGGTATGGTCCTTGTATTTGTCCTTGGTTTCCTTCATGGTTAGCTCAATCCATTTTCCAGTCCCAACTTTTCTGAGCTTTTCCAACATACTATACTTTATCATCAAACTTTCGATGATTAAGGTCGTTTACGGTTGTCTATGGTTTCTGCTGCTTCATTCAACTTTTTCAACATTCATAGTATTGATTTGTGACAGAGTGCTTTTCAAAATTTCAGAATGAGAGATCATAATTCTAAGAAATAAATGTCATACATATAACTGTTGATGTGGATATGATGTGAGTTTTTCAAAGTACTGATTGTTGAATCCCGGTAATTGGTATGGCAATTCTTGTTACAAGATGCGGATGAGTACATGACGAGACTTTAATAGATAAATATAGTGATTTTGTTGGAGGAATTTAAACTAAGGAGCGACAAGGTTGCTGGTACATTTGCTGGTAATGTAGTGAAATATAAAAGAATTCTCCGGTATAAAAAGGGTAATCGTATATATATCAGGATTATAGTAAGGCTATTTCGAATGAAAAGTCGAAGTTGACTTGTTGGAGCTGTGACAAAATTGGCTACTTTGAAAAGGGATCGCAAAATTATTTTTGCTAGTAAATGCCAAAGGATCTAACACGGCTACGTGTTAAACTTTTACTCAGTTGCCGAGAATTTCTCAGGTGCATAACTATAGGCATAAATCTTTCCTTCCGTAGATGAAGTGCGGTTGATTCATCCTATCGATTGAGGTGTTTTCAAGAATCAAGAAAGGTTTGAATGCAGATTATAATCGTGATGACATGAATGGGGTTTAAAATGAAATCAAGTGGCAAACTTGAAGAATTGTTTAGTTTCATATGTTATAATCAATATTTTAATTCATTTGTCCAGTGTTTGTAGTCCACAGTTGATAGTCCACAGTAACAGTCCAATAATTCATATATAGTTTAATATATAATATTCGAATTAATTAATACGTATCGTGACCCGTATACATCTCAGACTCGATCACAACTCAAAGTATATATATTATTATAGAATCAAACTCAACCCTGTATAGCTAACTCCCGCATTACTGCATATAGAGTGTCTATGGTTATTCCAAATAATATATATAGGTGGGTCGATATGATATGTCAAAATATTGTATACGTGTCCCGATATTTAAAGTGCATAAAATAAATAACAGAAATTAAATGACGATAAATAAAATTGCGAGAATATAAATTGCGATAAATAAACTGCGATAAATTGCGATAATTAATTTGCGATAAATAAATTGCGATAAAATAAAATGTAATACGGAATAAACAGTTAGCTAGGAACAGTTAGCTAGGATCTTGTTAGCGTGGATTCTTAACAAAATTTCTTATTGTCAATTAGTCTGTTTCTAATCAATTTTAACTGTGTCCATTATTTCTTCATTATGCCACTTGTTGGATTCTGATAGGTCAAAATCAAAATATAAAATTGAATGTAAATGGTTATTCTGCGGTGAACAGGTACGTATCTCTGTAGATGTAAATAGGATAGTAAAGGACCGTTGAATCAGATTCGAAGAATGTACAATGTAACTTATTACTGTGAAATCTAAATATTCCTCGGGTATTACCTACCCGTTAAAATATTTTCACCATTAACAGTTTGTACGAAAGAATTTTTAATTACAGTCTTTATGAAACAATATATATATATATCCATATATATTTTCTTCAGACGTAATCATGGATTTAATGAGTCAATGCGATATTAAACTCATTAGGCTTACGGCTAGAACTAGAGTACATAATATCTAATACATTAGAGATTACGTAATCGCCATGAAGGACGAAGATAGTTTATGTAGAATGATTCGTAGAACGATGATTATGCTTGAGGTACAGATAGTGATATTGAAGCATGGATTGTTGATGGTACTGGTGCTGTTACTGATGGTACTGTTGGTGCCAGTGATGTTGCTGAAGCTGATACATTTTGCACCATATTTTCCAAATTGATTACTCGAGCGCGAAGTTCATTGACTTCTTCTATTATTCCGAGATGATTGTCGGTAGGAACGAGCGGATAAATAAGGTTTAGAATTGTGGATAAAATATAATCGTGTCGAGCTACTCTGGAAATGAGAGAGAAAATGGTGTCTCGAATAGGTTCGCCGGTAATTGTTTCAGGTTCTTTGCCAAGAGGTGAATTCGGTTGATGGAAAGGACCGCCTTCTTCGTGTCTCTATTGATTTAATAGACTACAAACCCATCAGATGAATTAGGGATGGCTGATTGGTTGTTTTCATTCTAGTGACACAGCTTTCGGAGTTTAGGTGAAACTCGATGTCGGAATAACTGTCGGAATAACTATCAAAATAGCTAACAGAATCTGAAGGACTCGAACTGGTTCAGGGATTCATCTCTTACGATCGGACGAAGGAATTTCGATAAGAAATAGATTATAGGATGTAGATTAGTACCCTGCAATACATAATTTACATATGCATATATAATACTAAAATCCCATAAGTTACGGAGGAATCTACAGAAGCTATCAGACACAGATAACAATAACAGATACGCTAAGATATGAATTTTTGTCTATACACTATTCATGCAGTCAATGCAATAAGATGTGTCTAGACTAAGAATAATAAGCAGGTAATTTACTAAGGATGATAAGCAAATGATTTCCGACAAAAATGATAAGCAAAACTTTTGACATGCAGACACGGTCGAAGTCCAGACTCACTAATGCATCCTAACGACTATCAGTTAGACACACTAATGCAAGACCCGGTTCGCTAAGACCATCGCTCTGATACCAAATGAAAGGACCCGTCCTAATCCATCCGGACGAAGTCCGTATCGATTATAAACGATTCACAATAGTTGATTACATCGCAAGGTACTTGACCTCTATATGATACATTTTTCAAACATTGCATTTGTTTTTGAAAAGACAATATTTCATTACATCGAAAGTTGACGGCATGCATACCATATCATAATATATCTAACTATAATTGACTTAATATTAATCTTGATGAACTCAACGACTCGAATGCAATGTCTTTTGAAATATGTCATGAATGACTCCAAGTAATATCCCTAAAATGAGCAAATGCACAGCGGAAGATTTCTTTCATACCTGAGAATAAACATGCTTTAAAGTGTCAACCAAAAGGTTGGTGAGTTCATTAGTTTAACATAAATAACCATTATCATCAATTTTTAATAGACCACAAGATTTCCATATTCAGTTCTCATAAATATACGTCCCATACATAGAGATAAAATATCATTCATATGGATTGAACACCTGGTAATCGACATTCACAATATGCATATAAGAATATCCCCATCATTCCGGGATCCTCCTTCGGACATGATATAAATTTCGAAGTACTAAAGCATCCGGTACTTTGGATGGGGCTTGTTTGGCCCGATAGATCTATCTTTAGAGTTCGCATCAATTAGGGTGTCTGTTCCCTAATTCTTAGATTACCAGACTTAATAAAATGGGGCATATTCGATTTCGATAATTCAACCATAGAATGTATTTTCGATCTCTTGTGTCTATTCCGTAAAGCATTTATAAAAGCAGCGCATGTATTCTCAGTCCCAAAAATATATATAAAAAGGGAGTAATGAAAACTCACAATACTGTATTTTGTAGTAAAAATACATATGATGACATTGAACAATGCAGGGTTGGCCTTGGATTCACGAACCTATATCATTTGTGTATTCATTAGTATATATAAATGTAATCGAATAAATATTTATGTATTTTGTTATTATTATTAGTGATATAATTATATTTATTAACTTATAGGTTTCCTTAATTTTTTAGTTAGATATAATTACCTTATTTACTTTAGATAGAAAATTTTTATAATAACAAATCTAATATAGTTATGTTATATGCATTAATTATTTCTTTTTATATATATATATATATATATATATATATATATATATATATATATATATATATATATATATATATATATATATATATATATATATATATTTCATTTGTTTGGTAAAATAGTATCTATAATAATACCAAAATAATACTTGTAGTGATTAAAATAATAATAGTGATAATAATATTAATGTGTCTTTTAATATTAATGTTAGTTTTAATAATACATCTTATAATAACACTAATAAAAGAAATTTTTAAAATTGAAAAGGTTATTAATAATGATAATGAAAATAATAATTTTTATAGTATTACATAATAGTTAATAATAATGATTATTATAGCAATTTCATTACTCGTGATAATATTAATAACAATACTAATATTAATCATAATCAAAAATCTTTATGTTAAACTTCTAACTAAAAAACTAAGATTTCTATAACATCAAATTGTAATCCTAATCATAATAATATTAGTAATACTAATGATAATAATAATAATCCTAATGGTAATTCTAATCATAATACTAAACGGTAATCTTTATAATAATACATGTGTTAATACAATTAAGCATTACTAATGAGCTTTAAAAAGAATAACAATAATAATAATAACAACAATAACATAATAATAATAATAATAATAATAATAATAATAATAATAATAATAATAATAATAATAATAATAATAATAATAATAATAATAATAATAATAATAATAATTGTGAAATAATACTAACAAAGAAAGAAAAAGAAAAAAAAATTACTACCTCACAAAGAGTGTCAAAAAAAAATTAGATGCTCACGCCCGGGATCGAAACCGAGACCCCTCGCTCAACCGCACCCATACCTAACCGCTACACTGTCTACTGTCTTTTTGTTTTAAACTTCAAACCGAAAATATTTAACCCGAAAAAGACATGTTTTCTCTTTTCTACTTCTTCCTCCTCGAAATCAACTCAACCAAAATTCTTTACAGCATCATTTGAATTAGTATAGAACTTGGAACAATATTTAACTATAAGTGTGATTAATTTATTTGATAAAGAAAAAAAAATAAAGACAGAAACAGCTACGCTGCTCGACGACTTGCAAAAAAAAAATATTGATTTTGTGAACGAGAATGTTTTGGACAAAATTTATAATACGAATTGTATTTCAAATTTAACCTTGAAACTTTTTCAAACATCAATTTCATCAAAAACATAAAAACGAACCCGAATTAAATCATTGTTCGTTCGTTTGACTTTTGAACTTAAAATTTGACTCCTCAAATTCGAATTAGATTTTACGAATTGGAACCTGGAAATTTGAGTAAACATTCCTGACATGATTTAAAGTACATCTGCACTTTTAGATTTTTGAATTGGATTCAATTTCGAATTATGAGTATAAAGTAGTACATCAAAGGTTTTCGAAGGAAGAAAGAAAGAAAAAAAAATATTCATTAATTTATAAATCTGATTCTGTAAAATAAATATAACTGATATAGAGATGGAGGAAATCGATTGAGAGTTGTCTGTATTGATGATTCCAGTCGACAATTGATCACAAGCATACATGAAAAAGGAGAACAAAGAAAGAAAGAAAAATGATTGAGATATAGATACCACGTTTTGTATATATATCTGAGTTATATTATTTATTTAATTTAATATTAGTAATTAATAATTGATAATATATAATAATAATACTAATAATATTAATACTAATAATATTGTTAACAATAATAATATTTATAGCAATATCAAATAATAACCATAATTTTTAATGATGTTACAAATGATAAAATACTAATACTAATAATAACAATAATAAGATTATTAATAATAATAATATTGAAATTCAATTAATTATAATACTAATATTTATGTTAGTAGAGTATTAATACTAATTGTTAATGATAATGTAATAATAATATCTACTAATAGTATGATTAATAATTAAGTTATAACAAGTTACATATATCCTATTTGTATTATATATCATATAGTCATGTGTATATATATATATATATATATATATATATATATATATATATATATATATATATATATATATATATATATATATATATATATATATTGAATACCTAACACTTATCAAATTTACAAATGCTTCAATATAATAGTTATCAATAGAGATCTTTTATATATATATATATATATATATATATATCTATCTATATAGATTTGTAATAATTTTATATATCAAGTTATATATCTTCATTTTACTAATAACTTACTTTTTTTTAATTGATCAAAGTATACTTCATTAATACATTTATATTTATATTTATATTTATATACATATATATAATTATCTGTTCGTGAATCGTCGGTAATTAGTCAAGGGTCAAATGAATCTATGTAAACAGTTAAAGAAGTTTTGAGGCTAAACATTACAGACTTTGCTTATTGTGTCGAAATCATTTAAAGATTCAGGTTTAAATTTGGGCGAAAATTCCCGGGTCATCACAGTGAACTAACTAGGATTGTGTATTGTATCGTGATATTATTTGTGTGTGTGCTTATATCATGATGTGTTTGTGATTATCATAAGATAGTCTTTGTACTAATGAGTTGAGGAGACGTGCGCGCGTAATAATGACTAGCTACCATTGTTACGAGTGCAAATCGTGTCTAACGAATGAGGTACGATGAGTGTTGAGAAAGATGGGGCAGTGTTGTGTGTATGGTTTATTTTGCGTTTCATTGTTTAATCAATTTGCATTCCTTAGAATGAAGACGAGAAGTGAGACTTCAAGTGGGAAGCAAGGTGATGATGATGGGTTGACGTCTAAGATTGAGGCCGCTTTGGAGAGTTATTCCTCGGTTTTTACCGGGAAGGTTAAAGAAGTCTTTCAAGGGGCGATTGAAGGACAAGTAACCAACCTTCTTAAGGAACAAATGGTTGTGATTGTTCAAGCGGAGTTTGAAAAGAGGTTTCATAGACCTCAACTTGAAGGCGGTGGAGAGGATGTTCCTCTTGATTATGGGATTCACGAAAATATAGTTAGAAGGGAGTTTATTTACAAAAACAACATGATGACTAAACCTCCTATGTATGCCAGAGATCCCGATCCTTTGATAAGAACCGGTTAGATCTCAGATGTCAAAGGGTGTTTTCGTACGAATGAATTCCCTCCTAAAAAGAAAACGAGACTCGCTACTAGTTTGTTACGGGGTAACGCAAAGAATTGGTTGGATGGTAAGATCGATATCGTTGGGGATATCTGAAATGTCCCGTTCATATTGATTATAAACGTTCCATATTAATTGATTTCGTTGCGAGGTTTTGACCTCTATATGAGACGTTTTTCAAAGACTGCATTCATTTTTAAAACAACCATAACCTTTATTTTATCTATAAAGGTTTAAAAAGCATTACGTAGATTATCAAATAATGATAATCTAAAATATACCGTTTACACACGACCATTACATAATGGTTTACAATAAGAATATATTACATCAAAAATAAGTTTCTTGAATGCAGTTTTTACATAATATCATACAAGCATGGACTCCAAATCTTGTCCTTATTTTAGTATGCAACAGCGGAAGCTCTTAATAATCACCTGAGAATAAACATGCTTAAAATGTCAACAAAAATGTTGGTGAGTTATAGGTTTAATCTATATATTATCAAATCATAATAATAGACCACAAGATTTCATATTTCAATATACATCCCATACATAGAGATAAAAATCATTCATATGGTGAACACCTGGTAACCGACATTAACAAGATGCATATAAGAATATCCCCTATCATTCCGGGAAATCCTTCGGACATGATAAAAATGAATTCGAAGTACTAAAGCATCTGGTACTTTGGATGGGGTTCGTTAGGCCCAATAGATCTATCTTTAGGATTCGCGTCAATTAGTAGATCGGTTTACTAATTCTTAGGCTACCAAGCAAAAGGGGTATATTCGGCTTCGATCATTCACCCATATAATGTAGTTTCATTTACTTGTGTCTATTTCGTAAAATATTTATAAAACTGCATGTATTCTCATCCCAAAATATTAGATTTTAAAAGTGGGACAATAACTCACTTTCACATATTTTTACTTCGTCGGGAAGTAAGACTTGGCCACTGGTCGATTCATGAACCTATAACAAATATGTACATATATATCAAAGTATGTTCAAAATATATTTACAACACTTTTAATACATTTTGATGTTTTAAGTTTATTAAGTCAGATGTCCTCGTTAGTAACCTACAACTAGTTGTCCATAGTTAGATGTACAAAAATAAATCGATATATATTATCTTGAATAAATCCACGACCCAGTGTATACACGTCTCAGGCTAGATCACAACTCAAAGTATATATATTTTTGGAATCAACCTCAACCCTGTATAGCTAACTCCAACATTACTGCATATAGAGTGTCTATGGTTGTTCCAATAATATATATAGATGGGTCGATATGATATGTCAAAACATTTGAATACGTGTCTATGGTATCCCAAGATTACATAATATATTAGAATACATGTATAATACAATATAAGTTAGCTAGGATATGATTAATATAGATTTGTTACCAATTTTCACGTAGCTACAACAAGCAAAAATATCCAATCTTGTTTTACCCATAACTTCTTCGTTTTAAATCCGTTTTGAGTGTTTTAAGTTGCTATGGTTTCAAATTGAATTTAAGTTTATGAATCTAAAAAGAAAGATTATAAGTTTATAGTCATAAATACATGTTACAAGTCATTTTTGTAAATGTAGTCATTTCAGTCAAAATAACGACGTCTAGATGACCATTTTGGAAAACATACTTCCACTTTGAGTTTAACCATGATTTTTGGATTTAGTTTCATGTTCATAAGAAAAATAATTTCCCAGAAGAACAACTTTTAAATCAAAGTTTATCATTGTTTTTAATTAACTAACCCAAAACAGCCCGCGGTGTTACTGCGACGGCATATGTCCGGTTTTACGGTGTTTTTCGTGTTTCCAGGTTTTAAATCATTAAGTTAGCATATCATATAGATATAGAACATGTGTTTAGTTGATTTTAAAAGTCAAGTTAGAAGGATTAACTTTTGTTTGCGAACAAGTTTAGAATTAACTAAACTATGTTTTAGTGATTTCAAGTTTAAACCTTCGAATAAGGTAGTTTTATATATATGAATCGAATGATGTTATGAATATAATTACTACCTCAGGTTTTGTGGATAAACCAACTGGAAATGAGAAAAATAGATCTATCTTCAAAGGATCCTTGGATGGCTTGAAAGTTCTTGAAGCAGAATCATGACACGAAAACAAGTTCAAGTAAGATTTCCACTTGTTATAGTTATAGAAATTGAATCAAAGTTTGAATATGAGTATTACCTTGTATTAGAAAGATATCTTACTATAAATAAGAAAGATTTCTTGAGGTTGGATGATCACTTTACAAGATTGGAAGTAAGCTAGCAAACTTGGAAGTATTCTTGATTTTATGAAAGTAGAACTTATAGAATTTATGAAGAACACTTAGAACTTGAAGATAGAACTTGAGAGAGATCAATTAGATGAAGAAAATTTAAGAATGAAAGTGTTTGTAGGTATTTTTGGTCGTTGGTATATGGATTGGATATAAAGGATGTGTAATTTTGTTTACATGTAAATAAGTCATGAATGATTACTAATATTTTTGTAATTTTATGAGATATTTCATGCTAGTTGCCAAATGATGGTTCCCACATATGTTTGGTGACTCACGTGGGCTGCTAAGAGCTGATCATTGGAGTGTATATACCAATAGTACATACATCTAAAAGCTGTGTATTGTACGAGTACGAATACGGGTGCATACGAGTAGAATTGTTGATGAAATTGAACGAGGATGTAATTGTAAGCATTTTTGTTAAGTAGAAGTATTTTGATAAGTGTCTTGAGGTCTTTTAAAAGTGTATGAATACATATTAAAACACTACATGTATATACATTTTAACTGAGTCGTTATGTCATCGTTAGTCTGTTAAATGTTGTTAACCCATTGTTTATAATATCTAAAGAGATGTTAAATTATTATATTATCATGATATTATGATATATTAATATATCTTAGTATGATATATATACACAGTTAAATGTTGTTACAATGATAATCGTTACATATATGTCTCGTTTCGAAATCATTAAGTTAGTAGTCTTGTTTTTACATATGTAGTTCATTGTTAATACACTTAATGACATGTTTACTTATCATTTCATGATTAAACATAGTGTATCAATATCTTATTATGATTCATATGTATTTAGTAAGACGTTGTTATAACGATAATCATTATATATATATATATATATATATATATATATATATATATATATATATATATATATATATATCGTTTTTGAGTTTTCTTAATACAATAGTCTCATTTTAATGTATATACACATAGTTAAAATACCTAATGAGATAATTACTTATCATAATATCATGTTAACTATATATGTAACCATATATATGTCATCATATAGTTTTTACAAGTTTTAACGTTCGTGAATCACCGGTCAACTTGGGTGGTCAATTGTCTATATGAAACCTATTTCAATTAATCACGTCTTAACAAGTTTGATTTCTTAACATGTTGGAAACACTTAATCATGTAATTATAAAATTCAATTAATATAAATAAACATGGAAAAGTTCGGGTCACTACAGTACCTACCCGTTAAATAAATTTCGTCCCGAAATTTTAAGCAGTTGGAGGTGTTGACGTATCTTCTGGAAATAAGTGCGGGTATTTCTTCTTCATCTGATCTTCTCATTCCCAGGTGAACTCAGGTCCTCTACGAGCATTCCATCGAACCTTAACAATTGGTATCTTATTTTGCTTAAGTATTTTAACCTCGCGATCCATTATTTCGACAGGTTCTTCGATAAATTGAAGTTTTTCGTTAATTTGGATTTCGTCTAACGGAATAGTGAGATCTTTTTAGCAAAACATTTCTTCAAATTCGAGATGTAGAAAATGTTATGTACAGTCGTGAGTTGTTGAGGTAACTCAAGTCGGTAAGCTACTGGTCCGACGTGATCAATAACCTTGAATGGTCCAATATGCCTTGGGTTTAATTTCCCTCGTTTACCAAATCGAACAACGCCTTTCCAAGGTGCAACTTTAAGCATGACCATCTATCCAATTTCAAATTCTAAATCTTTTCTTTTAATGTCAGCGTAGCTCTTTTGTCTACTTTGGGCGGTTTTCAGCCGTTGTTGAATTTGGATGATCTTCTCGGTAGTTTCTTGTATTATTTCCGGACCCGTAATCTGTCTATCCCCCATTTCACTCCAACAAATCGAGACCTGCACTTTCTACCATAGAGTGCTTCAAATGGCGCCATCTCAATGCTTGAATGGTAGCTATTGTTGTAGAAAAATTCTGCTAACGGAAGGTGTCGATCCCAACTGTTTCCGAAATCAATAACACATGCTCGTAGCATGTCTTCAAGCATTTGTATCGTCCTTTCACTCTGGCCATCAGTTTGTGGATGATAGACAGTACTCATGTCTAGACGAGTTCCTAATGCTTGCTGTAATGTCTGCCAGAATCTTAAAATAAATCTGCCATCCCTATCAGAGATAATAGAGATTGGTATTCCATGTCTGGAGACGACTTCCTTCAAATACAGTCGTGCTAACTTCTCCATCTTGTCATCTTCTCTTATTGGCAGGAAGTGTGCTGATTTGGTGAGACGATCAACTATTACCCAAATAGTATCAAAACCACTTGCAGTCCTTGGCAATTTAGTGATGAAACCTATGGTAATGTTTTCCCATTTCCATTCTGGGATTTCGGGTTGTTGAAGTAGACCTGATGGTTTCTGATGCTCAGCTTTGACCTTAGAACACGTCAAACATTCTCCTACGTATTTAGCAACATCAGCTTTCATACCCGGCCACCAAAAATGTTTCTTGAGATCTTTATACATCTTCCCCGTTCCAGGATGTATTGAGTATCTGGTTTTATGAGCTTCTCTAAGTACCATTTCTCTCATATCTTCAAATTTTGGTACCCAAATTCTTTCAGCCCTATACCGGGTTCCGTCTTCCCGAATATTAAGATTCTTCTCTGATCCTTTGGATATTTCATCCTTTAAGTTTCCCTCTTTTAAAACTCCTTGTTGCGCCTCCTTTATTTGAGTAGTAAGGTTAGTGTGAATCATTATATTCATAGATTTTACACGAATGAGTTTTCTGTCCTTTCTGCTCAAGGCGTCGGCTACCACATTTGCCTTCCCTGGGTGGTAACGAATCTCAAATTCGTAATGATTCAACAATTCAATCCGTCTACGCTGCCTCATGTTCAGTTGTTTCTGATTAAATATGTGTTGAAGACTTTTGTGGTCGGTATATATAATACTTTTGACCCCATATAAGTAGTGCCTCAAAGTCTTTAATGCAAAAACAACTTCGCCTAATATAAATCATGCGTCGTATAATTCTGCTCGTGAATCTTCAATTATCTAGACGCATAAGTAATTACCTTCATTTGTTGCATTAATACACAACCGAGACCTTGCTTTGAGGTGTCACAATATATCACAAAATCGTCATTCCCTTCAGGTAATGACAATATAGGTGCCGTAGTTAACTTTTTCTTCAACAATTGAAACGCTTTCTCTTGTTCATCCTTCCATTCAAATTTCCTCCCTTTATGCGTTAATGCAGTCAAGGTGTAAAGACCCGTCCTTATCCACCTGGACAAAGTCTTCAACATTTGGTTCCATTGCGATGATCGACTCCAAGTAATGTCTTTAGTATGAGCTAATGCGCAGCGGAAGACTTAATTTGTACCTGAGAATAAACATGCTTTAAAACGTCAACATAAAGTTGGTGAGGCATAGGTTTTATTGCTAGCAGCGTTATAACTATGGACCACAAGATTTCATATATTTAAACATAATACACTCGCAAGTGTATGAAAAAGTAGTTGAGCACTTGGTAACCATACTTAACTTTTAAATCATCGCAGCATATTCTTAAATAACCACTACACCGTACCAAGTGTAGCATACAGAAACGAAGTACTGTGCAACCGTTTAAAACTGGTCGTCCAGCCCGGTTGGGGTTGTCAGGCCCGATAGATCTATCAACAGGATTCGCGTTTACATTCCTCATGTAAATATTAGCTACCAAGTATAAAGAAATATGCCATGGTACAACTCAACATAGAATTTATTTTTGATCACTTGTGTCCATAACGTAAATCATAAAATGCATGTATTCTCATCCCAAAATATTTAGAGTTTAAAAGGGACTATATACTCACCTAATGTATTTTGTAGTAAAAATACATATAACATCATTGAACACGTATAAAGTTGGCCTTCGATTCACGATCCTATATCATTTGTATATATGTATTAACACATTGTAATCGAATAAATTTATTTATTATAATTGTTATCTTAGTACATTATATGTTTCATAATAATTTAAATATATCTATTTTACGTACCCTAAATAAATAATTTATAAAAATAGTTTTTATTATATATATGTTTGTATAACTAACTTTTATTGTAATAATAATGATAATAACTTTGATAATAATAATAATATAGTTTTAATAATAGTAATAATGATTTTAGTGGTAAAAATGTTAAAAATAATAATTTTACTGTTAAAACTAATAATAAAAGTAATGTTAATACTAATAATAATAATATTAATAGTATTAATAATAGTTTTTATGAAAACTATAATAAATTAAAATAATGATACTTTTAGTAATAATTATATAAATTTTAATAATAAGAATACTGTTAATGATACATACATAAATGATAATCTTAATAATAATACATATATTAATAATAATAAATATAATACTTAAATGATAAACTTTAACAATAATAAATATATTAATAACACTTATAAGAATAATAATAATGATAATAATATTAATCATAATAATAATGGTTAATATTTTTAATTATAATGATAATAATAATAATTACCATACTTAGTAATAATAATAATAGAACTAAAGATAAAATATATACCCTTTTAGAAATTTCCCTAAAAAGAGTTGCAGCAAATGGGACTCGAACCCACGACCTCCTGAATACCTGCTAAGTCCTTAACCATTCAGGTTGTTGCCTGTTATCCGTTTTTATACCGTATTTAAAGCTATATAACTCGTATATTATTCCTCTTTTCTCCTTCTTCCTTAATACGTCGACCAGAAAAAAAAATCCCAACACAAATATATCGAATTTATTGTTTCAGTTAGGACTTGTACGTGATAAATAATCATTTGGAAATCGTTTGACTTATTTAAAACAGACTCAAAATAAAAAAAAATGAAAGAAAATGATGCTGTAACAGTTTCTAAAACTCACGACCCAACTCCAAATCAATTTAAGGATTCTGTGCAGTTTTAGACTATGTTTACAACATAAAAGATGTTTAAAATCATCATTGAAAACTTTCTTCATCATCAATTGCTTCTTAACTGCAACAGAGACATCAAATTCGTTCATAGAATAATCTTTGACTTTTTCTTTTTAAAACTTCGACTGCAAAATTCTCCTTTGATTGTATAAGTTAGGATTTGAAATTTTACATAAAGATTCACTAACACATTCCTAACAAAACTGTAATTTTAGTTTTTAATAATCGATTCAAATTTTGACGCTTGATTAAAAGAAATTAATACAGAGGTTTCGAATTAAAAAAATTATATATATATATCTGTTCTGTTTCCCCTTTTCGATTCTGCTTTTCATTCTTGACTTATAACCAATTGAATTAGATTTATATTGTGCAAACATCTCTGTAGTTGAAAAGAATTGGAGGACAAGAGATCACCAGGGTAATAGAGAAAACAGAAACAGATAAAATACAGATAGGGACGTATATATATTTATCCTATGCAATTTTTTTTAAACTCTTTATCTTTTATAATTATATTTAATTAATAAATATAAATGTATTATTAATAATACTGTTATTATTAATAAATAATAATAATAACATTATGGTAATAATTATTAATAATAATGCTATTTATGATATTAATAATAATAATAATAATAATAATAATAATAATAATAATAATAATAATAATAATAATAATAATAATAATGCTATCATAATAATAATATTAATAAAAATATTACTAAGTTGTTTTATAATATCAATAATAATAATATTAGTAATAATGCTATAATAATTTATATATATCAAATTTGTACCTTTATATAACATTATATATGTATATATATATATATATATATTTAATTGTGTATTAATTATATAAAGAAGCAAAATAATATTCATTATATAAATATTAGTATTTCATATTAATTTTATTTATAATAATGAAACTAATAGTAATAATAATAGAAGTAATAATGATAATAATATTAATATAACAATTATAATCAAACTTATAATTAAGATTAATGTATTATTATTGATTATAACACATCTATTATTAAATCATATAATATTTCAAATAATATTCTAAATTATTATTTATATATACATTTAATTATATATGTATTTATTTACAAATAGTTGTTCGTGAATCGTCGAAACTAGTCAAAGGTTAATTGATTACTTAAATATAGATTTCAAACTTTCTAGACTCAACATTACCGATTTTGCTTATCGTGTCGGAAACATATGAAGTTTAAAGTTTAAATTTGGTCGGAAATTTCCGGGTCATTACAGTACCTACCCGTTAAAGAAATTTCGTCCCCGAAATTTGATAGAGGTCGTCATGGTTAACAATAAGAATGTTTTCATGATGAATATGAGGTAATAATGGAGTTTTATCATTATTGAGAGATATAGATAAAACGATTCGATCATGTGAAGCGCACGAGTGAAGCTATCACAAAAGAGTGAAATGAGTAAATAAATATATTCATTTCAATCGATGACGTAGTTACTATTGACCTCAGGGATTTAAGGAATTTGAAGAAAATCTTACGTAATAAGATTTGGTTCTTCGGCGATCAGGATCTTCTTTGTTTTAATGCGGCAATCTGTTTCGATTTCTCTGTCGGATATTTCACTATAAATCCACCCCCTTTATTTCCTTATTTCCATATCTAGCATCTTCTATTCTTTCTCCTAATTCCTAATTTAAGACATTCGTCGATATGCTCCATCCCATTCTGATCCTTGATATACTCTTAATTTTCACATCTGTCATCCTTCTCTTTCATCTACCACCAGAAGAATCTATTTACTTCTACTATACTCTTGTGTTCATAGTGTTTCTAGTTCTCCCGTGTCTTTATATTGCTATATGCATTGATGTACATGGTTTGTAATTTCGGGGTTGTTATCGGCCTTTGTATTCTTCATTATTTTTCAGAGCCTCATGCTTTCGTTTTCTCTTCCCGACTTCGAGTCAAGCGAGTAATGGTCCGAAATTCGTAGGTATGAAATTTGGAATGAACATAGTTAATGCTCTAAGATATAATGGTAATGGAACAATTTTTGATTTGTCAAATTACCAGAATATCCTGGAAAAGATAGAACTATCAAGATGATATGTTCCTAATATGTTTGGAGATTGAATAGAATGTAAGAGCCGTGTAACATGGCACATGATGACGGTACTGGGAATCATCACGCTTCATTAGAAACTCAACCTGACTTACTGTAATATAATGACGTTGATCAAGTGTCATTATATTATACTAATTCATGCATCAGTTCCCAACACTACTTCAAAACATTCCTATTTTAAACTTGAAGGTTTCAGAATTTAGAACTAAAATAGTTTCTTTTATGATGTAGTACAGATTGAGCGGAGAGATAATATCGGACGAGAGTATTTTGAAGATATCTTCAGAAGTACTGAAGATATTTTCAATGGAAGATACGACAATATCTTGAAATTTCTAATATCGAAGGATGATGATGAAGATTTACCCGTAAGGGTTTAGATTCAGAAGCAAGGTGTTCGCTAAAGATTTCATCAGATACAGAATCATCTGGATTCTTTGAATATAGGGTTTGATCCTTGTATTTGTTCTTTGTTTCCTTCATGGTGTGCTCAATTCGATTTTCAGTACCGAATTTTCTATCGAGCGTTCCTAACACTTCCTTCTTTATTATCAACTTTTGACCATTAAGACCATCTACAACATGCTGCTTCATCAGCATTTTTAAAGTTAACGGATTCGGGTCATCGGTTATCAAACCAAGGTGGTTTCAGGAGAATTGTGTTTTTAAATGATTAAACGCTGATGGTACTATGGTGGAATATAAAAGATTCTCCGGTAACAATGAGGAAAGCTAATCGTATATATCAAAGTTATAATAAGGTTGATTCGAATGAAGAGTCGAAGTTGGCTTGCTGGAGCTGTGACAAAATTTGCTACTTTGAAAAGGAGTCATAAGGTTGTTTTTGCTAATAAATGCCAAAGAATTCGACGTGAGTACGTGTTAAACTATGACTTTGGGTTCGAGAGTTTTTCAGGTGCATAAATATATGCAAAGATCTTTTCCTCCATAGACGAGGTGCGGTTGGTTCAACTTCTCGGTTGAGGTATTTTCAAGAATTATGAAAGGTTTGAACGCGGATTGTAATTGTCGAGATACAAATGAGGTTTAAGATGAAATCAAGTGGCAAACTTGAAGAATTATTTAGTTTCATATGCAATATTTTAATTCATTTTAATTGTCCAAAGTTAGCAGTCCAGTAGTCCGATTGTCCAATGGTCCAATAAATTCATATATAAATTAAATATATAATATTTGAATTAATTAATACGTATCGTGACCCGTGTACCGGTCTCAGTATTGATCACAACTCAAACCATATATATATTTTGGAATCAACTCCAACCCTGTATAGCCAACTCCAACATTCACATATAGAGTGTCTATGGTTGTTCTGAAATATATATATATATATATATATATATGGGTCGATATGATAGGTCGAAACCTTGTATACGTGTCCCGTTATTTAAAGTGCGTAAAATAAATAAATATATATCATGACCTGTGTACAACGTATTGTCTCAGAATTAATCCAACGTATTGTGTACATGTGTCCCGACGGTATGTAAAGTGCAGAAATTAAATGACGATAAATAAAATTGCGAGAATGTAAATTGCGAGAATGTAAATTGCGATAAATAAAATGTAACCAATTAGCTAGGAACAGTTAGGTAGGAACAGTTAGCGTGGAATCTTAACAAAATTCATCATAGTTAATTTGTTTGTTTCTAATACTTTTTATTTTGTCCAATGTTTTCTTCACTATGCCACTTGTTGGATTCTGATAGGTCAAAATCCAAATATGAAATTTGAATGGAAATGGTTATTTGGTGGTGAGCGGATACGTATAACAATAGTTGTAAGTAGGATAGTAAATGACCGTTGAATCAGATTCGAAGAATGTACAGTGCAACTTATTAATGTGAAATCTAAATATTCCTCGGGTACTACCTACCCGTTAAAATATTTTCATCATTAATAGTTTGTGCGAAAGAATTTTTAATTACAATCTTTATGAAAATATACTTGCATATATATTTTCTTCAGATGTAATTATGAATTTAATGAGTCAATAGGATATTAAACTCATTTGATTTATCGTTAGTACTTGATTACAGGATCTCTAAAACATTAGAGATTACATAATCGCCATGTTAAACGGAGATAAATGAGGTAGAACGATACGTAAAGTGAAGATAATCGATGTAGAACGATATGTAGAACGAAGATCATACTCGAAGTACAGATGGGGTTATTGAGGCGTGTGAGGTTGATATCCGAGGTACAGATTGTGATTTTGAGGTTTACGACGCGGTTGTGGTTGGGGTGATAAGGGTACTGTTGATGTTGATGATGGTGATGTCATTGATGCTGGTGATGATGCTGGTACCGAAGATTGAGATGTTGATGTTACTGGCGGTACTGGTTATGCTACCGGTGCTGCTGCTGGTGTTTGTAACCTTCGCACCATATTTTCTAAAGCCACTACCGAGCGCGAAGCTCGATTACTTCTTCTATTATACCGGGATGATTGGCGGTTGGAGCGAGCAAATGAACAAGATTCAAAATATGGGATAGTATATAATCGTGATGAAACACTCTGGAAATGAGAGAGAAAATGGTTTCTCGAACAGGTTCGCCGGTAAGTGCATCAGGTTCATCGCCAAGAGGGCAATTTGGTGGATGGAATGGATCTTCGATGTGAAATGATTTTCAGATATCGGATGATATTCTAACTATATAGAGTATCTATATATAATACTAAAGATTTCGTAGACTACAGAGGAATTTACGGCATATGTCAGGCAAGTCTACAGATGTGCTAAGATATGAATTTTTGTCTATACACTATCGATGTACTAAATGCAGTAAGACGTGTCTAGACTTATGAATGATAAGCAGGTAATTTCCTAAGGATGATAAGCAGATAATTTCGACTAGAAATGATAAGCAAAACTTTTAACACGCAGACACGGTTGAAGTCCAAACTTACTAATGTATCCTAACAACTACCAGTTAGACACACTAATGCAAGACCTGGTTCGCTAAGACCACCGCTCTGATACCACCTGTAAAGACCCGTCCTTATCCACCTGGACAAAGTCTTCAACATTTGGTTCCATTGCGATGATCGACTCCAAGTAATGTCTTTAGTATGAGCTAATGCACAGCGGAAGACTTAATTCGTACCTGAGAATAAACATGCTTTAAAACATCAACATAAAGTTGGTGAGATATAGGTTTTATTGCTAGCAGCGTTATAACTATGGACCACAAGATTTCATATATTTAAACATAATACACTCGCAAGTGTATGAAAAAGTAGTTGAGCACTTGGTAACCATACTTAACTTTTAAATCATCGCAGCATATTCTTAAATAACCACTACACCGTACCAAGTATAGCATACAGAAACGAAGTACTGTGCAACCGTTTAAAACTGGTCGTCCAGCCCGGTTGGGGTTGTCAGGCCCGATAGATCTATCAACAGGATTCATGTTTACATTCCTCATGTAAATATTAGCTACCAAGTATAAAGAAATATGCCATGGTACAACTCAACATAGAATTTATTTTTGATCATTTGTGTCCATAACGTAAATCATAAAATGCATGTATTCTCATCCCAAAATATTTAGAGTTTAAAAGGGACTACATACTCACCTAATGTATTTTGTAGTAAAAATACATATAACATCATTGAACACGTATAAAGTTGGACTTCGATTCACGATCCTATATCATTTGTATATATGTATTAACACATTGTAATCGAATAAATTTATTTATTATAATTGTTATCTTAGTACATTATATGTTTCATAATAATTTAAATAAATCTATTTTACGTACCCTAAATAAATAATTTATAAAAATAGTTTTTATTAAATATATGTTTGTATAACTAACTTTTATTGTAATAATAATGATAATAACTTTGATAATAATAATAATATAGTTTTAATAATAGTAATAATGATTTTAGTGGTAAAAATGTTAAAAATAATAATTTTACTGTTAAAACTAATAATAAAAGTAATGTTAATACTAATAATAATAATAATAATAGTATTAATAATAGTTTTTATGAAAATTATAATAAATTAAAATAATGATACTTTTAGTAATAATTATATAAATTTTAATAATAACAATACTGTTAATGATACCTACATAAATGATAATCTTAATAATAATACATATATTAATAATAATAAATATAATACTTAAATGTTAAACTTTAACAATAATAAATATATTAATAACACTTATAAGAATAATAATAATGATAATAATATTAATCATAATAATAATGGTTAATATTTTTAATTATAATGATAATAGTAATAATTACCATACTTAGTAATAATAATAATAATAATAATAATAATAATAATAATAATAATAATAATAATAGAACTAAAGATAAAATATATACCCTTTTAGAAATTTCCCTAAAAAGAGTTGCAGCAAACGGGACTCAAACCCACGACCTCCTGAATACCCGCTAAGTCCTTAACCATTCAGGCTGTTGCCTGTTATTCGTTTTTATACCGTATTTAAAGCTATATAACTCGTATATTATTCCTCTTTTCTCCTTCTTCCTTAATACGTCGACCAGAAAAAAAAATCCCAACACAAATATATCGAATTTATTGTTTCAGTTAGGACTTGTACGTGATAAATAATCATTTGGAAATCGTTTGACTTATTTAAAACAGACTCAAAATAAAAAAAATGAAAGAAAACGATGCTGTAACAGTTTCTAAAACTCACGACCCAACTCCAAATCAATTTAAGGATTCTGTGCAGTTTTAGACTATGTTTACAACATAAAAGATGTTTAAAATCATCATTGAAAACTTTCTTCATCATCAATTGCTTCTTAACTGCAACAGAGACATCAAATTCGTTCATAGAACAATCTTTGACTTTTTCTTTTTAAAACTTTGACTGCAAAATTCTCCTTTGATTGTATAAGTTAGGATTTGAAATTTTACATAAAGATTCACTAACACATTCCTAACAAAACTGTAATTTTAGTTTTTAATAATCGATTCTAATTTTGACACTTGATTAAAAGAAATTAATACAGAGGTTTCGAACTAAATATATATATATATATATATATATATATATATATATATATATATATATATATATATATATATATATATATATATATATATATATACCTGTTCTGTTTCCCCTTTTCGATTCTGCTTTTCATTCTTGACTTATAACCATTTGAATGAGATTTATATTGTGCAAACATCTCTGTAGTTGAAAAGAATTGGATGACAAGAGATCACGAGGGTAATAGAGAAAACAGAAACAGATAAAATACAGATAGGGACGTATATATATTTATCCTATGCAATTTTTTTTAAACTCTTTATCTTTTATAATTATATTTAATTAATAAATATAAATGTATTATTAATAATACTGTTATTATTAATAAAAAATAATAATAACATTATGGTAATAATTATTAATAATAATGCTATTTATGATATTAATAATAATAATAATAATAATAATAATAATAATAATAATAATAATGCTATCATAATAATAATATTAATAAAAATATTACTAAGTTGTTTTATAATATCAATACTAATAATATTAGTAATAATGCTATAATAATTTATATATATCAAATTTGTACCTTTATATAACATTATATATGTATATATATATTTAATTGTGTATTAATTATATAAAGAAGCAAAATAATATTCATTATATAAATATTAGTATTTCATATTAATTTTATTTATAATAATGAAACTAATAGTAATAATAATAGAAGTAATAATGATAATAATATTAATATAACAATTATAATCAAACTTATAATTAAGATTAATGTATTATTGTTGATTATAACACATCTATTATTAAATCATATAATATTTCAAATAATATTCTAAATTATTATTTATATATACATTTAATTATATATGTATTTATTTACAAATAGTTGTTCGTGAATCATTGAAACTAGTCAAAGGTTAATTGATTACTTAAATATAGATTTTAAACTTTCTAGACTCAACATTACCGATTTTGCTTATCGTGTTGAAAACATATGAAGCTTAAAGTTTAAATTTGATCAAAAATTTCCGGGTCATTACACAAGGGTTTTGCTATTTTGGAATAATCTTGGATGAATCTCCTGTAATAACCAGCTAGCTCTAAAAATTGGCGTATGCGTTTAGGAGTTTTCGGGGTTTCCCACTTTTCAACGGTTTCAATCTTTGCTGGATCCATCTGAATACCTTCATTGTTCACTATATGACAGAGGAATTGAACTTCTTCCAACCAAAATGCACACTTTGAAAACTTAGCGTACAGTTTTTCTTTTCTCAGCTACTCTAGCACTTTTCTCAAATGTTCTTCGTGCTCTTGATCATTCTTCAAGTAAATAAGTATGTCATCGATGAAAACAATGACAAACTTGTCAAGATATGGCCCACACACTCGGTTCATGAGGTCCATGAACACAGCTGGTGCGTTAGTCAATCCAAACGGCATAACCATAAACTCGTAATGATCGTAACGCATCCTAAAAGCAGTCTTTAGAATGTCATCCTCTTTCACCCGCATTTGGTGATATCCAGAACGTAAATCGATCTTCGAATAAACCGATGAGCCTTGAAGTTGATCAAATAAGTCATCGATTCTCGGTAATGGCTAACGGTTCTTGATGGTAAGTTTGTTCAACTCTCGGTAGTCGATACACAACCTGAATGTACCATCTTTCTTTTTGACAAACAGAACAGGAGCTCCCCATGGTGATATACTTGGTCGAATGAAACCACGCTCTAAAAGTTCCTGTAACTGACTTTGTAATTCTTTCATTTCGATGGGTGCGAGTCTGTATGGAGCACGAGCTATTGGTGCAGCTCCTGGTACAAGGTCTATTTGAAATTCAACGGATCGATGTGGGGGTAATCTCGATAATTCTTTCGGAAATACATCAGAAAATTCTTTTGCGACGGGAACATCACTGATGTTCTTTTCTTCAGGTTTAACTTCCTCGATGTGTGCTAGAATGACGTAACAACCTTTTCTTATTAGTTTTTGCGCCTTCAAACTACTAATAAGATTTAACTTCGCGTTGTTCTTTTCTCCGTACACCATTAAAGGTTTTCCTTTTTCACGCATAATGCGAATCGCATTTTTGTAACAAACAACCTCTGCTCTCACCTTTTTCAACCAGTCCATGCCAATTATTACATCAAAACTCCCTAACTCGACTGGTATTAAATCAATCTTAAACGTTTCCTCACCCAGTTTAATTTCTCTATCCCGACATATATTATCTGCTGAAATTAATTTACCATTTGCTAATTCGAGTAAAAATTTATTATCCAAAGGCATCAATGGGTGATAATGCTAAAAACAAACATATATATCATAGCATTATTCCTCAAGAAAGACAAGCTTTTAGTTGTAATTGTTCTATTTACAAGTGATATTCGTTTAAATAATAAAAGGTGAAGACAAAAGATAGATCCGACGAATTGAACACGCAAACGACCAAAAAGCTCAAAAGTACAAAATACAATCAAAGTGGTTCCAATTATTGATAAGAAACGTCTCAAAATTACCAGAATACAAGATTCAAAACGCAAAGTACAAGATATTAAATTGTACGCAAGGACGTTCGAAAATCCGGAACCGGGACCAGAGTCAACTCTCAACGCTCGACGCAACGGACTAAAAATTACAAGTTAACTATGTATATAAATATAATATAATATATAATTAATTATATAAATTATATATATATTATATTTATATATTAAAACCATCGGCAAAGAAGATCCAAAAAGGGATGAGCTGTAAAAGCAAACTCCGCGACTCGCGGAGTTTGAAGGGGAAATATGCCGCGACTCGCGGAGCCCCAAATTACAAAAATGCCTATAAAAGCTCGCGTATTCTGAACGTAAAACACATCTTTTTCTTCTCCTCATTCATACGTAATATATATATATATATATTTATATTTTAATTTTAATTTTAATTTTAAATCCTAATAATAAAGGTATGTTAGCGAATGTTGTAAGGGTGTAAGTCAAAATTCTGTCCGTGTAACGCTACGCTATTTTTAATCATTGTAAGTTATGTTCAACCTTTTTAATTTAATGTCTCGTAGCTAAGTTATTATTATGCTTATTTAAATCGAAGTAATCATGATGTTGGACTAATTACTAAAATTGGGTAATTGGGCTTTGGACCATAATTGGGGTTTGGACAAAAGAACGACACTTGTGGAAATTAGACTATGGGCTATTAATGGGCTTTATATTTGTTTAACTAAATGATAGTTTGTTAATTTTAATATAAAGATTTACAATTGGACGTCCCTATAAATAACCATATACACTCAATCGGACACGATGGGCGGGATATTTATATGTACGAATAATCATTCATTTAACCGGACACGGGAATGGATTAATAGCCACTAGAATTATTAAAACAGGGGTGAAATTATGTACAAGGACACTTGGCATAATTGATAACAAAGTATTAAAACCTTGGGTTACACGCAGTCGATAACCTGGTGTAATTATTAAACAAAGTATTAAAATCTTGTTACAGTTTAAGTCCCCAATTAGTTGGATTATTTGACTTCGGGTATAAGGATAATTTGACGAGGATACTCGCACTTTATATTTATGACTGATGGACTGTTATGGACAAAAACAAGACGGACATATTAAATAATCCAGGACAAAGGACAATTAACCCATGGGCATAAAACTAAAATCAACACGTCAAACATCATGATTACGGAAGTTTAAATAAGCATAATTATTTTATTTCATATTTAATTTCCTTTATTTTATATTTAATTGCACTTCTAATTATAGTACTTTTATTTATTATTATTGTATTTAATTGCACTTTTAATTATCGTACTTTTTAATTATCGCAATTTTATTTTATCGCACTTTTATTTATCGCAATTTAATTATCGTTATTTACTTTACGCTTTAAATTAACTCTTTTATTTATTTAATATTTTACATTAGGTTTTAACTGCGACTAAGTTTTAAAATCGACAAACCGGTCATTAAACGGTAAAAACCCCCCTTTATAATAATAATATTACTTATATATATATTTGTATTTTTATAAAATAAAACTAATATAGCATTAAGCTTTGTTTAAAAGATTCCCTGTGGAACGAACCGGACTTACTAAAAACTACACTACTGTACGATTAGGTACACTGCCTATAAGTGTTGTAGCAAGGTTTAGGTATATCCATTCTATAAATAAATAAATATCTTGTGTAAAATTGTATCGTATTTAATAGTTTTTCCTAGTAAAATATAAGCTATTTCATATACACCTCTGCGCACATCAATGGGCAACTTAATTTAGAACAAAAATCTCTACTCATATAGCTTCTATCCGCACCCGAATCAAATAAAACATAAGCAGATTTATCGTCAATAAGAAACGTACCCGTAACAAGCTCCGGGTCTTCCTGTGCTTCTGCCGCATTAATATTGAAAACTCTTCCACGGCCCTGCCCATTAGTATTCCCCTGATTCGGGCAATTTCTAATAATGTGGCCCGGTTTTCCACATTTATAACAAACAACGTTGGTACTACTTGCTCCGACACTATTCGTTTCGGCATTACTTGTTCCGAAATTATTTGTTCCTTTAGTTCTGTTAAACTTTGGTCCGTAGACCTCACACTTTTTCGCGCTATGACCATTTCTTTTACACCTGTTGCAAAATGTCGTGCAAAACCCCTGATGATTTTCTTCACACCTATGACATGGCTGTTTTTGATTTTTGTTGCCGTTGTTGTTATTGAGGTTGTTGTTAGGATTGTTATTATTGTTGAAACGGTTGTTGTTGTTGGGATGTTTATTGTAGTTATTGTTAGGATTGCGGTTATTGTTGCGATTGTTGGGATAATTGTTGCGATTGTGGTTGTAATTGTTGTTGTTGTACTGGTGACTCTTGTCACTGTTTTCCTCCCACTGTAGTGACCCGAACATTTCGATGTTTATATATATTAAATGAAATTGATTTTTACATGATTAAGTGTTTCCAACATGTTAAGCAATCAAACTTGTTAAGACTTGATTTTTTGAAATGAGTTTCATGTAGACAATTGACCACCCAAGTTGACCGGCGATTCACGAATGTTAAAACTTATAAAAACGACATGACGATATATATATAGATATACATATAGTTAACATGAGATTATGATATTTAAGTATCTCCATAAGTATATTAACAATGAGTTATATACATAAAAATGAGACTACTAAGTTAAGAAAGTCGAAACGATATATATAACGATTATCGTTATTACAATGTCTTACTAAATACATATGTATGATATTAAGATATTGTTACACTATATTTAACATGATAAAATGATAATTATATATATTAACAATGAACTACATATGTAAAAACAAGACTACTAACTTAAGGATTTCGAAACGAGACATATATGTAACGATTATCGTTGTAACGACATTTAAATGAATATATATCATATTAAGATATAATAATACATCATAATATCATGATAATATAATAATTTTACATCTCATTAGATATAATAAATAATGGGTTAATAACATTAAATGAGATCGTTAACTTAAAGGCTTCAAAACAACACTTACATGTAACGACTAACGATGACTTAACGACTCAGTTAAACTGTATATACATGTAGTGTTTTAATATGTATTCATACACTTTTGAAAGACTTTAAGACACTTATCAAAATACTTCTACTTAACAAAAATGCTTACAATTACATCCTCGTTCAGTTTCATCAACAATTCTACTCGTATGCACCCGTATTCGTACTCGTACAATACACAACTTTTAGATGTATGTACTATTGGTATATACACTCCAATGATCAGCTTTTAGAAGCCTATGTGAGTCACCTAACACATGTGGGAACCATCATTTGGCAACTAGCATGAAATATCTCATAAAATTACAAAAATATGAGTAATCATTCATGACTTATTTACATGAAAACAAAATTACACATCCTTTATATCTAATCCATATACCAACGACCAAAAACACCTAAAAACACTTTCATTCTTCAATTTTATTCATCTAAGTGATCTCTCTCAAGTTCTATCTTCAAGTTCTAAGTGTTCTTCTTAAATTCTATAAGTTCTAGTTTCATAAAATCAAGAATACTTCCAAGTTTGCTAGCTTACTTCCAATCTTGTAAAGTGATCATCCAACTTCAAGAAAATCTTTCTTATTTACAGTAATATATCTTTCTAATACAAGGTAATACTCATATTCAAACTTTGATTCAATTTCTATAACTATAACAATCTTATTTCGAGTGAAAATCTTACTTGAACTTGTTTTCGTGTCATGATTCTGCTTCAAGAACTTTCAAGCCATCCAAGGATCCTTTGAAGTTAGATCTATTTTTCTTATTTCCAGTAGGTTTATCCACAAAACCTGAGGTAGTAATGATATTCATAACATCAATCATTCATATATATATAAAACTACCTTATTCTAAGGTTTTAACTTGAAATTACTAGAACATAGTTTAGTTAATTCTAAACTTGTTCGCAAACAAAAGTTAATCCTTCTAACTTGACTTTTAAAATCAACTAAACACATGTTCTATATCTATATGATATACTAACTTAATGATTTAAAACCGGAAAACACGAAAAACACCATAAAACCAGATATACGCCGTTGAAGTAACACCGCGGGCTGTTTTAGGTTAGTTAATTAAAAACTATGATAAACTTTGATTTAAAAATTGTTCTTCTGGGAAAATTATTTTTCTTATGATCATGAAACTATATCCAAAAATCATGGTTAAACTCAAAGTGAAAGTATGTTTTCCGAAATGGTCATCTAGACGTCGTTCTTTCTACTGAAATGACTACCTTTACAAAAATGACTTGTAATGTGTAATTCCGACTATAAACTTATCCTTTTTCTGTATATATTCATAAACTTAAGTTCAATATGAAACCATAGCAATTGGATTCACTCAAAACGGATTTAAAACGAAGAAGTTATGGGTAAAACAAGGTTGGTTATTTTTGCTTGTTGTAGCTACGTGAAAATTGGTAACAAATCTATATTAATCATATCCTAGCTAACTTATATTGTATTATTCATGTATTCTAATATATATTATGTAATCTTGGGATACCATAGATACGTATACAATGTTTTGACATATCATATCGACCCATCTATATAATATATTTTGGAACAACCATAGACACTCTATATGCAGTAATGTTGGAGTTAGCTATACAGGGTTGAGGTTGATTCCAAAATAATATATATAGTTTAAGTTGTGATCTAGCCTGAGTCTTGTATACACTGGGTCGTGGATTGATCCAAGATAATTTATATTGATTTATTTCTGTACATCTAATTTTGGACAACTAGTTGTAGTTTACTAACGAGGACAGCTGACTTAATAAACTTAAAACATTAAAACGTATTAAAAATGTTGTAAATATATTTTGAACATACTTTGATATATATGTACATATTTGTTATAGGTTTGTGAATCGACCAGTGGTCAAGTCTTACTTCCCGACGAAGTAAAAATATGTGAAAGTGAGTTATAGTCCCACTTTTAAAATATAATATTATGGGATGAGAATACATGCAGTTTTATAAATGTTTTACGAAATAGACACAAGTAAATCAAACTACATTATATGGGTGAATGATCGAAGCCGAATATGCCCCTTTTGCTTGGTAGCCTAAGAATTAGTAAACTGATCTACTAATTGACGCGAATCCTAAAGATAGATCTATTGGGCCTAACGAACCCCATCCAAAGTACCGGATGCTTTAGTACTTCGATGTTGTTTTTATCATGTCTGAAGGATTTCCCGGAATGATAGAAGATATTCTTATATGCATCTTGTTAATGTCGGTTACCAGGTGTTCACAATATGAATGATTTTTATCTCTATGTATGGGATGTATATTGAAATATGAAATCTTGTGGTCTATTATTATGATTTGATAATATATAGGTTAAACCTATAACTCACCAACATTTTTGTTAATGTTTTAAGCATGTTTATTCTCAGGTGATTATTAAGAGCTTCCGCTGTTGCATACTAAAATAAGGACAAGATTTGGAGTCCATGCTTGTATGATATTATGTAAAAACTGCATTCAAGAAACTTATTTTTGATGTAATATATTCTTATTGTAAACCATTATGTAATGGTCGTGTGTAAACGGTATATTTTAGATTATCATTATTTGATAATCTACGTAATTCTTTTTAAACCTTTATAGATAAAATAAAGGTTATGGTTATTTTAAAAATGAATGCAGTCTTTGAAAAACATCTCATATAGAGGTCAAAACCTCACGGAAATCAATTAATATGGAACGTTTATAATCAATATGAACAGGACATTTCAGTTGGTATCAGAGCGTTGGTCTTAGAGAACCAGAAAATTGCATTAGTGTGTCTTACCGAGTTTGTTAGGATGCATTAGTGAGTCTGGACTTCGACCGTGTTTTTCTTCAAAAACGATTGCTTAACATTTTTTTTTGTTTGAAAATATATATTATTAACATGTAAATATTATGTGATATATTAATCTCTTAACGTGTTTAATATTGTGTGATAGATGTCTACCTCTAATACAAATCTCATTGATCCACCTAATAATAATAAAGAGTCGAATATATTTTGGGAAGATTCACAAATTCCCGAAGAGGAACCGGAAGAGGAGGAACCGGAAGAAGAGGAACCAGAAGAGGATGAATTGGAAGAGGAGGAACCAGAAGAAGAAGAGGTTCCGGAGGAAGAAATATTGATACCTATAGTAAATCGATTAAATAAAAGAAAATCCTCAACCAACGGACCAAAGTTAATAATGGTCAATGGTGTTTCCGCCGATGAAGCAAAATATTGGAAAGATTACCAATTTTCCGATGAATCGGATCCCGATGAGGATTCCGATGATGATATAGAAATTACCTCGACCCAATTTAATAAAGTGAAAGAAAATAATAAGGGAAAAGGTATAAAAATAGAGAAACCCGATTCCAACCCCGATAAACTTTATATGTATCGACAACATCCGTATTTTCTAAAATGTAACAATGACCCGGGAACCTCTAAACCACCAGGTTTTTCTAAACCATTATGGAAAACGACGGCTCGTATTAGAGGAACACCATATATTCCTAGAAAATTAGGAAAACGAACCAAGTTCGAAGAAGAAGAAACCAGTGATTCAGATTAGAGGTTTGTAATCATGTTGTGTATTATATGTATTGTAGTGTGCTTGTACTTTTATGTTCTATGTAAAAATTGCTTGTATTGTTTGTTAATTATCTTTTACGAATCTAATCCTTGTCTATTTTACAGTATAAAAACAAAATGGACGTTAAGGGTAGACAACCGAATATTTTAGAAGACCTACCAGAGGATATGATTGAGGAAATCATGTCTAGAGTCGGTCAGAATTGATCAGCACATTTAGTTATGGCGAAATTAACTTGTCAAACATTTGAAAGACTTTCCAGAAATGCCTTAGTTTATAAAAGGCTTTCCTTTGATAGGTGGGGTATATCACACTGGGGAGACCATAAGTTACGCCGTGTTTTCTTTAAAGCATTAAATGCGGGGAACCCAAATGCAATTTTACGCTACGGGTTAAGAACCTATTTTGACTCAACATATCCCAATATAGGAGTTCGTGAATTAGAAAGAGCTTCTAACATGCAACATAAAGAAGCATGTTATGCTTACGGGTTAGTGATGTTCGCTTCTTACCAAAGTGAGAAAAAGAACATCAGATTGCAACTTTTAAATAAGACCTTCCCACAAGTGACGGATTCAGTAGTTGGGGTGAGAAAGAAGGTTTTTAGATTATTACAGGGCTGTTGGAGATTACGAAACCCTCGTCCTTTTGACGACATTACAACATGCTGCCTAGCCAATGGTCATAACGGTTATTTTCCACAAGACCAAGGATGGGAAGTCGTCTTAGTAAAACCAGAATGCATGACTTGTTTCTGGACTTATGAATTACGTGTCTTTATTTCCTTTACTGAACAACTTGCGTATTAACTAGATTTATCTTCAAAACTGTCATGTATCAAAGTGTACTATATTTCATGTTATATGTAATATAGCGATGTTGTAAGTTTGAAGAATATTTATATGTGATATATTATTATAATCAGTTTTTCATATGGAATTGTAGTAGTTGAATTGTATATTAGCTACTAAGTATGAACTTAACGTGTAGGTACTACCCGAATTTAAACTTATAAAACGCTAATATGAAGAAAAAGCTTTTATAAATGAGTTCATGTTGTGCTACGAAATACTATTGACTAATCTTAATATTCTGTATGATTAACTCGATTCAGTTGGCTATTTTGAAGGAAATGGCACCGACTACTCGACACACCATGAATATGAGCGAAGAGGAATTTCGTACCTTTCTTGCTGCAAACATAGCCGCAGTACAGGCTGCGCTACATGTAGTGACCCGAACTTTTCCATGTTTATATATATTAATTGAGATTGATATTTACATGATTAAATGTTTCCAACATGTTAAGCAATCAAACTTATTAAGACTTGATTAATTGAAATATGTTGCATATAGACAATTGACCACCCAAGTTGACTGGTGATTCACGAACGTTAAAACTTGTAAAAACTATATGATGACATATATATGGATATATATATATATATATATATATATATATATATAGTTAACATGATACTATGATAAGTAAACATATCATTAAGTATATTAACAATGAACTACATATGTAAAAACAAGACTACTAACTTAATGATTTTTAAACGAGACATATATGTAACGATTATCGTTGTAAAGACATTTAATGTATATATATCATACTAAGAGATATTCATACATGATAATATCATGATAATATAATAATTTAAAATCTCATTTGATATTATAAACATTGGGTTAACAACATTTAACAAGATCGTTAACCTAAAGGTTTCAAAACAACACTTACATGTAACTACTAACGATGACTTAACGACTCAGTTAAAATGTATATACATGTAGTGTTTTAATATGTATTTATACACTTTTGAAAGACTTCCATACACTTATCAAAATACTTCTACTTAACAAAAATGCTTACAATTACATCCTCGTTCAGTTTCATCAACAATTCTACTCGTATGCACCCGTATTCGTACTCGTACAATACACAGCTTTTAGATGTATGTACTGTTGGTATATACACTCCAATGATCAGCTCTTAGCAGCCCATGTGAGTCACCTAACACATGTGGGAACCATCATTTGGCAACTAGCATGAAATATCTCATAAAATTACAAAAATATGAGTAATCATTCATGACTTATTTACATGAAAACAAAATTACATATCCTTTATATCTAATCCATACACCAACGACCAAAAACACCTACAAACACTTTCATTCTTAAATTTTCTTCATCTAATTGATCTCTCTCAAGTTCTATCTTCAAGTTCTAAGTGTTCTTCATATATTCTACTAGTTCTAGTTACATAAAATCAAGAATACTTTCAAGTTTGCTAGCTCACTTCCAATCTTGTAAGGTGATCATCCAACCTCAAGAAATCTTTGTTTCTTACAGTAGGTTATCATTCTAATACAAGGTAATAATCATATTCAAACTTTGGTTCAATTTCTATAACTATAACAATCTTATTTCAAGTGATGATCTTACTTGAACTTGTTTTCGTGTCATGATTTTGCATCAAGAACTTCGAGCCATCCAAGGATCCATTAAAGCTAGGTCCATTTTTCTATTTTCCAGTAGGTTTATCCAAGGAACTTAAGGTAGTAATGATGTTCATAACTTCATTCGATTCATATATATAAAGCTATCTTATTCGAAGGTTTAAACTTGTAATCACTAGAACATAGTTTAGTTAATTCTAAACTTGTTCGCAAACAAAAGTTAATCCTTCTAAATTGACTTTTAAAATCAACTAAACACTTGTTATATATCTATATGATATGCTAACTTAATGATTTAAAACCTGGAAACACGAAAAACACTTTAAAACCGGATTTACGCCGTCGTAGTAACACCGCGGGCTGTTTTGGGTTAGTTAATTAAAAACTATGATAAACTTTGATTTAAAAGTTGTTATTCTGAGAAAATGATTTTTATTATGAACATGAAACTATATCCAAAAATTATGGTTAAACTCAAAGTGGAAGTATGTTTTCTAAAATGGTCATCTAGACGTCGTTCTTTCGACTGAAATGACTACCTTTACAAAAACGACTTGTAACTTATTTTTCGGACTATAAACCTGTACTTTTTCTATTTAGATTCATAAAATATAGTTCAATATGAAACCATAGCAATTTGATTCACTCAAAACGGATTTAAAATGAAGAAGTTATGGGTAAAACAAGATTGGATAATTTTTCTCATTTTAGCTACGTGAAAATTGTTAACAAATCTATTCCAACCATAACTTAATCAACTTGTATTGTATATTATGTAATCTTGAGATACCATAGACACGTATACAATGTTTTGACCTATCATGTCGACACATCTATATATATTTCGGAACAACCATAGACACTCTATATGTGAATGTTGGAGTTAGCTATACAGGGTTGAGGTTGATTCCAAAATATATATAGTTTGAGTTGTGATCAATACTGAGATACGTATACACTGGGTCGTGGATTGATTCAAGATAATATTTATTGATTTATTTCTGTACATCTAACTGTGGACAACTAGTTGTAGGTTACTAACGAGGACAGCTGACTTAATAAACTTAAAACATCAAAATATATTAAAAGTGTTGTAAATATATTTTGAACATACTTTGATATATATGTATATATTGTTATAGGTTCGTGAATCAACCAGTGGCCAAGTCTTACTTCCCGATGAAGTAAAAATCTGTGAAAGTGAGTTATAGTCCCACTTTTAAAATCTAATATTTTTGGGATGAGAATACATGCAGGTTTTATAAATGATTTACAAAATAGACACAAGTACGTGAAAATACATTCTATGGTTGAATTATTGAAATCGAATATGCCCCTTTTTATTAAGTCTGGTAATCTAAGAATTAGGGAATAGACACCCTAATTGACGCGAATCCTAAAGATAGATCTATTGGGCCTAACAAACCCCATCCAAAGTACCGGATGCTTTAGTACTTCGAAATTTATATCATATCCGAAGAGTGTCCCGGAATGATGGGGATATTCTTATATATGCATCTTGTTAATGTCGGTTACCAGGTGTTCACCATATGAATGATTTTTATCTCTATGTATGGGATGTGTATTGAAATATGAAATCTTGTGGTCTATTATTATGATTTGATATATATAGGTTAAACCTATAACTCACCAATATTTTTGTTGACGTTTTAAGCATGTTTATTCTCAGGTGATTATTAAGAGCTTCCGCCATCGCATACTTAAATATGGACGAGATTTGGAGTCCATGCTTGTATGATATTGTGTAAAAATTGCATTCAAGAAACTTATTTTATTGTAACATATTTGTATTGTAAACCATTATGTAATGGTCGTGTGTAAACAGGATATTTTAGATTATCATTATTTGATAATCTACGTAAAGTTTTTTTTAACCTTTATTGATGAAATAAAGGTTATGGTTTGTTTTAAAATGAATGCAGTCTTTGAAAAACGTCTCATATAGAGGTCAAAACCTCGCAACGAAATTAATTAATATGGAACGTTTTTAATCAATAAGAACGGGACATTTCAGTTGGTATCCGAGCGTTGGTCTTAGAGAACCAGAATTTTGCATTAGTGTGTCTTATCGAGTTTGTTAGGATGCATTAGTGAGTCTGGACTTCGACCGTGTTTACTTGAAAAATGATTGCTTAACAAATTTTGTTGGAAACTATATATTTTTAACATGTGAATATTATGTGATATATTAATCTCTTAACGCGTTTGATATTATGTGATAGATGTCTACCTCTAGAACAAGTCCCATTGACTCACCTAATAATAATGAAGAGTCAAATGTAAATTGGAATGATTCGTGGACTGATTCACAAATTCCCGAAGAGGAACCGGAAGAAGAGTCGGAACCGGAAGAAGAATCGAAACCGGAAGAAGAATCGGAACCGGTGGGGGAAATAATAAAACGGTTAAGTAAAAGAAAATCCTCAACCAACCGACCAAGGTTAATTATGGTCAATGGTGTTTCTGCCAAGGAAGCAAAATATTGGGAGGATTACCAATTCTCCGATGAATCGAATTCCGACGAGAATTCCGATGATGTTATAGAAATTACCCCAACTGAATTTAAAAAGGCAAAAGAAAATAATAAGGGAAAGGGCATAAAAATAGAGAAATCTAATTCCAACCCCGATGAACTTTATATGTATCGTCAACCCCCGAAGTCCTTAAGTTGTAACAATGACCCGGGAACCTCTAAACCACCAGGTTTTTCTAAACCAATGTGGAAAACGACGGCTCGTATTAGGGGAACATCATATATCCCTAGAAACTTGGCAAAACGAACCAAAATCGAAGAAGAAGAAACAAGCGAGTCGGAATAAGATAGTTGTATTCGTGTGGTGTAATATATGTAATATAGTGTGCTTATGCTTTATGATATATGTAAAAATTGCTTGTATTAATAAGTATTTTTTTATGAATCTAACTCTTGTCTATTTTACAGTATAAAAAACACAAAATGGATAGACAACCCAATATTTTAAGAGACCTACCCGGAGACATGATTGATGAAATCTTGTCTAGAGTCGGTCAGAATTCTTCGGCACAACTATTTAAGGCGAGATCAGTTTGTAAGACATTCGAAGAACGTTCCAAGAATGCCTTGGTTTATAAAAGGCTTTCGTTCGAAAGATGGGGGATATCACATTGGGAAATCCATAAGTTACGATGTGTTTACTTTGACGCATATATTGCGAGGAACCCAAATGCTATTTTACGCAATGGGTTAAGAAATTATTTTGACTCAATATATCCGAATATTGGACTTCGTGATTTAGAAAAAGCGGCTAACATGCAACATAAAGAATCATGTTATGCTTACGGATTAGTAATGTTCGCTTCTCACCAAAGTGAGAACAAGAACATCGGGCTACAACTATTAAACAAAATGTTCCCACAAGTGACGGAGTCAGTAATTGGGGTAAGAAATGAGGTTTTTAGATTGTTATGGGACTGTTGGACATTACGTAACCCTCGTCCCTTTGACGACGTTACAACACGTTGTCTTATCAATGGCCATAACGGTTATGTTCCACAAGACCAAGGATGGGAAGTAATCCTAGTAAAACCAGAATGCATGACTTGTTTCTGGACGTATGAATTACGTGTCTTTATTGCCTTTGCTGAACGACTTGTGTACTAGCTAGAATTATCTTCACAACCATCTTGTATCAAATTTATTGTGTGCTATATTTCATGCTATATGTAAAATAAGCGGTATTGTAAGTTTGTAAAATATTGTGTAAAAGTTTGAACGCGAAATATTATTATAATCAGTTTTTCATATAGAATTGTAGTAGTTGAATTGTATATTAGCTACTAAGTATGAACTTAACGTGTAGGTACTACCCGAATTTAAACTTATAAAACGCTAATATGAAGAAAAAGCTTTTATAAATGAGTTCATATTATGCTACGAAATACTATTAACTACTCTTAATATTCTGTATGATTAACTTGTTCCATTTGACTATTTTGAAGGAAATGGCACCGACTACTCGACACATCGTGAATATGAATGAAGAGGAATTCCGTACTTTCCTAGCTTCAAACATAGCCGCAGTACAGGCTGCGCTACATACCAACAATAACCTTGGATCTAGCAGTACAGGAAATCGTGTAGGAAGCACCTACAAAGAATTCACTGCCTGCAAACCTTTGGAATTTGATGGAACCGAAGGACCGATCGGATTGAAACGGTGGACCGAGAAGGTCGAATCGGTGTTTGCCATAAGTAAGTGTACTGAAGAGGACAAAGTGAAGTACGCTACGCATACCTTCACAGGTTCTGCGTTAACATGGTGGAATACCTATCTAGAGCAAGTGGGACAAGACGATGCGTACGCACTACCGTGGTCAGCATTCAAGCACTTGATGAACGAGAAGTACCGTCCTAGAACCGAGGTCAATAAGCTCAAGACAGAACTTAGAGGGTTACGAACCCAAGGATTTGATATTACCACGTACGAAAGACGATTCACAGAATTGTGCCTATTGTGTCCGGGAGCATTCGAAGATGAGGAAGAGAAGATCGACGCGTTTGTGAAAGGATTACCGGAAAGAATCCAAGAAGATATAAGTTCACACGAGCCCGCCTCCATACAACAGGCATGTAGAATGGCTCACAAACTAGTGAACCAGATCAACATCAATCGCAACAATTATCCCAACAATCGCAACATCAATCGCAACTACAACAAATGGCCCAACAACAACAACAATAACAACAGCAACTACAACAATCATCCCAACAACAATAATAACCGCAACAACAACAACAATCAGAAGCAGCTATGCCAAAGGTGTGAAAAGTATCACTCGGGGTTCTGCACCAAATTTTGCAACAAGTGTAAAAGAAATGGTCATAGCGCAGCGAAGTGTGAGGTCTACAGACCAGGGGTTAATAGAACGAAAGGAACAAATGGTGTCGGAACGAGTAATGGCGGAGCAAGTAGTGTCGGAGCAAGTTATGCCAATGTAGTTTGTTATAAATGTGGAAAACCGGGCCACATTATTAGAAATTACCCGAACCAGGAGAACACGAATGGACAAGGCCGCGGAAGAGTTTTCAATATTAATGCGGCAGAGGCACAGGAAGACCCGGAGCTTGTTACGGGTACGTTTCTTATTGAAAATAAATCTGCTTACGTTTTATTTGATTCGGGTGCGGATAGAAGCTATATGAGTAGAGATTTTTGTGCTAAATTAAGTTGTCCATTGACGCCTTTGGATAGTAAATTTTTACTCGAATTAGCAAATGGTAAATTAATTTCAGCAGATAATATATGTCGGAATCGAGAAATTAAACTGGTTAGCGAAACATTTAAGATTGATTTGATACCAGTAGAGTTAGGGAGTTTTGATGTGATAATCGGTATGGACTGGTTGAAAGAAGTGAAAGCAGAGATCGTTTGTTACAAAAATGCAATTCGCATTATACGAGAAAAAGGAAAACCCTTAATGGTGTACGGAGAAAAGGGCAACACGAAGCTACATCTTATTAGTAATTTGAAGGCACAAAAACTAATAAGAAAAGGTTGCTATGCTGTTCTAGCACACGTCGAGAAAGTACAAACTGAAGAAAAGAGCATCAATGATGTTCCCATTGCAAAAGAATTTCCCGATGTATTTCCGAAAAATTACCGGGATTACCCCCACATCGATCCGTTGAATTTCAAATAGATCTTGTACCAGGAGCTGCACCAATAGCTCGTGCTCCTTACAGACTCGCACCCAGCGAGATGAAAGAACTGCAAAGCCAATTACAAGAACTTTTAGAGCGTGGTTTCATTCGACCAAGCACATCACCGTGGGGAGCTCCTGTTTTGTTTGTCAAGAAGAAAGATGGTACATTCAGGTTGTGTATCGACTACCGAGAGTTGAACAAACTTACCATCAAGAATCTCTACCCACTACCGAGAATCGACGACTTATTTGATCAACTACAAGGCTCGTCTGTTTATTCAAAGATTGACTTACGTTCCGGGTATCATCAAATGCGGGTGAAAGAAGATGATATTCCAAAGACTGCTTTCAGAACACGTTACGGTCATTACGAGTTTATGGTCATGCCGTTTGGTTTAACTAATGCACCAGCTGTGTTCATGGACCTTATGAACCGAGTGTGTGGACCATACCTTGACAAGTTTGTCATTGTTTTTATTGATGACATACTTATTTACTCAAAGAATGACCAAGAACACGGTGAACATTTGAGAAAGGTGTTAGAAGTATTGAGGAAGGAAGAATTGTACGCTAAGTTTTCAAAGTGTGCATTTTGGTTGGAAGAAGTTCAATTCCTCGGTCACATAGTGAACAAAGAAGGTATTAAGGTGGATCCGGCAAAGATAGAAACTGTTGAAAAGTGGGAAACCCCGAAAACTCCGAAACACATACGCCAGTTTTTAGGACTAGCTGGTTACTACAGAAGGTTCATCCAAGACTTTTCCAGAATAGCAAAACCCTTGACTGCATTAACGCATAAAGGGAAGAAATTTGAATGGAATGATGAACAAGAGAAAGCGTTTCAGTTATTGAAGAAAAAGCTAACTACGGCACCTATATTGTCATTGGCTGAAGGGAATGATGATTTTGTGATTTATTGTGACGCATCAAAGCAAGGTCTTGGTTGTGTATTAATGCAACGAACGAAGGTGATTGCTTATGCGTCTAGACAATTGATGATTCACGAACAAAATTATACGACGCATGATTTGGAATTAGGCGTGGTTGTTTTTGCATTAAAGACTTGGAGGCACTACTTATATGGGGTCAAAAGTATTATATATACCGACCACAAAAGTCTTCAACACATATTTAATCAGAAACAACTGAATATGAGGCAGCGTATGTGGATTGAATTATTGAATGATTACGACTTTGAGATTCGTTACCACCCGGGGAAGGCAAATGTGGTAGCCGATGCATTGAGCAGGAAGGACAGAGAACCCATTCGAGTAAAATCTATGAATATAATAATTCATAATAACCTTACTACTCAAATAAAGGAGGCGCAACAAGGAGTTTTAAAAGAGGGAAATTTAAAATATGAAATACCCAAAGGATCCGAGAAGCATCTTAATATTCGGGAAGACGGAACCCGGTATAGGGCTGAAAGGATTTGGGTACCAAAATTTGGAGATATGAGAGAAATGGTACTTAGAGAAGCTCATAAAACCAGATACTCAATACATCCTGGAACGGGGAAGATGTACAAGGATCTCAAGAAACATTTTTGGTGGCCGGGTATGAAAGCCAATGTTGCTAAATACGTAGGAGAATGTTTGAAGTGTTCTAAGGTCAAAGCTAAGCATCAGAAACCATCAGGTCTACTTCAACAACCCGAAATCCCAGAATGGAAATGGGAAAACATTACCATGGATTTCATCACTAAATTGCCAAGGACTGCAAGTGGTTTTGATACTATTTGGGTAATAGTTGATCGTCTCACCAAATCAGCACACTTCCTGCCAATAAGAGAAGATGACAAGATGGAGAAGTTAGCACGACTGTATTTGAAGGAAGTCGTCTCCAGACATGGAATACCAATCTCTATTATCTCTGATAGGGATGGCAGATTTATTTCAAGATTCTGGCAGACATTGCAGCAAGCATTAGGAACTCGTCTAGACATGAGTACTGCCTATCATCCACAAACTGATGGGCAGAGCGAAATGACGATACAAACGCTTGAAGACATGCTACGAGCATGTGTTATTGATTTCAAAAACAGTTGGGATCGACATCTACCGTTAGCAGAATTTTCCTACAACAACAGCTACCATTCAAGCATTGAGATGGCGCCGTTTGAAGCACTTTATGGTAGAAAGTGCAGGTCTCCGATTTGTTGGAGTGAAGTGGGGGACAGACAGATTACGGGTCCAGAGATTATACAAGAAACTACTGAGAAGATCATCCAAATTCAACAACGGTTGAAAACCGCCCAAAGTCGACAAAAGAGCTACGCTGACATTAAAAGAAAAGATATAGAATTTGAAATTGGAGAGATGGTCATGCTTAAAGTTGCACCTTGGAAAGGCGTTGTTCGATTTGGTAAACGAGGGAAATTAGATCCAAGGTATATTGGACCATTCAAGATTATTGATCGTGTCGGACCAGTAGCTTACCGACTTGAGTTACCTCAACAACTCGCGGCTGTACATAACACTTTCCACGTCTCGAATTTGAAGAAATGTTTTGCTAAAGAAGATCTCACTATTCCGTTAGATGAAATCCAAATCAACGAAAAACTTCAATTCATCGAAGAACCCGTCGAAATAATGGATCGTGAGGTTAAAAGACTTAAGCAAAACAAGATACCAATTGTTAAGGTTCGATGGAATGCTCTTAGAGGACCCGAGTTCACCTGGGAGCGTGAAGATCAGATGAAGAAGAAATACCCGCATCTATTTCCAGAAGATTCGTCAACACCTTCAACAGCTTAAAATTTCGGGACGAAATTTATTTAACGGGTAGGTACTGTAGTGACCCGAACTTTTCCATGTTTATATATATATTAATTGAGATTGATATTTACATGATTAAATGTTTCCAACATGTTAAGCAATCAAACTTGTTAAGACTTGATTAATTGAAATATGTTTCATATAGACAATTGACCACCCAAGTTGACCGGTGATTCACGAACGTTAAAACTTGTAAAAACTATATGATGACATATATATGGATATATATATATATATATATATATATATATATATATATATATATATATATATATATATATATATATATATATATATATATATATATATATATATATATATATATGTATATATATATATATAGTTAACATGATACTATGATAAGTAAACATATCATTAAGTATATTAACAATGAACTACATATGTAAAAACAAGACTACTAACTTAATGATTTTTAAACGAGATAATAATTTAAAACTTGTAAAGACATTTAATGTATATATATCATATAAAGAGATATTCATACATGATAATATCATGATAATATAATAATTTAAAATCTCATTTGATATTATAAACATTGGGTTAACAACATTTAACAAGATCGTTAACCTAAAGGTTTCAAAACAACACTTACATGTAATGACTAACGATGACTTAACGACTCAGTTAAAATGTATATACATGTAGTGTTTTAATATGTATTTACATACACTTATCAAAATACTTCTACTTAACAAAAATGCTTACAATTACATCCTCGTTCAGTTTCATCAACAATTCTACTCGTATGCACCCGTATTCGTACTCGTACAATACACAGCTTTTAGATGTATGTACTATTGGTATATACACTCCAATGATCAGCTATTAGCAGCCCATGTGAGTCACCTAACATATGTGGGAACCATCATTTGGCAACTAGCATGAAATATCTCATAAAATTACAAAAATATGAGTAATCATTCATGACTTATTTACATGAAAACAAAATTACATATCCTTTATATCTAATCCATACACCAACGACCAAAAACACCTACAAACACTTTCATTCTTCAATTTTCTTCATCTAATTGATCTCTCTCAAGTTCTATCTTCAAGTTCTAAGTGTTCTTCATATATTCTACAAGTTCTAGTTACATAAAATCAAGAATACTTTCAAGTTTGCTAGCTCACTTCCAATCTTGTAAGGTGATCATCCAACCTCAAGAAATCTTTGTTTCTTACAGTAGGTTATCATTCTAATACAAGGTAATAATTATATTCAAACTTTGGTTCAATTTCTATAACTATAACAATCTTATTTCAAGTGATGATCTTACTTGAACTTGTTTTCGTGTCATGATTCTGCTTCAAGAACTTCGAGCCATCCAAGGATCCATTGAAGCTAGGTCCATTTTTCTATTTTCCAGTAGGTTTATCCAAGGAACTTAAGGTAGTAATGATGTTCATAACATCATTCGATTCATATATATAAAGCTATCTTATTCGAAGTTTTAAACTTGTAATTACTAGAACATAGTTTAGTTAATTCTAAACTTGTTCGCAAATAAAAGTTAATCCTTCTAACTTGACTTTTAAAATCAACTAAACACATGTTATATATCTATATGATATGCTAACTTAATGATTTAAAACCTGGAAACACGAAAAACACCGTAAAACCGGATTTACGCCGTCGTAGTAACACCGCGGGCTGTTTTGGGTTAGTTAATTAAAAACTATGATAAACTTTGATTTAAAAGTTGTTATTCTGAGAAAATGATTTTTATTATGAACATGAAACTATATCCAAAAATTATGGTTAAACTCAAAGTGGAAGTATGTTTTCTAAAATGGTCATCTAGACGTCGTTCTTTCGACTGAAATGACTACCTTTACAAAAACGACTTGTAACTTATTTTTCAGACTATAAACCTATACTTTTTCTATTTAGATTCATAAAATAGAGTTCAATATGAAACCATAGCAATTTGATTCACTCAAAACGGATTTAAAATGAATAAGTTATGGGTAAAACAAGATTGGATAATTTTTCTCATTTTAGCTACGTGAAAATTGTTAAAAAATCTATTCCAACCATAACTTAATCAACTTGTATTGTATATTATGTAATCTTGAGATACCATAGACACGTATACAATGTTTCGACCTATCATGTCGACACATCTATATATATTTCGGAACAACCATAGACACTCTATATGTGAATGTTGGAGTTAGCTATACAGGGTTGAGGTTGATTCCAAAATATATATAGTTTGAGTTGTGATCAATACTGAGATACGTATACACTGGGTCGTGGATTGATTCAAGATAATATTTATTGATTTATTTATGTACATCTAACTGTGGACAACTAGTTGTAGGTTACTAACGAGGACAGCTGACTTAATAAACTTAAAACATCAAAATATATTAAAAGTGTTGTAAATATATTTTGAACATACTTTGATATATATGTATATATTGTTATAGGTTCGTGAATCAACCAGTGGCCAAGTCTTACTTCCCGACGAAGTAAAAATCTGTGAAAGTGAGTTATAGTCCCACTTTTAAAATCTAATATTTTTGGGGTGAGAATACATGCAGGTTTTATAAATGATTTACAAAATAGACACAAGTACGTGAAACTACATTCTATGGTTGAATTATCGAAATCGAATATGCCCCTTTTTATTAAGTCTGGTAATCTAAGAATTAGGGAACAGACACCCTAATTGACGCGAATCCTAAAGAAAGATCTATTGGGCGTAACAAACCCCATCCAAAGTACCGGATGCTTTAGTACTTCGAAATTTATATCATATCCGAAGGGTGTCCCGGAATGATGGGGATATTCTTATATATGCATCTTGTTAATGTCGGTTACCAGGTGTTCACCATATGAATGATTTTTATCTCTATGTATGGGATGTGTATTGAAATATGAAATCTTGTGGTTTATTATTTTGATTTGATATATATAGGTTAAACCTATAACTCACCAACATTTTTGTTGACGTTTTAAGCATGTTTATTCTCAGGTGATTATTAAGAGTTTCCGCTGTCGCATACTTAAATAAGGACGAGATTTGGAGTCCAAGCTTGTATGATATTGTGTAAAAACTGCATTCAAGAAACTTATTTTGTTGTAACATATTTGTATTGTAAACCATTATGTAATGGTCGTGTGTAAACAGGATATTTTAGATTATCATTATTTGATAATCTACGTAAAGTTTTCTTAACCTTTATTGATGAAATAAAGGTTATGGTTTGTTTTAAAATGAATGCAGTCTTTGAAAAACGTCTCATATAGAGGTCAAAACCTCGCAACGAAATCAATTAATATGGAACGTTTTTAATCAATAAGAACGGGACATTTCACTACATACCAACAATAACTCTGAATCTAGCAATGCAGCTAACGGCGCAAGAAATCGTATAGGATGCTCCTACAAAGAATTCACTGCCTGCAAACCTTTGGAATTTGATGGAACCGAAGGACCAATTGGATTGAAACGGTGGACCGAGAAAGTCGAATCGGTGTTTGCCATAAGTAAGTGTACTGAAGAGGACAAAGTTAAGTACGCTACGCATACCTTCACAGGTACTACGTTAACGTGGTGGAACACCTATCTTGAACAGGTAGGACAAAATGCTGCTTACGCACTACCGTGGTCGGCATTCAAGCAATTGATGAATGAGCAGTACCATCCTAGAAACAAAGTCAATAAACTCAAGGCAGAACTTAGAGAGTTACGAACACAAGGGTTCGACGTTACCACATATGAGCGACGATTCACAGAGTTGTGTCTATTGTGTCCGGGAGCGTTCGAAGATGAAGAAGAGAAGATCGACGCGTTTGTAAAAGGGTTACCAGTAAGGATTCAAGAATATGTGAGTTCACACGAGCCCGCTTCTATACAGAAGGCAAGTCGAATGGCTCATAAACTCATAAATCAGATTGAGGGAAGAATTAAAGAGCAGGCGACCGAAGAAGCCAATACGAAACAACTCAAGAGGAAGTGGGAGGAAAACGGTGACAAGAGTCACCAGCACAACAACAACAACAATTACAACCACAATCGCAACAACTATCCCAACAACCGCAACAACAATCGCAACAATAACCACAATCCTAATAATAACTAAAACAAACATCCCAACAACAACAACAACTACAACAACCGTTTCAACAACAATAACAATCCCAACAACAACCTCAATAACAACAACGGCAACAAAAACCAAAAACAGCCATGTCATAGGTGTGAAGAAAAACATCAGGGGTTTTGCACGACATTTTGCAACAGGTGTAAAAGAAATGGTCATAGCGCGACAAAGTGTGAGGTCTACGGACCAAAGTTTAACAGAACTAAAGGAACAAATAATGTCAGAACAAGTAATGCCGAAACGAATAGTGTCGGAGCAAGTAATACCAACACTGTTTGTTATAAATGTGGAAAACTGGGCCACATTATTAGAAATTGCCTGAATCAGGGGAATACTAATGGGCAGGACCGTGGAATAGTTTTCAATATTAACGCGGCAAAAGCACAGGAAGACCCGGAGCTTGTTACGGGTACGTTTCTTATTGACGATAAATCTGCTTATGTTTTATTTGATTCGGGTGCGGATAAAAGCTATATAAGTAGAGAATTTTGTGCTATATTAAGTTGCCCATTGACGCCTTTGGATAGTAAATTTTTACTCGAATTAGCAAAAGGAAAATTAATTTCAGCAGATAATATATGTCGGGAGAGAGAAATTAAACTGGGGGATGAAACGTTTAAAATTGATTTAATACCAGTCGAGTTAGGGAATTTTGATGTAATAATTGGCATGGACTGGTTGAAAAAGGTGAGAGCAGAGATTGTTTGTTACAAAAATGCGATTCACATTATGCGTAAAAAAGGAAAACCTTTAATGGTGTACGGAGAAAAGAACAACGCGAAATTAAATATTATTAGTAGTTTGAAGGCGCAAAAACTAATAAGAAAAGGTTGTTACTTCATTCTAGCACACATCGAGGAAATTAAACCTGAAGAAAAGAACATCAGTGATGTTCCCGTCGCAAAAGAATTTCCCGATGTATTTTTGAAAGAGTTACCGGGATTACTCCCACATCGATCCGTTGAATTTCAAATAGACCTTGTACCAGGAGCTGCACCAATAGCTCGTGCTCCATACAGACTCGCACCCAGCAAAATGAAAGAATTACAAAGTCAGTTACAGGAACTTTTAGAGCGTGGTTTCATTTGACCAAGCACATCACTGTGGGGAGCTCCTGTTTTATTTGTCAAGAAGAAGGATGGTACATTTAGGTTGTGTATCGACTACCGAGAGTTGAACAAACTTACCATCAAGAACCGCTACCCACTACCGAGAATCGACGACTTATTTGATCAAATACAAGGCTCGTCGATTTATTCGAAGATCGATTTACGTTCTGGATATCATCAAATGCGGGTGAAGGAGGATGATATTGCAAAGACTGCTTTTAGGACGCATTACGGTCATTACGAGTTTATGGTTATGCCGTTTAGATTGACTAACGTACCAGCCTCATGAACCGAGTGTGTGGGCCATATCTTGACAAGTTTGTCATTGTTTTCATCGATGACATACTTATTTACTCGAAGAATGATCAAGAGCACGAAGAACATTTGAGAAAAGTGCTAGAGTTGCTGAGAAAACAAAAACTGTACGCTAAGTTTTCAAAGTGTGCATTTTGGTTAAAAGAAGTTCAATTCCTCGGTCATATAGTGAACAAAGAAGGTATTCAGGTGGATCTAGCAAAGATTGAAACCGTTAAAAAGTGGGAAACCCCAAAAACTCCGAAACACATACGCCAGTTTTTAGGACTAGCTGGTTGGTTACTACAGAAGGTTCATCCAAGACTTTTTCAGAATAGCAAAACCCTTGACTGCATTAACGCATAAAGGGAAGAAATTTGAATAGAAAGATGAACAAGAGAAAGCGTTTCAATTGTTAAAGAAAAAGTTAACTACGGCACCTATATTGTCATTACCTGAAGGGAATGATGATTTTGTGATATATTGTGACGCCTCAAGGCAAGGTCTCTGTTGTGTATTAATGCAACGAATGAAAGTAATTGCTTATGCGTCTAGACAATTGAAGATTCATGAGCAGAATTATACAACACATGATTTGGAATTAGGCGCAGTTGTTTTTGCATTAAAGACTTGGAGGCACTACTTATATGGGGTCAAAAGTATTATATATACCGACCACAAAAGTCTTCAACACATATTTAATCAGAAACAACTGAACATGAGGCAGCGCAGATGGATTGAATTGTTGAATGATTACGACTTTGAGATTCCTTACCACCCGGGGAAGGTAAATGTGGTAGCTGACGCCTTGAGCAGAAAGGACAGAGAACCCATTCGAGTAAAAGCTATGAATATAATGATTCACACTAACTTTACTACTCAAATAAAGAAGGCGCAACAAAGAGTTTTAAAAAAGGGAAATTTAAAGGATGAAATACCCAAAGGATCGGAGAAGCATCTTAATATTCGGGAAGACGGAACCCGGTATAGGGCTGAAAGAATTTGGGTACCAAAATTTGGAGATAGAGAGAAATTGTACTTAGAGAAGCTCATAAAACCAGATACTCAATACATCCTGGAACGGGGAAGATGTACAAGGATCTCAAGAAACATTTTTGGTGGCCAGGTATGAAAGCCGATGTTGCTAAATACGTAGGGGAATGTTTGACGTGTTTTAAGGTCAAAGCGGAGCATCAGAAACCATCAGATCTACTTCAACAACCCGAAATCCCGGAATGGAAATGGGAAAACATTACCATGGATTTCATCACTAAATTGCCAAGGACTTCAAGTGGTTTTGATACTATTTGGATAATAGTTGATCGTCTCACCAAATCAGCACACTTCTGTCAATAAGAGAAGATGACAAGATGGAGAAATTAGCACGACTGTATTTGAAGGAAGTCGTCTCCAGACATGGAATACCAATCTCTATTATCTCTAATAGGGATGGAAGATTTATTTCACGATTCTGGCAGACATTACAACAAGCATTAGGAACTCGTCTAGACATGAGTACTGCCTATCATCCACAAACTGATGGGCAGAGCGAAAGGACGATACAAATTCTTGAAGACATGTTACGAGCATGTGTTATTGATTTCGGAAACAGTTGGGATCGACATCTACCGTTAGCGGAATTTTTCTACAACAACAGCTACTATTCAAGCATTGAGATGGCGCCGTTTGAAGCACTTTATGGTAGAAAGTGCAGGTCTCCAATTTGTTGGAGTGAAGTGGGGGATAGACAGATTACGAGTCCGGATATAATACAAGAAACTACCTAGAAGATCATCCAAATTCAACAACGGTTGAAAACCGCCCAAAGTCGACAAAAGAGCTACGCCGACATTAAAAGAAAAGATATAGAATTTGAAATTGGAGAGATGGTCATGCTTAAGGTTGCACCTTGGAAAGGCGTTGTTTGATTTGGTAAACGAGGAAAATTAAATCCAAGGTATATTCGACCATTCAAGATTATTGAGCGTGTCGGACCAGTAGCTTACCGACTTGAGTTACCTCAACAACTTGCGGCTGTACATAACACTTTCCACGTCTCGAATTTGAAGAAATGTTTTACTAAAGAAGATCTAACTATTCCGTTAGACGAAATACAAATTAACGAAAAACTTCAATTCATCAAGAACCCGTCGAAATAATGGATCGTGAGGTTAAAAGACTTAAGCAAAACAAAATACCAATTGTTAAGGTTCGATGGAATGCTCATAGAGGACCCGAGTTCACCTGGGAACGAGAAGATCAGATGAAGAAGAAATACCCGCACTTATTTCCAGAAGATATGACAACACCTCCAACTGCTTAAAATTTCGGGACAAAATTTATTTAACGGGTAGGTACTGTAGTGACCCGAACTTTTCCATGTTTATATATATTTAATGAAATTGATTTTTACATGATTAAGTGTTTCCAACATGTTAAGCAATTAAACTTGTTAAGACTTGATTATTTGAAATGAGTTTCATGTAGACAATTGACCACCCAAGTTGACCGGCGATTCACGAACGTTAAAACTTATAAAAACGACATGACGATATATATATATATATAGATATACATATAGTTAACATGAGATTATGATAAGTAAGTATCTCCATAAGTATATTAACAATGAGTTATATACATAAAAATGAGACTACTAAGTTAAGAAAGTCGAAACGATATATATAACGATTATCGTTATTACAACGTCTTACTAAATACATATGTATCATATTAAGATATTGTTACACTATATTTAACATGATAAAATGATAATTATATATATTAACAATGAACTACATATGTAAAAAAAAGACTACTAACTTAAGGATTTCGAAACGAGACATATATGTAACGATTATCGTTGTAACGACATTTAAATGAATATATATCATATTAAGATATAATAATATATCATAATATCATGATAATATAATAATTTAACATCTCATTAGATATAATAAACAATGTGTTAACAACATTAAATGAGATCGTTAACTTAAAGGTTTCAAGACAACACTTACATGTAACGACTAACGATGACTTAACGACTCAGTTAAAATGTATATACATGTAGTGTTTTAATATGTATTCATACACTTTTTAAAGACTTCAAGACACTTATCAAAATACTTCTACTTAACAAAAATGCTTACAATTACATCCTCGTTCAGTTTCATCAACAATTCTACTCGTATGCACCCGTATTCGTACTCGTACAATACACTGCTTTTAAATGTATGTACTATTGGTATATACACTCCAATGATCAGCTCTTAGCAGCCCATGTGAGTCACCTAACACATGTAGGAACCATCATTTGACAACTAGCATGAAATACCTCATAAAATTACAAAAATATGAGTAATCATTCATGACTTATTTACATGAAAACAAAATTACACATCCTTTATATCTAATCCATATACCAACCACCAAAAACACCTACAAACACTTTCATTATTCAATTTTCTTCATCTAAGTGATCTCTCTCAAGTTCTATCTTCAAGTTCTAAGTGTTCTTCATAAATTCTATAAGTTCTAGTTTCATAAAATCAAGAATACTTCCAAGTTTGCTAGCTTACTTCCAATCTTGTAAAGTGATCATCTCACTTCAAGAAATCTTTCTTATTTACAGTAAGATATCTTTCTAATACAAGGTAATACTCATATTCAAACTTTGATTCAATTTCTATAACTATAACAATCTTATTTCGAGTGGAAATCTTACTTGAATTGGTTTCGTGTCATGATTCTGCTTCAAGAACTTTCAAGCCATCCAAGGATCCTTTGAAGCTAGATCTATTTTTCTCATTTCCAGTAGATTTATCCACAAAACCTGAGGTAGTAATGATGTTCATAACATCATTCGATTCATATATATAAAACTACCTTATTCGAAGGTTTTAACTTGAAATCACTAGAACATAGTTTAGTTAATTCTAAACTTGTTCGCAAACAAAAGTTAATCCTTCTAACTTGACTTTTAAAATCAACTAAAAAAATGTTATATATCTATATGATTTACTAACTTAATGATTTAAAACCGGAAAGCACGAAAAACACCGTAAAACCGGATATACGCCGTTGTAGTAACACCGAGGGCTGTTTTGGGTTACTTAATTAAAAACTATGATAAACTTTGATTTAAAAGTTGTTCTTCTGGGAAAATAATTTTTCTTATGAACATGAAACTATATCCAAAAATCATGGTTAAACTCAAAGTGGAAGTATGTTTTCCAAAATGGTCATCTAGACGTCGTTCTTTCGACTGAAATGACTACCTTTACAAAAATGACTTGTAATCTGTAATTCCAACTATAAACTTATACTTTTTCTGTATATATTCATAAACTTAAGTTCAATATGAAACCATAGCAATTAGATTCACTCAAAACGGATTTAAAACGAAGAAGTTATGGGTAAAACAAGATTGATTATTTTTGCTTGTTGTAGCTACGTGAAAATTGGTAACAAATCTATATTAATCATATCCTAGCTAACTTATATTGTATTATTCATGTATTCTAATATATATTATGTAATCTTGGGATACTATAGACACGTATACAATGTTTTGACATATCATATCGGCCCATCTATATAATATATTTTGGAACAACCATAGACACTCTATATGCAGTAATGTTGGAGTTAGCTATACAGAGTTGAGGTTGATCCCAAAATAATATATATAGTTTGATTTGTGATCTAACATGAGGCTTGTATACACTGGGTCGTGGATTGATCCAAGATAATTTATATTGATTTATTTCTATACATCTAATTGTGGACAACTAGTTGTAGGTTACTAACGAGCACATCTGACTTAATAAACTTAAAACATTAAAACGTATTAAAAATGTTGTAAATATATTTTGAACATACTTTGATATATATGTACATATTTGTTATAGGTTCGTGAATCAACCAGTGGCCAAGTCTTACTTCCCGACGAAGTAAAAATCTGTGAAAGTGAGTTATAGTCCCACTTTTAAAATCTAATATTTTGGGATGAGAATACATGCAGTTTTATAAATGTTTTACGAAATAGACACAAGTAAATGAAACTACATTATATAGGTGAATGATCGAAGCCGAATATGCCCCTTTTGCTTGGTAGCCTAAGAATTAGTAAACCGATCTACTAATTGACGCGAATCCTAAAGATAGATCTATTGGGCCTAACGAACCCCATCCAAAGTACCGAATGCTTTAGTACTTCGATATTGTTTTTATCATGTCTGAAGGATTTCCCGGAATGATAGGGGATATTCTTATATGCATCTTGTTAATGTCGGTTACCAGGTGTTCACCATATGAATGATTTTTATCTGTATGTATGGGATGTTTATTGAAATATGAAATCTTGTGGTCTATTATTATGATTTGATAATATATAGGTTAAACCTATAACTCACCAACATTTTTGTTGACGTTTTAAGCATGTTTATTCTCAGGTGATTATTAAGAGCTTCCGATGTTGCATACTAAAATAAGGACAAGATTTGGAGTCCATGCTTGTACGATATTATGTAAAAACTGCATTAAAGAAACTTATTTTTGATGTAATATATTCTTATTGTAAACCATTATGTAATGGTATTGTGTAAACGGTATATTTTAGATTATCATTATTTGATAATCTACGTAATGCTTTTTAAACCTTTATAGATAAAATAAAGGTTATGGTTATTTTAAAAATGAATGCAGTCTTTGAAAAACATCTCATATAGAGGTCAAAACCTCGCGACGAAGTCAATTAATATGGAACGTTTATAATCAATATGAACGGGACATTTCACCCACTTCCTCTTGAGTTGTTTCGTGTTGGCTTCTTCGGCCGCCTGCTCTTTAATTCTTCCCTCAATCTGATTTATGAGTTTATGAGCCATTCGACTTGCCTTTTGTATAGAAGTGGGCTCGTGTGAACTCACATCTTCTTGAATCCTTACTGGTAACCCTTTTACAAACGCGTCGATCTTCCTTTCTTCATCTTCGAACGCTCCCAGACACAATACGCACAACTCTGTGAATCGTCGTTCATATGTGGTAACATCGAACCCTTGTGTTCGTAACTCAATAAGTTATGCCTTGAGTTTATTGACTTCGTTTCTAGGACGGTACTGCTCGTTCATCAATTGCTTAAATGTCGACCACGGTAGTGCGTAAGCAGCATTTTGTCCTACCTGTTCAAGATAGGTGTTCCACCACGTTAACGCAGTACCTGTGAAGGTATGCGTAGCGTACTTAACCTTGTCCTCTTCAGTACACTTACTTATGGCAAATACCAATTTGACTTTCTCAGTCCACCGTTTCAATCCAATTGGTCCTTCAGTTCCATCAAATTCTAAAGGTTTGCAGGCAGTGAATTCTTTGTAGGAGCGTCCTACACGATTTCTTGCGCCGTTAGCTGCATTGCTAGATTCAGAGTTATTGTTGGTATGTAGCGCAGCCTGTACTGCGGCTATGTTTGCAGCAAGAAAGGTACGAAATTCAGCTTCGCTCATATTCATGGTGTGTCGAGTAGTCGGTGCCATTTCCTTCAAAATAGCCAACTGAATCGAGTTAATCATACAGAATATTAAGAGTAGTCAATAGTATTTCGTAGCATAATATGAACTCATTTATAAAAGCTTTTTCGTCATATTAGCGTTTTATAAGTTTAAATTCGGGGACTACCTACCCGTTAAGTTCATACTTAGTAGTTAATATACAATTCAACTACTACAATTCCATATGAAAAACTGATTATAATAATATATCACATATAAATATTCTTCAAACTTACAACATCGCTATATTACATATAACATGAAATATAGTACACTTTGATACATGACAGTTTTGAAGATAAATCTAGTTAATACGCAAGTTGTTCAGCAAAGGAAATAAAGACACGTAATTCATAAGTCCAGAAACAATTCATGCATTCTGGTTTTACTAAGACGACTTCCCATCCTTGGTCTTGTGGAAAATAACTGTTATGACCATTGGCTAGGCAGCATGTTGTAATGTCGTCAAAAGGACGAGGGTTTCGTAATGTCCAACAGCCCCGTAATAATCTAAAAACCTTGTTTCTCACCCCAACTACTGAATCCGTCACTTGTGGGAAGGTTTTATTTAAAAGCTGCAATCCGTTGTTCTTTTTCTCACTTTGGTAAGAAGTGAACATCACTAACCCGTAAGCATAACATGCTTCTTTATGTTGCATGTTAGAAGCTCTTTCTAATTCACTAAATCCTATGTTGGGATATGTTGAGTCAAAATAGATTCTTAACCCGTAGCGTAAAATTGCGTTTGGGTTCCCCGCATTTAACACTTTAAAGAAAACACAGCGTAACTTACGGTCTCCCCAATGTGATATACCCCACCTATCAAAGGAAAGCCTTTTATAAACTAAGACATTTCTGGAAAGTCTTTCAAATGTTTGACAAGTTAATTTCGCCATAACTAAATGTGCTGATGAATTCTGACTCTAGATAAGATTTCCTCAATCATATCCTCTGGTAGGTCTTCTAAAATATTCGGTTGTCTACCCTTAACATCCATTTTGTTTTTATACTGTAAAATAGACAAGGATTAGATTCGTAAAAGATAATTAACAAACAATACAAGCAATATTTACATAGAACATAAAAGTACAAGCACACTACAATACATATAATACACAATATGATTACAACCCTCTAATCTGAATCACTGGTTTCTTCTTCTTCGGACTTGGTTCATTTTCCTAATTTTCTAGGAATATATGGTGTTCCTCTAATACGAGCCATTATTTTCCACAATGGTTTAGAAAAACCTGGTGGTTTAGAGGATCCCGGGTCATTGTTACATTTTAGGAAATACGGATGTTGCCGATACATATAAAGTTCATCGGGGTTGGAATCAGGTTTCTCTATTTTTATACCTTTTCCCTTATTATTTTCTTTCGCTTTATTAAATTGGGTCGAGGTAATTTCTATAACATCATCGGAATCCTCATCGGGATCCGATTCATCGGAAAATTGGTAATCTTCCCAATATTTTGCTTCCTCGGCGGAAACACCATTGCCCATTTTTAACTTTGGTCCGTTGGTTGAGGATTTTCTTTTATTTAATCGATTTACTATAGGTATCAATATTTCTTCCTCCGGAACCTCTTCTTCTTCCGGTTCCTCCTCTTCCGGTTCCTCCTCTTCCGGTTCCTCTTCTTCCGGTTCCTCCTCTTCCGGTTCCTCCTCTTCCGGTTCCTCGGGAATTTGTGAATCTTCCCAAAATATATTCGACTCTTCATTATTATTAGGTGAATCGATGGGATTTGTCCTAGTGGTAGACATCTATCACACAATATCAAACACATTAAGAGGTTAATATATCACATAATATTTACATGTTAATAATATATAGTTTCCAACAAAAATTTTAAGCAATCGTTTTTAAAGAAAACACGGTCGAAGTCCAGACTCACTAATGTATCCTAACAAACTTGATAAGACACACTAATATAAATTTCTAGTTCTCTAAGACCAACGCTCAGATACCAACTGAAATGTCCCGTTCATATTGATTATAAATATTCCATATTAATTGATTTCGTTGCGAGGTTTTGACCTCTATATGAGACGTTTTTCAAAGACTGCATTAATTTTTAAAACAACCATAACCTTTATTTTATCTATAAAGGTTTAAAAAGCATTACGCAGATTATCAAATAATGATAATCTAAAATATACCGTTTACACACGACCATTACATAATGGTTTACAATAAGAATATATTACATCAAAAATAAGTTTCTTGAATGCAGTTTTTACATAATATCTTACAAGCATGGACTCCAAATCTTGTCCTTATTTTAGTATGCGACAGCGGAAGCTCTTAATAATCACCTGAGAATAAACATGCTTAAACGTCAACAAAAATGTTGGTGAGTTATAGGTTTAACCTATATATTATCAAATCATAATAATAGACCACAAGATTTCATATTTCAATATACATCCCATAGATGGAGATAAAAATCATTCATATGGTGAACACCTGGTAACCGACATTAACAAGATGCATATAAGAATATCCCCTATCATTCCGGGAAATCCTTCGGACATGATAAAAACGAATTCGAAGTACTAGAGCATCCGGTACATTGGATGGGGTTCGTTAGGCCCAATAGATCTATCTTTAGGATTCGTGTCAATTAGTAGATCAGTTTACTAATTCTTAGGCTACCAAGCAAAAGGGGCATATTCGGCTTCGATCATTCACCCATATAATGTAGTTTCATTTACTTGTGTCTATTTCGTAAAACATTTATAAAACTGCATGTATTCTCATCCCAAAATATTATATTTTAAAAGTGGGACTATAACTCACTTTCACATATTTTTACTTCGTCGGGAAGTAAGACTTGGCCACTGGTCGATTCATGAACCTATAACAAATATGTACATATATATCAAAGTATGTTCAAAATATATTTACAACACTTTTAATACATTTTGATGTTTTAAGTTTATTAAGTCAGCTGTCCTCGTTAGTAACCTACAACAAGTTGTCCATAGTTAGATGTACAAAAAATAAATCGATATATATTATCTTGAATAAATCCACGACCCAGTGTATACAGGTATCAGGCTAGATCACAACTCAAAGTATATATATTTTTGGAATCAACCTCAACCCTGTATAGCTAACTCCAACATTACTGCATATAGAGTGTCTATGGTTGTTCCAAATAATATATATAGATGGGTCGATATGATATGTCAAAACATTTGCATACGTGTCTATGGTATCCCAAGATTACATAATATATTAGAATATATGTATAATACAATATAAGTTTTCTAGGATATGATTAATATAGATTTGTTACCAATTTTCACGTAGCTACAACAAGCAAAAATATCCAATCTTGTTTTACCTATAACTTCTTCGTTTTAAATCAGTTTTGAGTGTTTCAAGTTGCTATGGTTTCATATTGAACTTAAGTTTATGAATCTAAACATAAAAAGTATAAGTTTATAGTCTGAAATACAGGTTACAAGTCATTTTTGTAAAGGTAGTCATTTCAGTCGAAAGAACGACGTCTAGATGACCATTTTGGAAAACATACTTCCACTTTGAGTTTAACCATGATTTTTGGATATAGTTTCATGTTCATAAGAAAAATCATTTCCCAGAAGAACAACTTTTAAATCAAAGTTTATCATAGTTTTTAATTAACTAACCCATAACAGCCCGCGGTGTTACTACGACGGCGTATGCCCGGTTTTACGGTGTTTTTCGTGTTTCCAGGTTTTAAATCATTAAGTTAGCATATCATATAGATATATAACATGTGTTTAGTTGATTTTAAAATTCAAGTTAGAAGGATTAACTTTTGTTTGCGAACAAGTTTAGAATTAACTAAACTATGTTCTAGTGATTTCAAGTTTAAACCTTCGAATAAGGTAGTTTTATATATATGAATCGAATGATGTTATGAACATCATTACTACCTCAGGTTTTGTGGATAAACCTACTGGAAATGAGAAAAATAGATCTAGCTTCAAAGGATTCTTGGATGGCTTGAAAGTTCTTGAAGCAGAATCATGACACGAAAACAAGTTCAAGTAAGATTTCCACTCGAAATAAGATTGTTATAGTTATAGAAATTGAATCAAAGTTTGAATATGAGTATTACCTTGTATTAGAAAGATATATTACTGTAAATAAGAAAGATTTCTTGAGGTTGGATGATCACTTTACAAGATTGGAAGTAAGCTAGCAAACTTGGAAGTATTCTTGATTTTATGAAACTAGAACTTATAGAATTTATGAAGAACACTTAGAACTTGAAGATAGAATTTGAGAGAGATCAATTAGATGAAGAAAATTGAAGAATGAAAGTGTTTTTAGGTGTTTTTGGTCGTTGGTATATGGATTGGATATAAAGGATGTGTAATTTTGTTTACATGTAAATAAGTCATGAATGATTACTAATATTTTTGTAATTTTATGAGATATTTCATGCTAGTTGCTAAATGATGGTTCTAACATGTGTTAGGTGACTCACATGGGCTGCTAAGAGCTGATTATTGGAGTGTATATACCAATATTACATAAATCTAAAAGCTGTGTATTGTACGAGTACGAATACTGGTGCATACGAGTAGAATTGTTGATGAAACTGAATGAGGATGTAATTGTAAGCATTTTTGTTAAGTAGAAGTATTTTGATAAGTGTCTTGAAGTCTTTTAAAAGTGTATGAATATATATTAAAACACTACATGTATATACATTTTAACTGAGTCATTAAGTCATCGTTAGTCGTTACATGTAAATGTTGTTTTGAAACCTTTAGGTTAACGATCTTGTTAAATGTCGTTAACCCATTGTTTATAATATCTAAAGAGATGTTAAATTATTATATTATCATGATATTATGATATATTAATATATCTTATATGATATATATACAGTTAAATGTTGTTACAACGATAATCGTTACATATATGTCTCGTTTCGAAATGATTAAGTTAGTAGTCTTGTTTTTACATATGTAGTTCATTGTTAATACACTTAATGACATGTTTACTTATCATTTCATGATTAAACATAGTGTATCAATATCTTATTATGATTCATATGTATTTAGTAAGACGTTGTTATAACGATAATCGTTATATATATATATATATATATATATATATATATATATATATATATATATATATATATATATATATATATATATATATATATATATATATTGTTTTTGAGTTTTCTTAATTCAATAGTCTCATTTTTATGTATATACACATAGTTAAAATACCTATTGAGATACTTACTTATCATAATATCATGTTAACTATATATGTAACCATATATATGTCATCATATAGTTTTTACAAGTTTTAACGTTCGTGAATCACCGGTCAACTTGGGTGGTCAATTGTCTATATGAAACCTATTTTAATTAATCACGTCTTAAAAAGTTTGATTGCTTAACATGTTGGAAACACTTAATCATGTAATTACCAAATTCAATTAATATAAATAAACATGGAAAAGTTCGGGTCCCTAAAACGAAGATTCTAGAGCGAAAACGGTGAAAGATAAGTTACGACCTAGGAAATCAAGTTACGATCCAGGAAACACAGCAGACCAGGGTAGGCCATCTGGCTTGCCATACGGCTTGCCAGTATATAAAACGGCCTACCAGCAAACAAGCATCAAAAACGGCTTGCCCTAGCATACGGCAATGGTATACGGCCTGCCATACGGCCAGCCAGTCGTATGCCAGGAGATTTTTTGCCTATTTAAGGAGCTTTTTGCAATTATTTTTACACACACTCAATTTGTACTTCAATTTATATTTTCAATCTTTTTAGTTAGTTTTTAGTAGTAGCTAGCTTAGCTTTTATTTTCCGAAAGGATATCCCGGTGAGTACCTGCGATCTCGGGCAGATTTCTTCAGCCTTTTCAGGTTTTTATCCGAAACGCTTGTCTTATTAATTAGAAATGTATTGTTATCATTTATGTTTAATAATGCGTTTCGATATTACCATGTTAGCTTAATTAATATGTATGTTGCCATGATAGAAGTTTGGGTTAGCGTAGTTATGTTAAATTAGTACGGTTACTATCGTTATACTGAACTTGTGATTCCGATAAGATTTTTATGCTAGCATCTTAAGGATTAACCAACCTAGGTTGTGATCAAGACTTGTCCACCTATATGAACTTAGCTACTTCATAGGATTAAGACCCCTGGTTATACTGTATCTGAAGATTCTATGAACTCGGTATGGCTGGAGTTCCCGAGAGGCATCTATTGCGCTTTTAGGACACAGAACTTAGGAATTGAGACATGAATGACCTAGTATGCCTATTGACTATTCCAAGAGACCTCTTAGGAGCTGTTAAGATTTAGTTAGTGCCTTGACTGTGTGACCCAAACCTATTGCATGTTCTTGTTTGATTGTTGCCTTAAGATTAAGTTATATTAACTGTTTAGTTATCTATTAGGTTTCTATCTTCTTTACTTTCAGTATATCAATTGTAATGCTGTATAATGTTTGGATTGGTATGATCTCATTAGATGAAATGGTTGTTAGTTTTCATTAATGTTTTGTCAACTTAACCCAACAGACTCCTTCCGTTTGTGAACAGTGTTCAATCAACATGGCACGTTGTTATTCAATTATCCAAACTAATAACGAGGGTTAGGATTAAAACTCAACTCACTAATAAACCTAGTGCTTTACTGAGGATAACCTCTAAGGTATACTTACCTTTCAATTATACAATCAAGTGACATACTTTTTACTACTCAACGAGAACTCTGAGAGTCCAGAGATAAGTAGGTCCGTGTAATTGGCTCATCTAACCAGATCTACACTATTCTAATGAAAGGTTTAACATAAACATAATTACCTAAATCTAGCCTAAACTAATATCTTGGTCAATATTTTCCTGATCTGCATACTCCGAATATCCTTCCACCTCCTTTACTTTTCTACAATTAGGATTATTAGCTTAAAACCAACTACTATCCTTTACCTAGGTAATTTAATCCAAAGATAATTATTCACTTGATCTTCAATTCGTTAAACAATTCAAAAGTACGACCCTAGGTTAACTTACACCTTCTACCTTAGAAAGTTAAAAGTAAATTTAGGCCCCGCGAAATATAAATAATAAACCACTGTTCTCACCTTTAGATAGCTGATTCTGACGCCTTGCGTCCTAACGATACCGCATGAATAAAACCATCCTTTTCGGTCATATCAGGGTAAGACAAGTTTTTAGCGCCGCTGTCAGGGAATTGAATATTTCGATTGAGAAAGATTTTAAACAGACACAAGTATTATTGGTGTGTCTAAGAAAGACAATTACACACGGACTTAGTTGTTGGAGTTTCTGAATAGTCTCAAATTATATTGGAACCAAAAGGATCCTGCCTCTCCGTAGTCGATCTGGCCACTTAGATACAAAGTAATCTGTAAGAAGTGCTATCAATTAGAATGTCCGATAAGGTTAGCGACCGAATTTCAAGAATAATTATTTTAGTTAAATTATCGATCCTTTTAGTCAATTAATATTTTCTAATAGTTACTTTTTAAGTCCTTTTTTTTAAACATAAAAAATCTAAAAAATGGAACAACAAATTACCCTTGCTTCTATGCAAAAGTCATGCTTAGAAGAAAGAGGAGGACCAATCACCTTAGGAATCGAAGAAATTCCTAAAATCAGTTCACATATGATCAAATTGGTCAGTATGATCTGTAAATTTCAAGGATTTCCAACTGGCGATCCGAACTTTCACCTGAATAAATTTATCAGTCTGGTTGACTCTTTTAAGAAGGAAGAAAACGAGAAAAACATTTTTAAACTTCATCTTTTTCAATATTCTTTGTCTACACATGCTTTAACATGGTTTGATGAGCTTAAACCAAATTCAATACATTCATGGGAGGAATTACCCACAAAGTTTTTAAACAAATTTTATCCACCCTCCCTGGAAACCTGTTTAAGAAATGACATCACAAACTTCTCTAAAAAATAAAAAGAGTCATTATGTCTAGCATGGAATAGAGTAAAGGTGATGCTTAAAAGATGTTCGAATCATTCGTTAAGTCGGGCAGACATAATCTGCATGCTCTACAATGGTTTGACCAAGGATGATAAGTCTCTCCTAGACATGGCCTCGTAAGGCAATTTCATATCACGAACATCAGACGGAGCATAGAATCTCTTAGAAACGATAGCTGTACAACAGGAAAATTGGAGCAATGAAGCTGCTGAGAAGGATGACGTCTTCACTCAAATGGTAAAAATGCTGGAAACCAGGTTACAAGATCTCACCCTCACTCTTCAAAGTTTACCAATTTCTAAAAGTCCCGATGCTACTAGAACCAATCAAAGGTATCCTTACCATAGATGGGCATATAAATAGCATAATAGCTCGGACTCTAATATAATCTTCCCGTTACACCAACCTACTCTCCACTCTAAGAAAACTTTTATCGACTTTGTGAAAAAGCAATACATGATAAACCTTCAAGTCATAGAATGTCAAAATAAGTTTGATGCTTTGATAGAGAATTTTGAAGAATTAATAACCAGTTTTCAGCTTACTCTTAAACATTTAACCACTAAAGTTGAGATAGAGTGTAATGAGTTTGATGCCCTAGTAGTAACTAGAGGTGGGAAGGAAACAATTGTTAATATACCCATACAAGATTTTTCCGATACAGAACCTGTGCCAATTGACCCATTTGTCAATCCACCGGAACCTATATCTCCCAAAGCTCCGAAAATCATCCCACAAGCCCGCATACCTTTCCCAGGTAGGCTTAGGAAGAAAAAACAAGAAGCGCAATTCGCTAAGTATTGGGATATTATTAAGAATCTGCATATGAATGTACGACTAGTAGATGCTTTAGTAGAATGCCAAACTGCGCTAAATATTTTTTAAGAATTTCTTTCAAACAAAGAGAGATTAAGAGAGATAGTTAGCTTACCGTTAAGTGAGGAATGTTCATTAGTGTTACAACATGGTATTCCCCCTAAGTTAGTAGATAAAGTAAGATTCACGATACCTTGCTACCTGCAAGATGTCCAAATCAGCAATGCATTAGCAGACTTAGGAGCCAGTGTAAAGCAAATGCCCTATTCATTATTCAAAAAGCTAGGACTTAATGGCTTAAGACCTACTAGAGTGACTATCCAGCTTGCGAACAGATGAGTTAAGATTCCTCGAGGAATGGCTGAGGATGTCCTAGTCAAAGTGGATAAGTTTGCATTTCCAGTTGATTTCGACATTATGGATATTGAGGAAGACACGAAGGTCCCACTCATACTTGGAAGACCATTCTTGAATACTGCCAAGCCATAATTGATGTACACGAGAAATCACTAAAATTAAGAGTTGGAAGTGAAGAAGTCACATTTAATGTCGACCGACTCATGAGCCATCTGTAAAGACCCGTCCTAATCCATAAGAATGAATACAATAACATATGATTACATTGCAAGGTATTTGACCTCTATATGATACATTTTACAAACATTGCATTCGTTTTAAAAGACAAACTTTCATTACATCGAAAGTTGACAGGCATGCATACCCCTTTCATAATATATCCAAATTATAAATGATTTAATAGTAATCTTGTTGAACTCAACAACTCGAATGCAATGTATTTTGAAATATGTCTTGAATGACTCCAAGTAATATCTCTAAATGAGCAAATGCACAGCAGAAGATTTCTTTCAAACTTGAGAATAAACATGCTTTCAAGTGTCAACCAAAAGGTTGGTGAGTTTATTAGTTTATCATAAACATTCATTTCCATCATTTTAATAGACCACAATATTTCCTTTATTTAATAATCATACACTCGCAAGTGTTTAAAAATCATTCACATGGATTGAACACCTGGTAACTGTGACGACCCAGAAATTTTCGATCAAATTTAAACTTTAATCTTATATGGTTTCGACACGATAAGCAAAGTCTGTAATGTTGAGTCTCAAAAATTTCGAACTGTTTCATATGTTCAATTGACCATCGACTATTCCCGACAATTCACGAACAATTAATTTTAAACATATACGTATATATAGATGTGAATGTATATAATAAATTGTATATAAAATAGTATATGATATTATCATTAAAAATTTATTTTTGTAAAATAAAATTAAATATGATATTATAATAATTATTATTTAAAACATGTCTATATATAAATAAAGGTATATTAAAAATAAATATTAAATAATAGTAATACTCGTTTGTTGATTCGTTGGTATTTAAATAAGTGATTCAAACTTATGTGAGTTAAAAATAAACGAAAGCTCATTAATAGACTACGTAAACTTAAGACTAGTTGAAAATACACTTACTATCTTATTTTGAATTTTAATAAATTTGTATATTTTATTTGGGATGGAGCTCAAATGACATGTCAACTTTTATGATCGATATTAAACAAGTTTAAACTCGAATTTATGAAAATTTAAAATTAAACATTGGTCCATAATTAAGTTTTATCAATTCTAAGTTTGCTAAAAATATATTAAATACCTCGAGCTAAGTCTTAATAATCCGTACAGATTAATTGGAATTAAAAAAAATAAATAATAGACAGACTTTTTATGATTGATTTTTCACATTTAATGACCAAAATAATTAAAGAAAATTAATATAAAAAGTTAGGATTTTTCCGGAGACTTTTAATTGCCACTGTTTAACAACGGAACATGAAATACCTGTTCGGGTATAAGCGTCGGTAGGAAAACTACAAGAAAGGTGGCTGCTAATATTTTTATATTCTATTTTAATTACACGTTCTAATTACTATTATTATTTTATTATTATTATATCAACAACTTGACTATCCATATGCATATGTAGAGAGACATCGAGCTGTGATATTTTATTTTATTTTACACCCACAAGTTGTTAGACAAACTACATCTTCATCAATCATGTTTTCCATTATTCAAAATGGAAAAACTATTACTACAAGTGTTAATCGAATTCTATATTTTTGTTGTTGTTTGATATGCTCAATCCCCCTCAATAATTTTCAACATTCATCACAATAACCATGATCAATCTTTTCACTATATCTGGTTGCTATCCGATTAAACCCAACAATGATCATCACCATGAAACTCACGAACACACACATACCCTAACACATCATCACCATAACCGTTACCAGCAATCACCAACAACCATTAACTACTTCTACTTCTATTTTTCTGTCGTGAAGATCCAACCCAAAACCTCATCAAATCACACCAATAGAAACCCATAAATCTAGTGCTACCCTACTTATGTTTCTATTTCATTCTCGCTGTGTAGACAGAAGAAATTCACCATCATCGACAACCATTAAATCTATTGGACCCTATCACGTACATGCAACGGTTTATGTTCGATTGTTTGCTATTGTTGTTCGAAAACCATCAAAATTTATCACCTGCTACTTCGAACTACTGTTGTGTACCGTCATCACCTTCATCGAACACCATTAATCAAAGAAGACTAATGCGTAAGTTTTTCTATCTTCCATCTTAGCTACAACCCATCGAAACCATATTTTTTTTCTTCCTTTCTGTTTCTTCGAACAATGAAGACAACCAACAAAGCAAACCCAAGATATTTCTTGTTCTTTCTTCGTGAAAACCATCTCAAGCCAAATCTCGTCATCAATCATCACGTATCAAATTTGTTTCCTGTTGAAACTATAAACGAACACCATGATGTAATCTACAAATTTACTACTATAGTTTTCTATTTCTGTTGAGATTGAGCAAAACCAACATCACCCAAACCACAATCAATAAACATTGGTTATTTTTTTTCTTGTTCGAGACCCAAACCCACCGGACACACCTGCAAACTGCCACCTTTCTACTTCTGTCCAGCTGTAAACATTCACCATAACAAGGTTGCTGTTAACTACGCTATTGTTTCCTGTTGCAGCCACCATTACTGTTACGGCTACTGTTATGGATTATGTTATGTTTTCTCTTTCAAACAATCATAAAACAGAAAGTAATCATATGATGATGGTTAAGTGAGGGATGGATATTGATAATGATATATAATGAAGACTTCTCCACTATCTTTTCTTTATGTTTTCCCTTTTTGATCGAACCCCACCAGCATAATACCTTCCAGCTATTTCTTTTTATTTTTACATACTTTAAACCTACATGAGTTTGGACTTGTGAATTTGAACCGTGAATTACTTATTCAGTTGGGCCACGAGTTATGTTTTTGTTGGGCCGGTTAATAGAGTTGGGCCGAGATCCATTTTAATTTTCTGTTGGGCCTAGAACTAGTTCTTGCTGTTGGGCCAAATTATAAAGCTAGTTATATTATACATGTTAATATATGATGATGATGATACATAAGATGATGATGATGATGATCATTGATGAGGGAGAGATGAATGAAACACGAATGATCATGATGGTGATGTTGTAAATGAAAGGATGGTGATCACAAAATAATTATGATGATGATAGATTAGGAATGGTGATGATATAGTTTAATGATAAGGAGATTAATGTGTTTAACGTAATGATAAACGTGTGATGATGGTGATATTAGGGTAACGATGATAAAAATGGAATGATGATAGAGATGATTATGATTTAGATGAGATGATGATGTTTCAAAACAGAAAGACTAAGTTAAAAGATATTAAAATCTTAATAATAACTGAAAAACATGATAGCTCGGATGGTTAAGGGTGTTGATGGGTTACCGAGAGGTCGCGGGTTCAAGCCCGGGTATGGGCATTTTTTTTATAGAAAAGCTTTAAAGGTAGTTTTCTATATTATTACTATTATTATTATTGTTATTGTTATGTTATTATTATTATTATTATTATTATTATTATTATTATTATTATTATTAATATTATTATTATTATTATTATTATTATTATTATTATTATTATTATTATTATTATAAGTATTATTATTACTAATAACATTATTATTATTATCATTATAATTATTAATGTAAGTATTATCATTATTATTATAAAAAAAAAACTATCATTTTATTTTCATTAAAACTATCATTATTATTGTTAAAATTGTCATTATTTTTATTATCATTATCATTATTATTACTTTTATGAAAATTACTAATATAATTAATTTTATGAATATCATAGTTATTATTGTTATCATCCTTAATATTTTTAAAATTAATATTATTATTTATAACATTATTATTATTAGTATCATTATTTGTATTACTAATATTACTACTAGTATTATTATTATTATTACAACAAAAATTCTTTATATAAAATATAATTACATGTAACATAAATATAACTAATATTACAAACTACCATGTTTTAATATATTAACTAATATATTATTATTATAACATTAATTAAATTATATATATCATATATATAATATAACCTATTGTAAGTATTAATATAATTATATAAAAGGATATTAATCATAATACAATATAAAATTTATAAATTTAGTTGACTAATATTACGTGTTAATATATATATATATATATAATTGATATAGGTTCATGAATCCGAGGCCAACCTTGCATTGTTCAATGTCGTCATATGTATTTTTACTACGAAATACATGATTGTGAGTTTCATTTGCACCCTTTTTAAATGCTTTTGCAATATATATTTTTGAGACTAAGAATACATGCGTTGCTTTTATAACTGTTTTACGAAATAGACACAAGTACTTGAAACTAAATTCTATGGTTGAATTATTATACCGGATATCACCCTTTAAAAAGCTTGGTAGCCTAAGAATTTGGCTTAACGAACCCCATCCATGTTATGGATGCTTTAGTACTTCGATTTTATATACAGATGTGTGTACCTGTATATTTGGGGATATTCTAGATGCATTTGTTAATGTCGGTTACCAGGTGTTCAATCTATATGAATGAATTTTTAACACTTGCGAGTGTATGATTATTGAATAAATGAAATCTTGTGGTCTATTAAAATTATGGAAATGATTGATTATGATAAACTAATGAACTCACCAACCTTTTGGTTGACACTTGAAAGCATGTTTATTCTCAGGTTTGAAAGAAATCTTCTGCTGTGCATTAGCTCATTTAAAAGACATTACTTGGAGTCGATCATCGCAATGGAACCAGATGTTGGTGACTTTGTCCAGATGGATTAGGACGAGGTATGACATGTGGTATCAGAGTGGTGGTCTTAGCGAACCAGGTCTTGCATTAGTGAGTCTGATTGATAGTCGTTAGGATGCATTAGCAAGTCTGGACTTCGACCTTAGCTGCATATTATAAGTTTTGCTTATCATTCCTAGTAGAAAATTTCCTGCCTATCATTCCTAAGTCTAGACACCTCTTAATGCGATTACTGCATATATAGTGTATAGATAAATTTATATCTTAGCATATCTGTTACTATAAACTTTGTCTGACAGCTTCCGAAGATTCCTCCGCGATTTATGGGATTTTGGTATTGTATATACATATGTAAATTATGTATTGAAGCCTACCAAACTAAATCCTATAATCTATTTCCTATTGAAAATAATTTATCTGACCGTGCAAGATGAAACTCGCTACTAGTTCAAGTTCCTCTGATTCCGACAGCTATTCCGATATGGATTTTGACATGAGCTCTGAAAGCAGTGTGACCAGAATGAATCAACCAATCATCCATCATCAATTCTGGATGAATTGGGGATGGGTTTGAAGTCAACTTAATCAATGGAGATGCAAAGAAGGAGATTCTTCCATCCACCATATTGCCCTCTTGGCGAAGAACCTGAAACACTTACCGGCGAACTTATCCGAAACACCATTTTCAGCCTCATTTCCAGGGTATCTCGACACAATTATATTCTATCCACAATTGTAAACCTTATTCATTCGCTCGTTCCGACCAACAATCATCCCAGAATAATAGAAGAAGTCAACGAACTTCGCATTCGAGTAATCAATTTGGATAATATGGTGCAAAACTTGCCAGCTTCAGCAACATTACCAGCACCAACAATACCACCAACAACCCAAGTTTCAACATCACATGCCTCAACATCACAATCTAGACCTCGAACCTAATCATCATTCTACCTATCGTTCTATGTCAATTATCTTCGTTCTACCTGACGATTATGTAATCTCTAATGTTTTAGAGATTATATATTCTTGTTCTAACGGTAAATCAAATGAGTTTAATATCATATTAACTCATTAAAATCCATGACTACATCTGAAGAAAATATATATGTATATATGTTTTCATAAAGAGTGTAATTAAAAATTCTTTCGTACAAACTATTAATGGTGAAAATATTTTAACGGGTAGGTAATACCCGAGGAATATTTAGATTTCACATTAATATGTTACACTGTACATTCTTCGAATCTGATTCAACAGTCATTTACTATCCTACTTACATCCACAGATATACGTATCCGTTCACCACAGAATAACCATTTTCATTCAATTTCATATTTGTATTTTGACCTATTAGAATTCAACAAGTGGCATAATGAAGAATACATTGGACAAAATAAAATTTGTTAGAAACAAAGAAATTAACTATGATAAATTTTGTTAAGAATCCACGCTAACAAAATCCTAGCTAACTGTTCCTAGCTAACTGTTAATTCCCTGTTACAATTTAATTATCGCAATTTATTTATCGCAATTTTAATTCTCGCAATTTTATTTATCGTCATTTAATTTCTGTTATTTATTTTACGCACTTTAAATATTGTCGGGACACATATATACAATGTTTTGACATATCATATCGACGTCATCTATATATATTATTTGGAATAACCATAGACACTCTATATGCAGTAATGCTCGAGTTAGCTATACAGGGTTGAGGTTGATTCTCAAATAATATATATACTTTGAGTTGTGATCGAGTCTGAGACATGTATAAAATGGGTCACGACATGTATTAATTAATTCGAATATTATATATTAAACTATATATGAATTTTTGAACTACTAATTGTGGACTATTAACTGTGGACTACTAACATTGGACAATTAAAATGAATTAAAATATTGATTATAACATATGAAACTAAACATATTTTCAAGTTTGCCACTTGATTTCATCTTTAACCTCATTTGTATCTTGACGATTACCATCCGTAATAAGATTTGATTCTTCAGTAATTAAGGAAACTAGGATCTTCTTCGGTTAAATGCGATAATCTGTCTCGATTGCCTTGTCAGGTATTTTAATATAAATCCATCCTCTTCGTTTCCTTAATATTTTGGAGTTCCATACTTTTGTTTTCTCTTCCCGACTTTAAGTCAAACGAGTAATGTTCCAGAATTCGTAGGTATGGAGTTTTGAATGAACATGACTTATGTTCTAAGAAAGAGATTGTAATAGTACGATCTTGATTGGTTAAATTACCAGAATTCAAAAGAAAAGATAGAATTATCAAGAAAATATGTTCTTGATATGCTTATAGATTAAATAGAATGTAAGAGTCATGTGACATGACACATGATGACGTTATGATCTGTGAATCATCACGTTTCATTAGAAACTCAGCATGACTTACTGTAATATAATCACGTTGATCAAGTGTCATTATATTATAGTAACGCATGCATCAATTTCCAACACTACTTCAAAATCATTCATAATTCAAACTCTAAGTTTTACAGAAGGATAGAAACTAAAGCAGTTTCTTTTATGATGTAACATAGATAGCACGAGGAGATAGATAATTTCGAACAAAGATATTTATGAAGGTATCTTCAAAAATATCGAGGATATTTATAATGAAAGATACGATGATACCTTGGAATTTCCAAGGTCGACGGATGATGGAGAAGATTTGTTCGCAAGGTTTAGAGTCAGGAGTAAGGTATTCGTTAATGACTTCAGCATATACTGAATCATTTGGATTCTTTGAAGGCAGGTTTATTCTTTGTGATTTATCCACAGCCTCCTTCATGGTTTGCTCAATCCGTTTTCTAGTTCCAACTTTTCTGAGCTTTGCTAATATACTATTCTTTATCATCAAACTTCTGACTGTTAAGGTCGTTTTACAGTTTTTGCTTCTTCATTCAGCTTTTTCAACATTCAGAGTATTGATTCGCAGACTGGGTACTTTTCAGAATTTCAGAATTGAAGATCATTATTCTAAGAGATAAAGCTTATATGTATACATATTACTGTTGATGTAGACATGCTGCAAGATTTCAAAATATTGATTACTAATTCCCGGTAATTGATACGGTAATTCTCATTACAAGATGTGAATGAGTATATGATAGAGTTTTAATGAACAAATATAATGGTTTTTCGGAGAGATTTAAGCTAATGAGTAATGTAGTTTCTAGTAAGTTTCTGCTAATGTGGTGGAATATAGACGGTTCTCCGGTAACGGTGACGAAAAGCAACTTATATTTCAAGTTCTAATAAGGCTAATCCAAATGAAAATCGAAGTTGATTTGCTGGAGCTGTGACAAAATTGGCTAATTTGAAAAAGAATTGCAATGTTATTTTCTGTAATAACAATGCCAAAGAAGCTAGCACAGATACGTGTTAAACGTTTACTCAGGGAACGAGTATTTTCAGGTGCATAACTATATGCATAAATCTTTTCTTCCGTAGATGAAGTGCGGTTGATTCATACTCTCGGTTGAGGTGTTTTAAAGAATCATGAGAGGTTTGAATGCGGATTGTAATCGTGAAGATATAAATGAGGTTTTAAGATAAAATCAAGTGGCAAACTTGAAGAAATATTTAGTTTCATATGTTATAATCAATATTTTAATTCATTTTAATTGTCCAATGTCATTAGTCCATAGTTAGGAGTCCAAAATTAGTAGTTCAACAATTCATATATAGTTTAATATATAATATTCAAATTAATTATTACGTGTCGTGACTCATTATATATATGTCTTAGACTCGATCACAACTCAAAGTATATATATTATTTAGAATCAACCTCAACCCTGTGTAGCTAACTCAAGCATTACTGCATATAGAGTGTCTATGGTTATTCCAAATAATATATATAGATGCGTCGACATGATATGTCAAAACCTTGTATACGTGTCCCGATATTTAAAGTGCGTAAAATAGATAACAGAAATTAAATGACGATAAATAAAATTGCGAGAATTTAAATTGCGATAAATAAATTGCGATAATTAAATTGCGATAAATAAATTGCAATAAATAAAATGTAATACGAAATTAATCAGTTAGCTAGGAACAGTTAGCTAGGTACAGTTAGCGTGGATTCTTATCAAAATTCTTCTCATAGTTAAATTGTTTGTTTCTAACAAATTTTATTTTTGTCCAATGTTTTCTTCATTATGCCACTTGTTGGATTCTGATAGGTCAAAATCCAAAAATGAAATTGAATGAAAATGGTTATTCTATGATGAACGGATACGTATATCTGTGGGTGTAAGTAGGATAGTAAATGACTGTTGAATCAGATTCGAAAAATGTATAGTGTAACTTATTAATGTGAAATCTAAATATTTCTCGGGTATTACCTACCCGTTAAAATATTTTCACCATTAATCGTTTGTATTAAAGAATTTTTAATTACAATATTTATGAAAATATACTTACATATATATTCTCTTCAGATGTAATCATAGATTTAATGAGTCAATATGATATTAAACTCATTTGATTTACCGTTAGAACAAGAATATATAATCTCTAGAACATTAGAGATTACATAATCGTCATGTCGTACGAAGATAAATGATGTAGAACGTCATGTATAACGATGATTATGCTCGAGGTACAGATTGTGATGTTGAGGCATGTGTTGTTGTGGTTTGTGTTGTTGCCGGTGGTACTGTTGATGCTGTTGATGTTGCTGAAGCTGGTACGTTTTGTACCATATTTTCCAAGGCTACAACTCGGGCGCGAAGCTCGTTGACTTTATTACTCCGGGATGATTGTCGGTCAGAACGAGCGGATGAATAAGTTTCTGAATTTGAGATAGTATATAATCATGGCGAGATACTCTGGAAATGAGTTAGAAAATGGTATTATGGACAGGTTCGCCGGTAAGTGCTTCAGGTTCACCGTCAAGAGATGAATTCGGTTGATGGAAAGGATCACCTTCTTCGCTTCTCTATTGATTAAGTCGGCTATGAACCCATCAGATGAATTGGGGATGGCTGATTAGTTGATTCATTCTGGTTACACTGCCTTCGGAGTTCGAGTGGAAATCCATATCGAAATAGTTGTCGGAATTCGAGAAATTTGAACTAATTGTGAGTTCCATTTCGTACGGTTAGATAAAGGGTTTTTGATATGAAATGATTTTTGGATATCAGATGATATTCTAATTACATAGAATACTTATGTATAGTACAGAAGATCCCGTAGATTACGGAGGAATTTACGGCATATGTCAGGCAAGTCTACAGTAACAGATGGGCTAATATATGAATTATCAGATACGCTAAGATATGAATTTTGTCTATACACTATTCATGCAGTCAATGCAGTAAAACGTGTCTAGACTAAGAATGATAAGCAGGTAATTTCCAAAGGATGATAAGCAGGTAATTTTTATCACGAAATGATAAGCAAAACTTTTGACATGCAGACACGGTCATAGTCCAGACCCACTAATGCATCTAAACAACTATCAGTTAGACACACTAATGCAAGACCTGGTTCGCTAAGACCACCGCTCTGATACTAACTTTAATAACCCATCCTAATCCATCTGGACGAATACATTACATTTGATTACATCGCTAGGTACTTGACCTCTATATGATACATTTTACAAACATTGCATTCGTTTTTAAAAGACAAACTTTCATTATATCGAAAGTTGATGGCATGCATACCATTTCATAATATATCCAACTATAATTGACTTAATAATAAACTTGATAAATTCAACGACTCGAATGCAATGTCTTTTGAAATATGCCATGAATGACTCCAAGTAATATCTCTAGAATGAGCAAATGCACAGCGGAAGATTTCTTTCATACCTGAGAATAAACATGCTTTCAAGTGTCAACCAAAAGGTTGGTGAGTTCATAGGTTTATCATAAAATAATAAAATTCATCATTTTGATAGACCACAAGATTTAAATGCTGCATGGTACAAATGGGCCCGAATCCTACACCCACCTGTAATGTACATGCGATATCTTTTAAATATAGTACACCTTTCTCGTGTACGAAATCCATTTTTCATAAATCTTAGTAACCGTACACATATCTCGTGTACAAAATATAATACACATAACCTGTGTATAAAAAATCATTCTCTCGATACATAACATTCACATCAATTGGTGGCAATTAACATGTCCACATAATTCAATGGTGGCAATTATCATGTCCACATAATTCAATGGTGGCAATTATCATGTCCACATAATTTAATGGTGGCAATTATCATGTCCACATAATTCAATAATAATCCGCAGAACTTCTGTCTGCATAATAATTCATTCGAGGAATGTTTTGCTTGTGTCTATCTCGTCAAACATTTATAAAAGCATTTCATGTGTTCGCAGTTTAAAATATATTTTAAAAGCATTTAATAAAGCAGTTGTAAAAACATCGCATGTATTCTCAGTCCCAAAAATATATATTGCAAAAGGATTTAAAAAGGGAGCAAATGAAACTCACTATACTGTATTTTGTAGTAAAAATACATATGACGACATTGAACAATTGTAGGGTTGGCCTCAGATTCACGAACCTATATCATTTGTATATGTATTAAAACATATTCTTATACTCGAATAAATCTATATATAATCGTTAGTGATGTATTTGTTATATTTAAAAATTTACAAGTTTCATTGTTTATTTATATATTTTCATTTTTATATATAGAAATTTTAATATAGTTAAGTTATGTAATTTAAATATATTTGTGTATATGTAATCTTTATTTTATACTTATAACCTAAATAATATCTTTAAAACCTTTATTTTCATAATCATAATAATTTTAATGATATTGATAATAATAATAATAATAATAATAATAATAATAATAATAATAATAATAATAATAATAATAATAATAATAATAATAATAATAATAATAATAATAATAATAATAATAATAATAATAATAATAATAATAATAGTGAAAATGTTACTTTTAATGATACTATTAGTTTTAACAAAAATGACAGGTTTGAAAATAATGTTACTTTTAGTAATAATGGTATTACTAATAATACTAATACTGATAATAATAATAATTATAATAATTTTACTACTAATTATATTAGTGATAATGATAATACTAATAATAATAATGATATTGTTAAAAATGATATTTATGTTAATACTAATAATAATATTAATACTAACAATTATAAAAATGATACTAATACTATTATTAATGAAAATAATAATGATTTGTATCATTTTCCTAATAATAATAACAATATTAATAGTAATAATCATAGTAATATTAGTAATACATATATTAATAATAATGATAATTTTAAAATTTCCATAATAATACTTTTAGTGATATTGATAAGGATAACAATAATACTAATAACACTATTAATGATAATATATTAATAATAACAATAATCTTAATCTTAATCATAATAATAATAATAATAATAATAATAATAATAATAATAATAATAATAATAATAATAATAATGATAATGATAATACTTATAACAATAACAAAAATAATTTATAATAACATTAATAATAATAATAATAATAATAGTAGTAATAATAATAATAATAATAATAATAATAATAATAATAATAATAATAATAATAATAATAATAATAATAATAATAATAATAATAATAATAATAATAATAATAATAATAATAATAATAATAATAATAATAATAATAAAATCACAAAAATGATTACTACCTTAAAGGCTCAAAAAGGTAACAAACCGCCCAAGCGGAGACTCGAACCCGCGACCTCACGCTAACCCGCAACACCATTAACTATTACACCAATTTCGTTTTTCCTGAATTATATCCTTCTTATTTTTATTTAACCACTATTCTGTTTTCTTATATCTCTTCTTCTTCTTCGTAATCTAAATCGACCAGTGGATAAAACCATACCACAATAAGTTTCTCAAATAAATTTTAGGATTTATTACAGATACAGAAAATGATTTGAGATTGGTTAACTTATTTAAAACAGAAAAAAAATTTAATAAAAGGAGCTAGAATACTCGCTGATGAACACGAATAACCTCAAAACCAATTTCAAAATTTTTGAATGTTTCAGACTATGATTATATTGAAAAAGTTTGCATTTCCCTCCTAGAAACTATCTCAAACATTAATTGAATCAGAAGCATCAATATGCTTACGAATTTTACGAAAAATGAAATGTTTGACTTTTGAAAATTACAGTTTGACCTCAAAATTCATGATCGTTAGAAAAATATGGAAACTGAGATTTTTCAGATAGTTTTAATAATTAATTCATAACAAGAATGCATTAATGGATTTTTAAAAACAATACAAAATCGTGATTTTTATTAATTGAACCAAGAACAGAGCTATACGACTAGTTCCATATTTTTTAGTTAAGTTCAACATCTATAAGTTGTTAAATGTGACTGGAATTGATTTTGAGAGGGTGAAGTTGAATGAGGTTGTAAAAAAAACACAGAGTAATTGTTTGTTATATATTTAATTATGTCAACAAGTTCCATTAGTGAAAAGAGAAAGAAAATAAAAAAAATATATACCGATCGAGACCTTTAACAGATTTTGTTTGTATATGTGATTCGATTTCAACTGGAAACAAGATTAGAGACAAGAAATAAAGTTCAACTACAGATTGAAAGCTACATCAAACGGAATTGTACGAATTTTCTTGACTTTATGTATATAATATATAATTAATATTTATAATTATTAAATATAATTATATAAATAATAATAATAATATTAATATCCTTAGTAAAATTTATAACCATTAAATAATACTAGTAATATTATTAATAATGATAAAAATAATAAAGATCATGATAAAAATAATTATTTTAAGTAATAATACTAATTAATAATAATTATATTATTAATAATAATCATAATATTATTTATAAGATAATAATAGTAATACATTTAAAATAGTGATAATAATAATAATATGATGATATTAATAATAACAATGATAATTTCAATAAATTTAACAATAATCAATAAAAACGATAATAATGATATTAATAATAATACTAATAATAATACTAATTAATATTATTAATGATAATAGTAATATTAATAATAGAAATTATATAACAATTTTTATATATCAAATTACATATCTATATGCTTTATATAATAATATTATTAATACTGATATTACTATTAATATTGAAAGTAACAATAATACAGCAATTATATTTTTATTTGCAAGTAATTTTAATATGTTGATATTATATCTTATTAATTATGTAATACTTAATAATTATATTATATCCTAACATTGATTGGATATTGAATATTTATATATTATATATGTGTGTGTGTATATATATATATATATATATATATATATATATATATATATATATATTAATTGAAATCACATATATACATGTAGTTTTATAATAATATTATGTATATGTTTGTATATATTCTTTTTAATTGTACTTAATTATTCTGTTTATTATTTTATATTTTTAATTATAATTTATTAATTCAAAATATTATATATAAATATATACTACATATTTAATTACACCCAATTGTTCGTGAATCGTCGGGCATAGCCAATGGTTAACTGAACCTATGTAAATAGTTCAAAAACTTTGAGACTTGGTTTAATAGACTTTGCTTATCCTGTCAGAAACATAAAAAGATTAAGTTTAAATTTGGTCGAAAATTTCTGGGTCATCACATAAGAAAGACAATTTACAAAAAATAAATCAAAACTAAATAAAAAGGTGGGACCTATTAATTACCCACATAATAATTACCTACATAATAGGGATGCATTTACCTTACCCATAAAGTATGTTACAAGTTACAACCATTTTTTCTTGTTTCCTTATATTTTCACGAATTGTGAAAATATTTTTAATATTAATCAAGTTTTTTGCCAAAAAAAAAAAAGTTACAACCATTTTGTACTATAGTATTTTTTTTATCTGTTAGATATAGAAATTACAACACAAATAAAAACTAAAATCCGTCATAATCTATAAAAACTTGATCTCTTTATGTTTTCATCTTCACTTGGACTGCCTTGACCACGAATAGTTCTACAAAACACAATTAAAATAATAATAATAATAATAAATAATAAATGGATCTTAATTAATAAATGGAATGATAATTCTTAATAAAAATCACTCAAAATGGCACCCACTCTCGTCCCAATTTATGTTTACTACAACGGTGAGTATTCGGATGATTGGAAATGGTATACACTTGGAGAAAGAAAAACGTTCAAAAAAGTGGAGTACAAACAAATGTACTTGGTATGATTTAATTTCGACTGAGGTGGTTGCCTAGATCTCTTTTTGTTTTCACCTTCACTTGGACTGCCTCAGTCAAAAACACAAAGAGATCAGGTGACCATTTTGAGTGATTTTTATTGTAGTGATGATTGTTTGATTTTGGAGTAATTTGATAATTTATATGGTGTTGAGGTATGGAAGAATGGACATGTTAGAGGCTATTGTAACATGTGCTTCAAACAACTGTAAAATGCTATTGATGATGTAATAATTAAAACTATTTATATTTAAATTAAATATGTGTATTCTATAATTAATGACCAAAATATTGCTTTCTCAACTTTATACGCAACTCGATTTCCAATGTACATCCACTAGAGTGTTCTCTTTCTCAACTTTAAATAGCAGTTTACCCATTTCAAAATCAACATACATTTTATTCCAATTTACACTTCAACTTTTAAGTGTCCATTATCTATCCACCATTTTCAACACCCAAATACAAAAGATACCAAATCTAGGATCATGAAAACCTGTCTTCCAGATCATTGACCCTCATGGTGTTTTCAATGCATTGAGTCACGGTTCCATAATCAGATCAGAGAGATCATAGTTATTCGATCTGATTTTGGAATGTGCCTCAATCCGTTGCTAACACTAAACATTATGAAAAAAGATCATGAAAACCTGTCTTCCGGATCATTGACCCTCAATGGTGTTAGCAATGCATTGAGTCATAATTGGTAGTGAGGCATACCTAATTTAGATGAAAATTGTAGTGACCAATTTAGATGTAAATTGGGTCATGCATCAATACCATATGGGAACCAATGAAGCTCCATCTTTGTGTTTTGTTTAAAAATAAAATAGACGAAAATTTTCTAGTTTTGTGTTTTAAAGAAGGTGTATGTGTACTTGAGAGGTTTATTTTACAAGAAGATATAGGATATATATGATGGCAAAATACAACCGAAGAGAGAGAAATAGGTTGCTTTTACAAGAAGATTTTTGGTGATACAAGTTTCCTATTTTACCCTTAAATTGCTATTAGGTCAATATACCATTTAAGGATAAGATAGACAATTTATCCTATAATAACTAACTATACAAAAAATAAATAAAAACTAAATAAAAAGGTGGGACCTACAAGTCCATCACAGCACACAGTCCATTAATTACCTTACTACTTTTACCGATAAAGTAAGTTACAAGTTACAAGTTACAAGTTACAACCATTGTGTACTATGGTATTTTTTTATCTATTTTTTTTTGAAAAGCAATAATATTATATACGAAATATATACAGGTACAATCGAGTTTCACGAAGCCTATCACGATCTATACAAGTGTAAATTGGGTTGTCTACTCACAGTTTCTAAACTACAATCACGTTTTGAGAGTCTAGTTCAACTTGCTTGCCCAAGTTTGTTTTTTATCTGTTGGATATAGAAATTACAACACAATTAAATTAAGTACAAGTTACACTCGTACAACACTAACCATTCTCTATATTTGAAATTTGAGATTATATATGTATCAGAAAAAACAAAAATTCCGTCATCATCTATAAAAACTATAGTTTTGGGATATTTTTGATATATACAAAAGAACTAAATGACACTCACTCATTTGCTTAAATACCAGCATTAGTCATAACAATATTTTTCATAAGTACTACGAGTATATATTGTCGGATTATAGGCTGTGACGACCCGGAAATTTTCGACCAAATTTAAACTTAATCTTTATATGATTTAGACACGATAAGCAAAGTCTAAAATGTTGAGTTTCAAAATTTTTGAACTATTTATATTGATTCATTTAACCTTTGACTATGCCTAATGATTCACGAACAATTTATTTGTAAATAAATATGTAATTAAATATATATACATATATATAATTGTAAGTATATAATTTTAATTGAAAATAATAAAATTTGAACATTAGAATTAGATATATAACATAAGATACAAAATAATTTAGTTGTAATGAATCTATAAATATATATGGTTACAATGCATAATTAATATTATATTGTAATATATATAAAAGATATATAAATATTATGTGTTGAAATTTATGATACCTATTTCTATTATAAAATAATATAATATAGTAAACATTATTAATGTATTCATATTTAAATGATATAACTAATATGCAAACATAATTATATAAGAATATATATATAAAATGTGTAAATATTAAATATTCAGTATATGTTATTATATAATATATTATACTACATAATTAATAATAAATAATATTAAAATATTAAATTAAATTATAAATTTAAAATATAGTTACTAAGGTAATAATATTACTACTTTTAATATTAATATCAATATTAGTATTTTTAATATCATTATATTAAATATATAGCATATAGATATAAAATTTGATATATACCAATATTATCATTAATATTATTATTATCATTATTAATACTAATATAATTCGTACTATTATTAATATTATCATTAATAATATTATTACTATCATTTTCACTAATATTATTTTTATTGTGACTTGTTATTAATAATATTATTATTTTTATTATTATTATTATTATTATTAATATTATTATTAAAATTTGTATTTAGATTATTATTAATATAATTATAATTATTAATTATTAATAATAATTATATAAATCATTCGTACAGATATTTGGATTCAATTCTGTTTCCCATAACCATCAAACTATAACAAACTTTTGTTTATATCTGTTAATTGGTACGAACTAGAGCACCATGTCAATATCTGATTTTTTTTATTCACTTAATTAGATTCTTGTCCAAAAATTGTTACAAGTTGTTTTCACTTGTTAATTACAAATAATTAGGATCAATTTACGTACTGCATCACTCACTAAATCACATTATATAATGTATCTACTGCGAATCAAAATTTAAAACAGACAAAATTAAAAAAAAGAGCAGCTCTTCCCTTATTCTTATTACCATTTTATCAATTGCTCAAAATCGAATCAAATTTTAAAATCTATAAATGTAGTTTTGTTAGTAATCATTCACTCAAACTTTCTACAAAGTTTGAGCTCCTAATTCCTCATAACGATTTCTAATTTTTGAGTCAAAGAATTGGTTTTAAAAAAGTCAACTAATGTTCTTCAATCAAATTCGTGTTATATGTTTTAATTGCAGTTAAATTGACAAATTATAAAGTTTTTAGGAGTAATTTAAAACACAATTTGTGTTGAAATTTTTATCTAAAATGTTCTCTTTTGTTCAATCAAAACTTTTTTTTTTTCCCTTTTGGATAGCGTCGAACAGCAGGAACCGTTTAAGAAAGTTTTTTATTATTTATTTTTTACTCTTTTGTTGCATTTTAATTTAATACAAACATTGATATTAAATAGTTACGATTATTTTGATGTAACTAAATCAGAGTTAAACTGATTTAAGGATTTTGGCCGATTACTTTTTATAATGAAGAAGATGAGTGATATAAGAATATGGGTTAAAAAGAAATAAGTTCTATTTTAATTCAGAAAACAGGCACAGCCCAGATGGTTAGGAGTGTTAACTGGTATTCAAGAGGTCTTGGGTTCGAGTCCCGTTTGGTGCATTTCTTTTTAGGGTATACCTTTTCTTCTCATTTCCATTATTATTATTATTATTATTATTATTATTATTATTATTATTATTATTATTATTATTATTATTATTATTATTATTATTATTATTATTATTATTATTATTATTATTATTATTATTGTTATTATTATTAATTATTGATAGTATTACTTGTATTATAAGTATCATTGTTATTGTTATTATAATTACTAACATAAGATTTAGTTATCAATTATTATTATTATTATTATTATCATTATAATTATGATTATTATTATTATTATTATTATTATTATTATTATTATTATTATTATTATTATTATTATTATTATTATTATTATTATTATTATTATTATTGTTATTACAAATATTGTATCACTAATAGTATTATTATTAATTAGTATTATTATTAATATCATCATTAGTAATAAGATTTTTATTATTATTATTATTAAGTATTAAGTAGTATTATCAAAATTATTATTTTCATTATCATTATTATTACTAGTATTATTGTTATTAAACTTATTATCATTATTCTCATTAGCAGTAAAATGAATAATTTTATGATTTTTTATTAATATAAGTATTACTATTATTATTATGACTAGGATTACAAATTGATGTTATAGAACCTTTAGTTATTAGTTTAGAAATTTAACATGAAGATTTTAATTATGATTAACATAAGTATTGTTATTAATATTATCACGAGTAATGAAATTGCTATAATAATTATTATTATTAAGTATTGTGTTACTATAAAAATTACTATTTTCATTATCATTAGTAATAAACTTTTCATTTTATAAAAAAAATTACTGTTATTATCGTTATTACAAGATGTATTATTAAAACTAACATTAATATTATTATTAATAGAATCATTAATATTATTATCACTATTAGTATTTTATTCACTACTAATATTATATTGGTATTATTATAATTACTAAATTAACAAACAAATGAAATATATATAAAATACTTAATACATATAACGTAACAAAATTTATATTTATATTTTTATATACAAATATGAATATATATTAATAACGAAATATATGACTATATAAATATTAACCATTATGAATATATACACAAATTAAACATACATAATATATTGATTAAAGATATAATAAATAAATTTGTTCAGTTATGATTATATGTTTTAATAAATATATACAAATGATATAGGTTCGTGAATCCGAGGCCAACCTTGCATTGTTCAGTTTTCGTCGTATGCTTATTTTGCCACAAAATATCGTATTTTGAGTTCATTTGATTCCCTTTTACTCTTTACATTTTTGGGACTGAGAATACATGCGCTGTTTTTATAACTGCTTTATTAAATGCTTTTGAAATATATTTTGAACTGAGAATACATGAAATGCTTTTATAAATGTTTGACGTGATATGACACAAGCAAAACATTCCTCGAATGAATTATTATGCAGACAGAAGTTTTGTGGATTATTATTGAATTATGTGGACATGATAATTGCCACCAACTGATGTGAATATTTTCCCCTGATTATTATTGCTTGGTAACCTAAGAATTAGAATTGGGTATGGCCCTAATTCACGTGAATCCTAAAGGTAGCTACCGGGTTTAACACCCCCACCCAGAATGTTCACTAGACGGAAGGGCTAGTAGGCGTGATGTTTAGTACTTCGAAGTTTATATATTATACAGACTATATGTTCTGCTTTAGGGATATTATTTATGCGTATTATATGTTAAGGTCAGTTACCAAGCTAAGCGATGAAAGCAAAGTGAATGTTATGTATCGAGAGAATGATTTTTATACACAGGTTAGGTGTATTATTTTTGTGCACGAGATATGTGTACGTGTTGATGCATTTTATGCAAGTCCCTAGACATCTACCCACGTCCATTGCAGGTACAATAGTTTACAGGCCACCATGATCGCTCGTTATTATCCTATCCGTTTTTGTATGTGGTTACAGGAACTGCAGGAACGAGATTTGGATGTTTGACTATGTTAGACTTAGTAAGATGTACGAGTGAAGCCTCACTCGTACGGATGACAGGCTCATACGCACGGTTGATGCTGAGGTAAGTCACAATTATAACCTAAATGGGAAGACACGAGTGAGTGATCACTCGTACGGCTGATGAAGCCAACTCGTACGTGTGATGGATGACTCGTACGGGTGAGTCAACAGCAGGGGTATATAAAGTCTTATGTTCTTCATTTTAGGTAAAGCCTCTCATTTGTTACACACGCTCAGGTCTGGTGAGCTCCTCCAATTCTCTCTCAGCCCAAATCACCCAGGTGGTGAATAGTAGCTCTAGGTGTTGATCTAATCACACTTTATTTAGTTGTGGTTTGACTAAATTAATCCCAAAAAGCTTAAACTATTCAGTAGATGGTTTGATTCACTTATTCCGCCATTGTGTGAGTTAAATCTGTTGATTTCTAAGTTTCTAGTCATGTTTCATCATTGGTATCAGAGCGTAGGTTGTGATTCCAACATCATCCTAGTGATTTTTTGTGATTAAAGAGTTTATTTGTTTGAGTTTTTGAGTTTAGAGTAATTTTTAGCAAAAAGGAATTATTTTTAAGTGTGTAATTGTGATTTGAGAGTGTGTTTATATTAGTTTAGTGCTATTCCAGCTTGTGAATGAAGAAATTGAGGTTTAGCTTTAATTTCTAGGGTTTTTGAGTGATTTGTGTGTGAACAACATCTCACACGAGTGGGTCAAGAATTTTGATCACACGCACGGTTGACCAGACGGTTGACATCACTCATGAACTCACACGCACAGGTAAGTATAACCTTTTAGGTTAAGAAACTACAAGTCTGATCACACGAGTGATCAAGCGGTTGACTGTGACACGTACGAGTAATCACACGAGTGATCCTGAATCACAAGTTTGATACTTTGGGTTTGGTACTTTGGTTTGAGTAGTGACACGTACGTTTGAGTTGTGACACGTACGAGTGAGACTGTCACACGTACGCTTGACTTCCTAAACCGCACGGTTGATAACTTGAACAGCACGGTTTAGTAGTTTTGGTAATTTCTCAAGATGTTTAATTCAAATGATTATGCGTTAGCTGCACCGTTAGTTCAAAGAATTACGAGTATGACTCAACGATTACTTCTTGCTGAAAGTGAATCCGGAAGTGGTACGAAATGTCCGAGATCAATGACCATGGATAACTATTCCACTTGGAAGTCGAGGTTTAAGATTTAGTCTGATGGTCAAGACACGAAGCTTTGGAAGTACATTGAAACATAATTTCAATGGCCACGTTCACCAATTACGAATGAGTTGTATACGTTACACAACATGCCTTCTGAAGAACGTGAAGAGTATAACTTAGAGAAGAAGATGTACTGTAATTTGACAAGTGCTCTTGATGGTCCGATTTTCCATCAATTTCCGTGTCATGATAATTCATTCAAGATATGGGAAGCACTTCGCACTTTTAATGAAGGAAATACATCTTACCGAACTAGAAAGGGTTTAGAGTTGAAAGCTGAGTTTGATCGTTTTCACTGGCAAGTCGGAGAATCTATTACGGAATTAGTTGAAAGATATTGTCATTTGCTAGCTGAACTACACAAGCATGATGTGACTATTGAGGAGAAAGATAAAGTTACTTGTCTAGCTGGAGCATTACCTTTGAAATGGAATAGTTTCGTTTTAACTATGAAAACCAGTGGAGAACTTGCTACTGCTACAGTGAACTCGTTTATTGCAAGACTTCAAGAAGAGGAGTTAGAATTGTTAAACAAAGTCAAGAGGTCTAAACAAGTTCAAGACACCAAAATGTATTGTCCGAATGGCTATACACCTCCTAAATCAGCTCATGCACCGTTTCAAACTGCTTTTGCTACAAACAATCAGAGTATGTATGGTTTGAATGTCAGTAATACACCTATCCAACAGCCTTCGTATCCACCACAAATTTCACCATGTTCACTTAACACTCAACCACAGCCTACTTCAAATACAACCGAATCGTCTACACCATCTGCTACAGAAGTTTTATCTGCACTCAAGATTGAGAACATAAGAAAAGCAGGAAAGGAGAAGATTAATGAAGATATAGCATTGTTGTCTAATCTTGTGAACTCTTATGATACTTATCTTGATGGTCGTGTGGGTAATATTCATCTAACAATGGAAGATTATCAACAACTTGATAAAGAAGAAGCAGAAAGAATGGATATCATGTGGGGTATGGCAAATTTGGTGAGAAGAGCAAAAGATTATGAGGAAAGAACTGGGAAACCGATCAGTTTGACCAAGGATACAAAATTAGGTTTTGATATGAATACAGTTACTTGTTACAATTATGGAGAATTAGGTCATTTCTCTAGGCAGTGCACTAAAGAGAAGAAGCAAGGTAATCAGAATCCATTCAGAAATCAGAACTATAGTCGTGTTAGTTCTCAAAGTCAGTCGACAAAGCGTGAAATCTACATTTCAAACAAAGGAAATGATGTAGAAACTGCGGAAAATCATAACAAAGCTTTAGTTGTCATTCATGGAGACGATGATGATTGGTCTATCAAATTGAATGTTGATGATCAACAACCTAAAGCTAACAAGGCCAAGATTTCTGAAGAAAAATAAGACTGTGTCATCGGTTAAAGTATAATTGAGAAGCTGACTGCTCGTGCTAAAAGAGCTGAAAAGTTATCACGAATCATTCGGAAAGAGAAGATTCAAAAGATGGTTAAAGATAAATTCAAGAAGGCACGTGATTCAGTTCCTCGTACACCTGAATATGGAAGTATTTTACCAACATCGTCAGAGGACTTCTACTTCAACAGTTGGAAGGTAACTATGGTGATACCTCTGTGTTTGAAGAAAGTCTAGAGGCTAATCAGAGTGAAGAGACATCGGTTGATTCTGATACGGAACTAGACAAATGGGGTAAAATGTTTGCTGCTGAATTGGAAATGTTAGTTCTTATGGGTGAAGGTTCAGATCTTGAGAGTGTAAGTTCAGATGTTGATGATTCGAACCAGATGTCAGAATCAGAAGCTGAAGATAAAGCTGATCATACTGGAGTAGATCAATATGAGTTTGAAGCATTGAATAAGCAAGCAGTAGATTTACTGAAGATGTGCTTATCAGAAAGTGATCTTGAAAAGGTTTTCGGTTTGACAAGAGCTAAGGATATATGGGACAGACTTGAGCAGATTCATTTGAGTAAAGATGCTGATACATCAGAGTTTCTTACAGACTCGTCAGAATCAGAAGATGAGCTCGATGATGGGAAGAAGACAGATTTCTTTGCATTTATGGCTGAGACTTCCTCATCAAATAACGCTCAACAGGTATCTTCTGATCCATCTACTGTTATTGAAAGTGTTAAATGCCCTGAATCTAAGGTAACAATAGATAATTTAACTAAGGCATATGCGGAGATGAAAGAAAAATGGCATGCTGACCATGTGACCACTAAGGTTGAAAATGAATTGAAAGAGCAAATCAAAGTTTATAAAAAACAAATTCACGATCTTAAATGTTATAACTTTAACATAAATCAAGCTTTAATTAAACGTGTTGACATAATTAATGAACTAAAGAAAGAAAATGAATGCGTAAAAGCTGATTTAGAGGCAATTTCAATCAAAATGAAATGTTGGGCAAGTGCGTCACAATGGAATGCATTAATGGTGGAACTTAATGACACCAAGGGAAAGGGTATTGGATATAGTTCTGCATCTCCTCCTTTTCAGAACACATTTATTAATGCTAACGTAGTTGACGGTCGACCAGAAGATTGTATCCCTCCTAGTTATGAAGATTATATTGAAAAGAATAAAAAATGTAGTTCAACTAACAATACAACTTTTGATGATACTGCTGAAGGTGCTCTAGATCATGAGGAAGATAGGAAAACTGGGTTAGGAGATAACTCTAAGACAAGTAGAGTTAGAACACTAAAATGTCCTGTTAAAATTTTGAGAAATCCTAGATTTGCTAATAGACCAGTTCCTCCTGTTACACCGACACCTGTTCCAAGAAATAAAACAAATGATTCTCCTATGTTAGTAAGAACACAAGATTCTTCATCTTCAAATTCTAATAACTTGTATGAATTTAGAGGACATAGGGAGTTTCGTCAATGTTTTAGTTGTGCTATTTTTGGACACATTGCTGCAAATTGTCCTAGAAGATATAGATCACCAAGACAGAAGATTGACCTCACATATGATGATCACAGATCATCTTATGCTCATAAAAAAGGTTCACCTGTTAATGATGAAGTTCATGTTAAAGATCATACGACAAAGGTTATCTATGGAGAGTATAAGAGAAAGAACGTCAATAGGTCAATTTCTCCTGTGAAGTTTAAGGTTCCTAAACAGGATACTGAGGCAAGAGTTGCCAAATCAATTGATCACAGTAGAGTTTTTGAGTCAAAGGCACGATCACCTTCGCAAAAAGCTAGTCGTCGAAAATATTTTTCTCGTACCAGACCACGAGCTAATCGCTCCGAAGATGAGCAAAATGTGGAAAACCAGAAGAGCAATATTGCTTCTTCTAAACTATCTAAGTTTACGATTTCTAATGATGAGATTCCACCAGACTCAAACGGGAAATGGATTGAAGTTCAAGTTATGGGTGTTAATGGACAACCTACTGCCGTCCGGGCGTGGGTTCCCATTATCAATTAATTTTCTTAATGTGATATGAAGGGAACCAGGGTACCTGCAAACAACACCTGGATTGTGGATAGTGGCGCTTCAAGACATATGACTGGACATCTATCTCTTCTTTCAGATGTATACCCAATTAAGGGAGGTTATGTTGCATTTGCTGGAGATAAGGGTGGTCATATTTCAGCTCAGGGTTTATTGAAAAATGATAAAGTCAGTTTTGATAAAGTGAACTATTGTCAAGAGCTTGCAAATAATTTGTTATCAGTTTCACAAATCTGTGAAAAATCCTTCAAAGTAGCATTTGATTACGAATTCAGCTACATCTTGAAACCAGAGTTTGTGATTTCTCCTGAAATGATTTTGATGAAGGCTCCTCGACTGTCAAGACCCGTCCTAAATCCATCTGGATGAAGTCCATATCGATTATAAACGATTCACAACAGTTGATTACATCGCGAGGTACTTGACCTCTATATGATACATTTTACAAACATTGCATTCGTTTTTGAAAAGACAATCTTTTATTACATCAAAAATTGACGGCATGCATAGCATTTCATAATATATCTAACTATAATTGAATTAATAATAATCTTGATGAACTCAACGACTCGAATGTAACGTCTTTTGAAATATGTCATGAATGACTCCGAATAATATCTTTAAAATGAGCAAATGCACAGCAGAAGATTTATTGCATACCTGAGAATAAACATGCTTTCAAGTGTCAACTAAAAGGTTGGTGAGTTCATTACTTTAACATAAATAATTATTTCATAATTTTAATAGACCACAAGATTTCATATTTCTATTTCTCATAAACATACGTCCCATGCATAGAGACAAAATATCATTCATATGAATTGAACACCTGGTAACCAACATTTACAATATGCATATAAGAATATCCCCATCATTCCGGGATCCTCCTTCGGACATGATATAAATTTCGAAGTACTAAAGCATCCGGTACTTTGGATGGGGCTTGTTGGGCCCGATAGATCTATCTTTAGAGTTCGCGTCACTTAGGGTGTCTGTTCCCTAATTCTTAGATTACCAGACTATAAAGGGGCATATTCGGTTTAATAATCCAGCCATAAAATGTAGTTTTAAGTACTTATGTCTATTTCGTAAAACAGTTATAAAAGCAGCGCATGTATTCTCAGTCCCAAAAATATATATTGCAAAAGCATTTAAAAAGGGAGTAATGAAACTCACCTAATGTATTTTGTAGTAAAAATACATATGAAAATATTGAACAATGTAGGGTTGGCCTCGGATTCACGAACCTATAACATTTATATATTTATTAATATACATAGTTGTAATTGAACACATAAATATATATATATATATATATATATATATATATATATATATATATATATATATATATATATATATATATATATATATATATATATATATATATATATATTAGTTATATCATTTTTATGTTAATAATATAGATGTTTTATATGTTCATTTTGTATATAAAAAAAATGTATTAAATTTTTGTTATGTTATAAGTGTCAAATATATATATATATATATATATATATATATATATATATATATATATATATATATGTATTTTATTTGATTAACAAAACAGTAGTTCCAATTATAGTAAGTTAATATTTATATACATAATAATAACTTTAATAATATACTTATGTTAATAATAACTCTATCAGTGCTAATAACAATGATATTTATAATAATACTTGTAAAGATATTAATTTTACTGTTTACGATAGTTATGATATTAATGATCCATTAATAATAATAATAATAATAATCCTAATCATAATCAAACTAATAACAATATTATAACTATTAGTGATAATAATAATAATTTTTGTGCTTACATTTATAATCATAATAAATAAGAATTTTATTATAGTACATATATTAATAATAATAATATTAATAAGTATAATATTAATATTAATAACAATAATAATAATAATACTAAGGGTGATACTAGTAATAACAATAATGTCACAATAATAATAATACAAATAATAATAATGGTGTTAATACTAGTAATATTAATTGAAGATAATAACTAGTAATTAATATAATAATAATAGAAATAATAATAACAATAAGTTATACCTTTGTAGCATTAAAAAGACTTAAACTGCCCGGGACGGGACTCGTACCCGAGAACTCTCGTTCCCTAACCAAATGCCTAACCACTCCTCTTATTCTGTTCTTTCTGATTCTATTACCTAACATATATCTATATAACCGATTTCTTTTTCACTCTTCATCTTCTTCCTTTTAAACTTGAAACCCGATTACAGATTATCATTCAAAAAAATTTTAAAACATCAAAGTAATAATACGATTGAATATCCAGTTGTTTAACCAGTGTTTATTTTTAAAAGAAAAGAAAAAAATAATTATCAGCATAAGAGCTGCTGTTCTCGTCGGCATTTTAAAAAAAAAATTTTGATTCACAAATTGATAAGGTTTTATACCAACTTTATAACACGAAACATATTAAGAATCACTACTAGAATCTATTGGAAACATTAATTTAATTCAAATAACAACAGAAAAATCGAATTTGAATGAAGAACATAAGTTGACTTTTTAAAACCCAAGCTTTGACTCAAAAATTCGAACGTGTTAGGAGGAATTGGATTGTAAAATTTAGCAGATAGTTTAAACACTTTAATCCTAATACTTCTGCATTTCTAGATTTTTAAAAGTGTTTCGAATTCGAATTTTTTGGAAAATGGGAGTAAGAACAGGGGGACGGTTATAAAAAAATATATTTAGTTTAAATGTTCAATGAAAATCGGTTCAAGAATAGTTGTAATGGTTTTTGAGAGTGGACAGTCCACAATATCAGAGTAATTCATTTAATTTAAAGCACAAGTGATTTAATATGTTCCTTGAATCAGACAGAGATAACGATGGAAGAAAATAAAATAAAAAAAAATATAAAATAAAAGTTGATGTTGATACATAACGGATTTTGGCTGATTCTGATTTAGTGTATTCGATTTGTAACTCCATTTAGGGACAAAAACCAAATTTGTGTACAGTTGTCGATTGTAACCTCTAAGAAACTAGTACGAACTTCATAATTTTGTAGTTTATATAGTTAATATTAAATATTAATAAATATAATAATAATAATAATAATTATATTAATAATAATAATAAATAATAATACGAATTTCTTGGTTTTATATTTTATATAATTAATATTAACAATTAATATGTTAATTATATTAATATTCATAATAATTAATAGTAATACTAAAAAAATTTATGTTACTAATGATAATAATAATAACAAAAATGATAATAACAATATTATTAGTGATTATAATAAATAATATTATTTTCTAACTATAATAATAATGATTTTTAATGATGATAATTTTATTTATAATAATACTGTATCACTTTATATATATCAAGTTTCACTTTTGTATGTTATATTGATAATAATTTTGATATTACTATTGAAATTACTATAACATTTATTTCTAACTTGTAATTACATTTAACATGTTATTATTACAATTTATTAACTTTATCACATTTACTAGTTATCTAATGTATTACATTTTTAATATTTAAATATTTTATGTATTTTACAATATACATGTAATGTTATAGAAGTCATATATCTATATTTATTTTACGAACAACTTAATTATTTTAATATATTATTTGTGTATTTTAATTCAAATGATAAAGTATACTTTATTAATTTCTAAAATATTATATACATACTTCTATATATAATTACACCCAATTGTTCGTGAATCGTCGGAAAGGGTTGAAGTCAATTGAATGTACGAAAATAGTTCAAAAATTTTGAGAATCATCATTACAGACCTTGCTTATCGTATCGAAATCATATAAATATTAAGTTTAAATTTGGTCGGAAATTCCCGGGTCATCACAGTACCTACCCGTTAAAGAAATTTCGTCCCGAAATTTGAGTGTGGTCGTCATGGCTAACAATAAAAATGTTTTCATGACGAATATGAGTCAATAATTAAAGTTTTATCACCATCAGGTGATTTGAATAAAACAACTCAATTATTCGAAGGGTACGAGTGAAATTATCACAAGAGATTGAAATAGGATAAGTAAAGATTCGTCATAACTTTTGACAGTGTCAGGGTTGAATTTTGAAAGTAAGATGCATCTTAACTTTTGTCGTTGTTTTGGTTGAATTCTGGAATTTAAGGGATTTGAAGAAAATCTTCGAAATCTAAAAGATTTGATTTTTCTGAGAATAAAGAAATTTAGATTTCTATAATTAAATATGGTGATCTGCCTCGATTCCTCTGTCTGTTATTTTCACTATAAATTTTACCTTTTCCGTTCCATTAATCTTCACCACTTCAATACTCAATTCCCAAATTCAAAAGATCGTGAAATGCTTAATCCAGTTCTGATCCTTGTCCTTATCCTTATTATCGCAACAATTATTCTCCTTTTCCAACTTCCAACGGAGGAATCCATTTATTTCTACCATGCTTTAGGGATTATTATATTTATAATCCTCCCGTGTCTTTATATTGCTATACGCACTGATATCCACAGTTTGTAATTTCGGTGTTGTTGTTGGGCTTTATATTTTCTCTTATATTTTGGAGCTCTTTGCCTTTTTATTATTCTCCCGACCTCTAGTAAAGCGAGTAATGGTCCAGAATTCGTAAGTATGGAATTTCGAATAAACATTGTATTCTAAATAAGAACTAATGTATTAGCACGATTTGATTTATCAAATTACCAGAATCACTGAGAATAGAACTATCAAGAAATACTTTCTTGATATGTTCAGAAGTTAAGCATAATGAAAGAGTTATGTAACATGGCACGTGATGACGTTAGGATCTGTGAATCATCACGTCCCATTAGAAACTCAGCATGACTTACTGCAATATAATCACGTTGATCAAGTGTCATTATATTATACTAACTCATGCATCAGTTCCCAACACTACTTCAAAATCATTCATAATTTAAACTCGAAAGTTTACAGAATATAGAAACTAATAGTTTCTTATATGATGTAACACTGATAGCGCGAAGAGATAAATGATTTCAGATAAGAATATTTTCATATATATTTATGGTATTTAAAATAAAGGTACAATGGTATCTGAGAATTTTTGAATCAAGTCGTGATGAAGAAATTTCATTCATAATTCAAACTCGAATTTTAAAGAAATTTAGAAACTAAAGTAGTTTCCTTTATGATGTAACATAGATAGCAAGAAGAGATAATTAATTTTGGACAAGAATTTTTATGAAAATATCCTCAGAAATATCGAAGATATTTATGATGATATTTTGGAATATCTAAGTTCGAAGGTTGATGAAGAGAATTTGTCCGTAAGAATTTAGAGTCAGGAGTAAGGTATTCGTTAATGACTTCAGTAAATACTGAATCATTTGGATTCTTTGAAGGCAGATTTATTCTTTGTGATTTGTCTACAATCTCCTTCTTGATTTGCTCAATCCGTTTTCCAGTTTCAACTTTTCTGAGCTTTGCCAACACACTTATTCTTTATCTTTATACCTTCGACGGTTAAGGTCGTGTACAGTTTTTGCTGTTGTATTCAGCTTTTTCAGAATTTGGAGTAATGATTTGTAAACTGGGCGCCTTTCAAAATTTCAGAGTGGAAGATCATAATTCTAAGAGATAAGGGTTATATGTATACTTATAATTGTTGATGTAGACATGTTGCAAGATTTTCAAAATACTGATTGCTAATTCCCGGTATTTGGTATAGTAATTCTCGTTATATGAGTAACTGATAGGGTTTTGCTGAATATAGTGAATTTTCGGAAAATAGAAGATCAACGGAGTTGTTGGTAAATTTACTGTTAATGTGGTGAGATATAAATGGTTTCTCGGTATCGATGACTAAAGACAACTTATATATCAGGGTTATAATAAGTTAATCTGAGTGAAAAGTCGAAGTTGACTTGTTGGAGCTGTGACAAAATTGGCTAATTTGGAAAGGGATTGCAAAGTTATTTTGGGTAATAATAACATCAAAGAAATTAACACAGCTATGTGTTAAATGTTTACTCAGTTTTCGAGAGTTTTCAGGTGCATAACTATGTGCATAAATCTTTCCTTCCGTAGACGAAGTTGTGGTTGGTTCATCCTCTCGATTGTGGTGTTTTCAAGAATCATGAAAAGTTTGTACGCAGATTGGAATTGTCAAGATACAAATGAGGTTTAAGATGAAATCAAGTGGCAAACTTGAAGAATTGATTTGTTTCATATGTTATAATCAATATTTTAATTCATTTTAATTGTCCAATGTTGGTAGTCCTCAGTTGATAGTCCACAGTTAGAAATTCAATATTTCATATATAGTTTAATATATAATATTCGAATTAATTAATACGTATCGTGACCCGTGTACATGTCTCAGACTCGATCACAACTCAAAATATATATATATATTGTAGAATCAACCTCAACCCTGTATAGAGAACTCGATCATTACTGCATATTGAGTGTCTATGGTGATTCCAAATAATATATATATGCGTCGATATGATATGTCAAAACCTTGTATACGTGTCCCGATATTTAAAGAGCGTAAAATAAATAACAGAAATTAAATGACGATAAATAAAGTGCGTAAAGTAAATAACAGAAATTAAATGATGATAAATAAAATTGCGAGAATGTAAATTGCGATAAATAAAATGTAATCTGTTAGCTAGGAACAATTAGCTAGGAACAGTTAGCGTGGATTCTTAACAAAATTCCTCATAGTTAATTTGTCTGTTTCTAACAAATTTTATTTTGTCAAATGTTTTCTTCATTATGCCACTTGTTGGATTCTGATAGGTCAAAATCCATATATGAAATTGAATGAAAATAGTTATTAGGCGATGAATGGATACGTATACCTGTGGATGTAAGTAGGATAGTAAATGACTGTTGAATCAGATTCAAAGAATGTATAATGTAACTTATTAATGTGAAATCTTAAATATCCCTCGGGTATTACCTACCCGTTAAAATATTTTCACCATTAACAGTTTGTACAAAAGAATTTTTAATTACAACCTTTATGAAAATATATATACATATATATTTTCTTCAGATGTAATCATGGATTTAATGAGTAGATAAAATATTAAACTCATTTGATTTACCGTTAGATCTAGAATATATAATCTCTAGAACATTAGAGATTACATAATCACCATGTCGAACGAAGATAAATGATGTAGAACATCTTGTTGAACAATGATTATACTCGAGGTATAGAATGAGATGTTGAGGCATGTGATATTGAAACTTGGGTTGTTGGTGGTACTGCTATTGATGTTAGTGGTACTATTAGTGCCGGTGATGTTGCTAAAGCTGGTACGTTTTGTACCATATTTTCCAAAATCATTACTCATGCACGAAGCTCGTTGACTTCTTCGATTACTCCGGGATGATTGGCGGTTCAAACGAGCGGATGGTTAAGGTTTAGAATTGTGGATAGAATATTATCGTGACGAGCTACCCTGGAAATGAGGCTGAAAATGGTGTTTCAGATAGGTTAGCCAGTAAGTGCTTCAGGTTTTTCTCCAATCGGTGAATTCGGTTGGTGGAAGGGATCGCCTTCTGTGCGTCTCCATTGATTAAGTCGACTACGAACCCGTCAAATAAATTAGGGATGGCTGACTGGTTGATCCATTCCGGTTACACTGCTTTCGAAGTTCGAGTGGAAATCCATATCGGAATAGCTGTCGGAATAACTATCGGAATAGCTATCGGAATCTGAGGGACTCGTACTGGTTGAGGAATTCATCTCGTACGATCAGATGAAGGATTTTCGATAAGGAAAAGATTATAGGATGTAGATTAGTAGCCTGCAATACTTGATTTACATATGCATATATAGTACTATAATCCCATAAGTTACGGAGGAATCTACGGAAGCTGTCAGGCAAAGGTAACAAAACAGATACGCTAAGATATGAATTTATCTATACACTGTCTATGCAATCAATGCAGTAAGATGTGTCTAGACTAAGAGTGATAAGCAGGAAATTTTCGACACGAAATGATATGCAAAACTTTTGACATGCAGACACGGTCGAAGTCCAGACTTACTAATGCATCCTAACGACTTATCAGTTAGACACACTAATGCAGACCTGGTTCGCTAAGACCTCTACTCTGATACCAACTGTCAAGACCAGTCCTAAATCCATCCGGACGAAGTCCATATCGATTATAAACGATTCACAATAGTTGATTACATAGCGAGGTACTTGACCTCTATATGATACATTTTACAAACATTGCATTCGTTTCTGAAAAGACAAACTTTCATTACATCGAAAATTGACGGCATGCATACCATTTCATAATACATCTAACTATAATTGAATTAATAATAATCTTGATGAACTCAATGACTCGAATGTAACGTCTTTTGAAATATGTCATGAATGACTCCGAATAATATCTTTAAAATGAGCAAATGCATAGCTGAAGATTTATTGCGTACCTGAGAATAAACATGCTTTCAAGTGTCAACCAAAAGGTTGGTGAGTGAAATGTCCCGTTCTTATTGATTAAAAACGTTCCATATTAATTGATTTCATTGCGAGGTTTTGACCTCTACATGAGACGTTTTTCAAAGGCTGCATTCATTTTTAAAACAAACCATAACCTTTATTTCATAAATAAAGGTTTAAAAAGCTTTACATAGATTATCAAATAATGATAATCTAAAATATCCTGTTTACACACGACCATTACATAATGGTTTACAATACAAATATGTTACATCGAAATAAGTTTCTTGAATGCAGTTTTTACACAATATCATACAAACATGGACTCCAAATCTTGTCCTTATTTTAGTATGCAACAGCGGAAGCTCTTAGTAATCACCTGAGAATAAACATGCTTTAAACGTCAACAAAAAATGTTGGTGAGTTATAGGTTTAACCTATATATATATCAAATCGTAACAATAGACCACAAGATTTTATATTTCAATACACATCCCATACATAGAGATAAAAATCATTCATACGGTGAACACCTGGTAACCGACATTAACAAGATGCATATATAAGAATATCCCCATCATTCCGGGACACCCTTCGAATATGATATAAATTTCGAAGTACTAAAGCATCCGGTACTTTGGATGGGACTTGTTGGGCCCGATAGATCTATCTTTAGGATTCGCGTCAATTAGGGTGCCTGTTCCCTAATTCTTAGATTACCAGACTTAATAAAAAGGAGCATATTCGATTTCGATAATTCAACCATAGAATGTAATTTCACGTACTTGTGTCTATTTTGTAAATCATTTATAAAACCTGCATGTATTCTCATCCTAAAAATATTAGATTTTAAAAGTGGGACTATAACTCACTTTCACAAATTTTTACTTCGTCGGGAAGTAAGACTTGGCCACTGGTTGATTCACGAACCTATAACAAATATGTACATATATATCAAAGTATGTTTAAAATATATTTACAACACTTTTAATACATTTTGATGTTTTAAGTTCATTAAGTCAGCTGTTCTCGTTAGTAACCTACAACTAGTTGTCCACAGTTAGATGTACATAAATAAATTGATATATATTATCTTGAATCAATCCATGATCCAGTGTATACATATCTCAGTATTGATCACAACTGAAACTATATATATTTTGGGATCAACCTCAACCCTGTATAGCTAACTCCAACATTCACATATAGAGTGTCTATGGTTGTTCCGAAATATATATAGATGTATCGACATGATAGGTCAAAACATTGTATACTTGTCTATGGTATCTCAAGATTACATAATATACAATACAAGTTGATTAAGTTATGGTTGGAATAGATTTGTTACCAATTTTCACGTAGCTAAAATGAGAAAAATTATCCAATCTTGTTTTACCCATAACTTCTTCATTTTAAATCCGTTTTGAGTAAATCAAATTGCTATGATTTCATATTGAACTCTATTTTATGAATCTAAACAGAAAACGTATAGGTTTATAGTCGGAAAAATAAGTTACAAGTCGTTTTTGTAAAGGTAGTCATTTCAGTCGAAAGAACGACGTCTAGATGACCATTTTAGAAAACATACTTCCACTTTGAGTTTAACCATGATTTTTGGATATAGTTTCATATTCATAATAAAAATAATTTTCCCAGAATAACAACTTTTAAATCAAAGTTTATCATATTTTTTAATTAACTAACCCAAAACAGCCCGCGATGTTACTACGACGGCGTAAATCCGGTTTTACAGTATTTTTCGTGTTTCCAGGTTTTAAATCATTAAGTTAGCATATCATATAGATATAGAACATGTGTTTAGTTGATTTTAAAAGTAAAGTTAGAAGGATTAACTTTTATTTGCGAACAAGTTTAGAATTAACTAAACTATGTTCTAGTGATTACAATTTTAACCCTTCGAATAAGATAGCTTTATATGTATGAATCGAATGATGTTATGAACATCATTACTACCTCAAGTTCCTTGGATAAACCTACTGGAAATGAAAAAAATGGATCTAGCTTCAAAGGATCCTTGGATGGCTTGAAAGTTCTTGAAGCAGAATCATGAAACGAAAACAATTTCAAGTAAGATTTCCACTCGAAATAAGATTGTTATAGTTATAGAAATTGAATTAAAGTTTGAATATGATTATTACCTTGTATTATAAAGATAACCTACTATAAGTAACAAAGGTTTCTTGATCTTCGATGATTACCTGGAATGGATTTAGAAAACTTGGAAGTAAACTTGCAATCTTGGAAGTATTCTTGATTTTATGAAACTAGAACTTTGGAATTTATGAAGAACACTTAGAACTTGAAGATAGAACTTGAGAGAGATCAATTAGATGAAGAAAATTGAAGAATGAAAGTATTTGTAGCTGTTTTTGGTCGTTGGTGTATGGATTAGATATACAGGATATGTAATTTTGTTTTCATGTAAATAAGTCATGAATGATTACTCATATTTTTGTAATTTTATGAGATATTTCATGCTAGTTGCCAAATGATGGTTCCCACATGTGTTAGGTGACTTACATGGGCTGCTAAGAGCTGATCATTGGAGTGTATATACCAATAGTACATACATCTAAAAGCTGTGTATTGTACGAGTACGAATACGTGTGCATACGAGTAGAATTGTTGATGAAACTGAACGAGGATGTAATTGTAAGCATTTTTGTTAAGTAGAAGTATTTTGATAAGTGTCTTGAAGTCTTTAAAAAGTGTATGAATACATATTAAAACACTACATGTATATACATTTTAACTGAGTCGTTAAGTCATCGTTAGTCGTTACATGTAAATGTTGTTTTGAAACCTTTAGGTTAACGATCTTGTTAAATGTTGTTAACCCATTGTTAATTATAACAAATGAGATGTTAAATTGTTATATTATCATGATATTATGATATATAATATATCTTATTATGATATATATACAGTTAAATGTCGTTACAACGATAATCGTTACATATATGTCTCGTTTCAAAATCATTAAGTTAGTACTCTTATTTTTACATATGTATTTCAATGTTAATACACTTAATAATATATTTACTTATCATTTAACATAATTAACCAAGTGTATCAATATCTTAATATGATTCATATGTACCTAGTAAGACGTTGTTATAACGATAATCGCTATATATATCGTTTTCGAGTTTCTTAATTTAATAGTCTCATTTTTATGTATATAACTCATTGTTAAAATACCTAATGAGATACATACTTATAATAAAATCATGTTAACTATATATATAACCATATATATGTCATCGTATAGTTTTTACAAGTTTTAACGTTCGTGAATCACAGGTCAACTTGGGTGGTCAATTGTCTATATGAAACCTATTTCAATTAATCAAGTCTTAACAAGTTTGATTGCTTAACATGTTGGAAACACTTAATCATGAAAATAACAATTTCATTTAATATATATATAAACATGGAAAAGTTCGGGTCACTACAGTGAGTTCATTAGTTTAACATAAATAATCATTTCATAATTTTAATAGACCACAAGATTTCATATTTCCATTTCTCATAAACATACGTCCCATGCATAGAGACAAAATATCATTCATATGGATTGAATACCTGGTATACGACATTCACAATATGCATATAAGAATATCCCAATCATTCCGGGATCCTCCTTCGGACATGATATAAATTTTGAAGTACTAAAGCATCCAGTACTTTGGATGGGGCTTGTTGGGCCCGATAGATCTATCTTTAGAGTTTGCGTCAATTAGGGTATCTGTTCCCTAATTCTTAGATTACCAGACTATAAAGGGGCATATTCGGTTTAATAATCCAGCCATAAAATGTAGTTTTAAGTACTTGTGTCTATTTCATAAAACAGTTATAAAAGCAGCGCATGTATTCTCAGTCCCAAAAATATATATTGCAAAAGCATTTAAAAAGGGAGTAATGAAACTCACCTAATGTATTTTGTAGTAAAAATACATATGACAATATTGAACAATGCACGGTTGGCTCGGATTCACGAACCTATAACATTTGTATATTTATTAATATACATAGTTATAATTGAACACACACACACACACATATATATATATATATATATATATATATATATATATATATATATTAGTTATATCATTTTTATGTTAATAATATAGATGTTTTATATGTTCATTTTGTATATAAAAAAATGTATTAAATTTTTGTTATGTTATAAGTGTTAAATATATATATATATATATATATATATATATATATATATATATATATATATATATATATATATATATATATATATATATATATATATATATATATATATATATGTATATGTATTTTATTTTATTAACAAAACAGTAGTTCTAATTATACTAAGTTAATATTTATATACATAATAATAACTTTAATAATATACTTATGTTAATAATAACTCTATCAGTGCTAATAACAATGATATTTATAATAATACTTGTAAAGATATTAATTTTACTGTTTATGATAGTTATGATATTAATGATCCATTAATAATAATAATAATAATAATCCTAATCATAATCAAACTAATAACAATATTATAACTATTAGTGATAATAATAATAATTTTTGTGCTTACATTTATAATCATAATAAATAAGAATTTTATTATAGTACATATATTAACAATAATAATATTAATAACTATAATATTAATATTAATAACAATAATAATAATTATACTAAGGGTGATACTAGTAATAACAATAATGTCACAATAATAATAATACAAATAATAATAATGGCGTTAATACTAGTAATATTAATTGAAGATAATAACTAGTAATTTATATAATAATAATAGAAATAATAATAACAATAAGTTATACCTTTGTAGCATTAAAAAGACTTAAAGTGCCCGGGACGGGACTCGTACCCGAGACCTCTCGTTCCCCAACCAAATGCCTAACCACTCCTCTGATTCTGTTCTTTCTGATTCTATTACCTATATATCTATATAACCGATTTCTTTTTCACTCTTCATCTTCTTCCTTTTAAACTTGAAACCCGATTACAGATTATCATTCAAAAAAATTTTTAAAACATCAAAGTAATAATACAATTGAATATCCAGTTGTTTAACCAGTGTTTATTTTTAAAAGAAAAGAAAAAAAATATTATCAGAATAAGAGCTGCTGTTCTCATCGGCCTTTTAAAAAAAAATTTGATTCACAAATTGATAAGGTTTTAGACCAACTTTATAACATGAAACATATTAAGAATCACTACTAGAATCTATTGGAAACATTAATTTAATTCAAATCACAACAGAAAAATCGAATTTGAATGAAGAACATAAGTTGACTTTTTAAAACCCAAGCTTTGACTCAAAAATTCGAACGTGTTAGGAGGAATTGGATTGTGAAATTTAGCAGATAGTTTAAACACTTCAATCCTAATACTTCTGCATTTCTAGATTTTTAAAAGTGTTTCAAATTCGAATTTTTTGGAAAATGGGAGTAAGAACGGGGGACGGTTATAAAAAAAATATATTTAGTTTAAATCTTCAATGAAAATCGGTTTAAGAATAGTTGTAATGGTTATTGAGAGTGGACAGTCCACAATATCAGAGTAATTCATTTGATTTAAAGTACAAGTGATTTAATATGTTCCTTGAATCAGACAGAGATAACAATGGAAGAAAAAAATATATAAAATAAAAGCTGATGTTGATACACAACGGATTTTGGCTGATTCTGATTTAGTGTATTCGATTTGTAACTCCATTTAGGGAAAAAAACCAAATTTGTGTACAGTTGTCGATTGTAACCTCTAACAAACTAGTACGAACTTCATAATTTTGTAGTTTATATAGTTAATATTAAATATTAATAAATATAATAATAATAATAATTATATTAATAATAATAATAAATAATAATACGAATTTCTTGGTTTTATATTTTATATAATTAATATTAACAATTAATATGTTAATTATATTAATATTAATAATAATTAATAGTAATACTTAAAAAATTTATGTTACTAATGTTAATAATAATAACAAAAATGATAATAACAATATTATTAGTGATAATAATAAATAATATTATTTTCTAACTATAATAATAATGATTTTTAATGATGATAATTTTATTAATAATAATACTGTATCACTTTATATATATATCAAGTTTCACTTTTGTATGTTATATTGATAATAATTATGATATTACTATTGAAATTACTATAACATTTATTTCTAACTTGTAATTACATTTAACATGTTATTATTACAATTTATTAACTTTATCACATTTACTAGTTATCTAATGTATTATATATTTAATATTTAAATATTTTATGTATTTTACAATATACATGTAATGTTATAGAAGTCATATATCTATATTTATTTTACTAACTACTTAATTATTTTAATATATTATTTGTGTATTTTAATTCAAATGATAAAGTATACTTTATTAATTTCTAAAATATTATATACATACTTCTATATATAATTACACCCAATTGTTCGTGAATCGTCGGGAAGGGTTGAAGTCAATTGAATGTACAAAAATAGTTCAAAAATTTTGAGAATCATCATTACAGACCTTGCTTATCGTATCGAAATCATATAAAGATTAAGTTTAAATTTGGTCGGAAATTCCCGGGTCATCACATCGACAAGCTGATTTATACATGCTAGATATGAATGTTGCTACTTCAACTGCTGAACATCATCAAGCTTTTGTTTCTAAAGCGACTGAACAAGATTCTATTACATGGCACAAATGCTGAAAGGACCCGTTCATATACATTATAAACGATTCACAATAGTTAATTACATCGCGAGGTATTTGACCTCTATATGATACATTTTACAAACATTGCATTCGTTTCTAAAAGACAAACTTTCTTTACAATGAAAGTTGACGGCATGCATACCATTTCATAGTACATCCAACTATAATTGACTTATTAATAATCTTGATGAATTTCAACGACTCGAATGCAACGTCTTTCAAAATATGCCATGAATGACTCCAAGTAATATTTCTAAAATGAGCAAATGCATAGCGGAAGATTTCTTTAACACCTGAGAATAAACATGCTTTAAAGTGTCAACCAAAAGGTTGGTGAGTTCATTAGTTTATCATAATCATTCATTTCCATTATTTTAATAGACCACAAGAATTTCATTTTCAGTTCTCATAAATATACGTCCCATGCATAGAGACAAAAATTATTCATATGGTGAACACCAGGTAACCGAACTTAACAAGATGCATATAGAATATCCCCATCATTCCGGGACTCCCTTCGGACATGATAAATTCGAAGTACTAAAGCATCCGGTACTTTAGATGGGGCTTGTTGGGCCCAATAGATCTATCTTTAGGATTTGCATCAATTAGGGTATCTGTTCCCTAATTCTTAGATTACCAGACTAAAAAGGGGCATATTCGGTTTAATAATCCAGCCATAGAATGTAGGTTTAAGTACTTGTGTCTATTTCGTCAAACATTTATAAAGCAGCGCATGTATTCTCAGTCCCAAAAATATATATTGCAAAAGCATTTAAAAAGGGAGCAAATGAAACTCACCATATTGTATTTCGTAGTAAAAATACATATAACGTCATTGAACAAGTGCAGGGCTGGCCTCGGATTCACGAACCTATATTAATTATATATATTTATGTGTTGGTCAATGTTTGTCTAACAAATTAGGTCAAGTCATAGTGTACCATAATCCTAATGCTCGAGACTAATATGCAGAGGTCAACAAAAGTCAATTTGACTCAAAATGATTTCCAAAATCTATACATAATTAATATATAGTTTAAATGTCGTCGTTTTATATTTTTAAATATTTTAAAAAAAATTATTAGAGTAAATAATATAATTCATTTATTAATAAATAAAATTTTATATTAAAATTTATATAATAAAATATACTTTTATATATATTAAGTAATGAGATTTATAGAGTTCATTTAATATCATAAAGATAATATGATAGGTATTATTAAAGAAATTTTATTACACGTAGTAAAATATGTTTGTATCACATATTTATTTGATAAAATAATATTCATAATAATAGTAAGTAAAAGTTGTATTATTTTGTAATAATAATAATTATTATTTTATTAATAAAAATATCAATATTTATAATTACTAAGATGACATTATGATAAAATGATAATTCTAATTACGATAACCTTAATATTTACGACACTTTTTAATATTATCTTTAAAATAATAATTCTATTTAAATGATAATAATAGTGGTATTTTATAATAATAATGACATTTCTATTAAAAGGATAATTTTTTTGTTAAAATGATAGTTTTAATACTAACAATACTTTTAATAATAATAGTAATGATAAAAATAATAAGAATGATAATTTTATCTAAATCAATATCTTATAATATTTTAATTTCATCAAGATACTCTTACTTATTATTTCCTAATCGTTTCGTTTAATAACTTTTAATCGTCTTTTATATCGTGTTTATAATAATGATAATAATAGTAATCAAAATAATTAGGTGTTACTAATATTAGTTTTAATTACAATAATACTAATAATGATAATTACTATGACATTATTAACGATAATACTAATAATTATTTTAATGATAATATCATAATAATAATAAAAATAACAATAACCATTTTTAAATAATGATATATATATATTAATAATGATAATAATAATAATAATAATAATAATAATAATAATAATAATTAGATAATAATAATAATATTAATACTAATTATAACTTTAACGATAATAACGATAGTAATAATAATAAAAATAATAATTTTTAATGATAAATCCTTTTATTGATAAATATAATAATAATAATAATAATAATAATAATAATAATAATAATAATAATAATAATAATAATAATAATAATAATAATAAGATAAAACTAGAATGACGATAATAACGACGATAATAATAATCATTTTTAATAATAATACAAAAATTCGATTGACTATAACTTCAAATCCGTTCATCGAAACCGTTCGATATCTAAATGAAAAGTTCTTAATTTTTCGCTAGCTTTCCAACGACATGCAAATCTTATACCTTATCTCAACCGCATACGTAACTAATTCAGGATTCAACATATCCTATCTAATGGCAATATCAAAAGTACAAGCATGCATAATCCTATATTCTCGAGCACTAGTCAGGGATACACTATTAGTATGTAAAAATTAAATTATGAGTACTCACGTATCAATATTGAGATTCAATATTGCAGGAAAGGTACATAGACGCAACGGAGACGATAAACACTAGATTAACCTTACGAGCATACGCATTGTAGTGACCCGAACTTTTCCATGTTTATATATATATATATTAAATGAAATTATTATTTACATGATTAAGTGTTTCCAACATGTTAAGCAATCAAACTTGTTAAGACTTGATTAATTGAAATAGGTTTCATATAGACAATTGACCACCCAAGTTGACCGGTGATTCACGAACGTTAAAACTTGTAAAAACTATACGATGACATATATATGGTTATATATATAGTTAACATGATTTTATTATAAGTATGTATCTCATTAGGTATTTTAACACTGAGTTATATACATAAAAATGAGACTATTAATTTAAGAAACTCGAAAACGATATATATATAACGATTATCGTTATAACAACGTCTTACTAGGTACATATGAATCATATTAAGATATTGATACACTTGGTTAATTATTTTAAATGATAAGTAAATATATTATTAAGTGTATTAACAATGAAATGCATATGTAAAAATAAGACTACTAACTTAATGATTTCGAAACGAGACATATATGTAACGATTATCGTTGTAACGACATTTAACTGTATATATATATATCATACTAAGATATATTATATATCATAATATCATGATAATATAACAATTTAACATCTCATTTGTTATAATAAACAATGGGTTAACAACATTCAACAAGATCGTTAACCTAAAGGTTTCAAAACAACATTTACATGTAACGACTAACGATGACTTAACGACTCAGTTAAAATGTATATACATGTAGTGTTTTAATATGTATTCATACACTTTTGAAAGACTTCAAGACACTTATCAAAATACTTCTACTTAACAAAAATGCTTACAATTACATCCTCGTTCAGTTTCATCAACAATTCTACTCGTATGCACCCGTATTCGTACTCGTACAATACACAGCTTTTAGATGTATGTACTATTGGTATATATACTCCAATGATCAGCTCTTAGAAGCCCATGTGAGTCACCTAACACATGTGGGAACCATTATTTGGCAACTAGCATGAAATATCTCCTAAAATTACAAAAATATGAGTAATCATTCATGACTTATTTACATGAAAACAAAATTACATATCCTTTATATCTAATCCATACACCAACGACCAAAAACACCTACAAACACTTTCATTCTTCAATTTTCTTCATCTAATTGATCTCTCTCAAGTTCTATCTTCAAGTTCTAAGTGTTCTTCATAAATTCCAAAAGTTCTAGTTTCATAAAATCAAGAATACTTCCAAGATTGCAAGTTTACTTCCAAGATTGCAAGTTTACTTCCAAGTTTTCTAAATCCATTCCAAGTAATCATCCAAGATCAAGAAACCTTTGTTACTTACAGTAGGTTATCTTTCTAATACAATGTAATAATCATATTCAAACTTTAATTCAATTTTTATAACTATAACAATCTTATTTCGAGTGGAAATCTTACTTGAAATTGTTTTCGTGTCATGATTCTGCTTCAAGAACTTTCAAGCCATCCAAGGATCCTTTGAAGCTAGATCTATTTTTCTCATTTTTAGTAGGTTTATCTAAGGAACTTGAGGTAGTAATGATGTTCATAACATCATTTGATTCATACATATAAAGCTATCTTATTCGAAGGTTTAAACTTGTAATCACTAGAACATAGTTTAGTTAATTCTAAACTTGTTCGCAAATAAAAGTTAATCCTTCTAACTTGACTTTTAAAATCAACTAAACACATGTTCTATATCTATATTATATACTAACTTAATGATTTAAAACCTTAAAACACGAAAAACACCGTAAAACCGGATTTACGCCGTCGTAGTAACACCGCGGGCTGTTTTGGGTTAGTTAATTAAAAACTATGATAAACTTTGATTTAAAAGTTGTTATTCTGGGAAAATGATTTTTATTATTAACATGAAACTATATCCAAAAATTATGGTTAAACTCAAAGTGGAAGTATGTTTTCTAAAATGGTCATCTAGACGTCGTTCTTTCGACTGAAATGACTACCTTTACAAAAACGACTTGTAACTTATTTTTCCGACAATAAACCTATAATTTTTCTGTTTAGATTCATAAAATAGAGTTCAATATGAAACCATAGCAATTTGATTCACTCAAAACGGATTTAAAATGAAGAAGTTATGGGTAAAACAAGATTGGATAATTTTTCTCATTTTAGCTACGTGAAAATTGGTAACAAATCTATTCCAACCATAACTTAATCAACTTGTATTGTATATTATGTAATCTTGAGATACCATAGACAGGTATACAATGTTTCGACCTATCATGTCGACACATCTATATATATTTCGGAACAACCATAGACAATCTATATGTGAATGTTGGAGTTAGCTATACAGGGTTGAGGTTGATTCCAAAATATATATAGTTTGAGTTGTGATCAATACTGAGATACATATACACTGGGTCGTAGATTGATTCAAGATAATATTTATCGATTTATTTCTGTACATCTAACTGTGGACAACTAGTTGTAGGATTACTAACGAGGACAGTTGACTTAATAAACTTAAAACATCAAAATATATTAAAAGTGTTGTAAATATATTTTGAACATACTTTGATATATATGTATATATTGTTATAGGTTCGTGAATCAACCAGTGGCCAAGTCTTTCTTCCCGACGAAGTAAAAATCTGTGAAAGTGAGTTATAGTCCCACTTTTAAAATCTAATATTTTTGGGATGAGAATACATGCAGGTTTTATAAATGATTTACAAAATAGACACAAGTACGTGAAACTACATTCTATGGTTGAATTATCGAAATCGAATATGTCCCTTTTTATTAAGTCTGGTAATCTAAGAATTAGGGAACAGACACCCTAATTGACGCGAATCCTAAAGATAGATCTATTGGGCCTAACAAACTCCATCCAAAGTACCGGATGCTTTAGTACTTCGAAATTTATATCATATCCGAAGGGTGTCCCGAAATGATGGGGATATTCTTATATATGCATCTTGTTAATGTCGGTTACCAGGTGTTCACCATATGAATGATTTTTATCTCTATGTATGGGATGTGTATTGAAAAATGAAATCTTGTGGTCTATTATTATGATTTGATATATATAGGTTAAACCTATAACTCACCAACATTTTTGTTGACGTTTTAAGCATGTTTATTCTCAGGTGATGATTAAGAGCTTCCGCTATCGCATACTTAAATAAGGACAAGATTTAGAGTCCATGTTTGTATGATATTGTGTAAAAACTGCATTCAAGAAACTGATTTCGATGTAACATATTTGTATTGTAAACCATTATGTAATGGTCGTGTGTAAATAGGATATTTTAGATTATCATTATTTGATAATCTACGTAAAGCTTTTTAAACCTTTATTTATGAAATAAAGGTTATGGTTTGTTTTAAAAATGAATGCAGTCTTTGAAAAACGTCTCATATAGAGGTCAAAACCTACCAACGAAATCAATTAATATGGAACGTTTTTAATCAATAAGAACGGGACATTTCAGTTGGTATCAGAGCGTTGGTCTTAGAGAACCAGAAATTTGCATTAGTGTGTCTTATCGAGTTTGTTAGGATGCATTAGTGAGTCTGGACTTCGACCGTGTTTTCTTTAAAAATGATTGCTTAACATTTTTGTTGGAAACTATGTATTATTAACATGTATATATTATGTGATATATTAATCTTTTAACATGTTTGATATTGTGTGATAGATGTCTACCTCTAGCACAAATCCCATTGACTCACCTAATAATAACGAAGAGTCGAATATATATTGGACTGATTCACAAGTTCCCGAAGAAGAACCGGAAGAAGAATCAGAACCGGAAGAAGAATCAGAACCGGAAGAGGAGGAACCGGAGGAGGAAATAGAACCGGTGGGGGAAATAATAAAACGGTTAAGTAAAAGAAAATCCTCAACCAACCGACCAAGGTTAATTATGGTCAATGGTGTTTCCGCCAAGGAAGCAAAATATTGGGAGGATTACCAATTCTCCGATGAATCGGATTCTGACGAGAATTCCGATGATGTTATAGAAATTACCCCAACTGAATTTAATAAGGCAAAAGAGAACAATAAGGGAAAGGGCATAAAAATAGAGAAATTTGATTCCAAACCCGATGAACTTTATATGTATCGTCAACACCCGTATTTCTTAAGTTGTGACAATAACCCGGGAACCTCTAAATCACCAGGTTTTTCTAAACCAATGTGGAAAACGACGGCTCGTATTAGGGAAACATCATATATCCCTAGAAACTTGGCAAAACGAACCAAAACCGAAGAAGAAGAAGAAACGAGCGAGTCAGAATAAGATAGTTGTATTCGTGTGGTGTAATATATGTAATATAGTGTGCTTATGCTTTATGATATATGTAAAAATTGCTTGTATTAATAAGTATTTTTTTATGAATCTAACTCTTGTCTATTTTACAGTATAAAAACACAAAATAGATAGACAACCCAATATTTTAAGAGACCTACCCGGAGACATGATTGATGAAATCTTGTCTAGAGTTGGTTAGAATTCTTCGGCACAACTATTCACGGCGAAATCAGTTTGTAAGACATTCGAAGAACGTTCCAAGAATGTCTTGGTTTATAAGAGACTTTCGTTTGAAAGATGGGGAATATCACATTGGGAAACCCATAAGTTACGATGTGTTTACTTTGACGCATATATTGCGGGGAACCCAAATACTATTTTACGCAACGGGTTAAGAAATTATTTTGACTCAATGTATCCGAATATAGGACTTAATGATTTAGAAAAAGCGGCTAACATGCAACATAAAGAAGCATGCTATGCTTACGGGTTAGTAATGTTCGCTTCTCACCAAAGTGAGAAAAAGAACATCGGGCTACAACTATTAACAAAATGTTCCCACAAGTGACGGAGTCGGTAATTGGGGTAAGAAATGAGGTTTTTAGGTTATTACGAGACTGTTGGTCATTACGTAACCCTCGTCCCTTTGACGACGTTACAACACACTGTCTTATCAATGGCCATAACAGTTATGTTCCACAAGATCAAGGATGGGAAGTAGTCCTAGTAAAACCAGAATGCATGACTTGTTTCTGGACGTATGAATTACGTGTCTTTATTGCCTTTGCTGAACGACTTGTGTACTAGCTAGAATTATCTTCACAACCATCTTGTATCAAATTTATTGTGTTCTATATTTCATGCTATATGTAAAATAAGCGGTATTGTAAGTTTGTAAAATATTGTATAAAAGTTTGAACGTGAAATATTATTATAATCAGTTTTTCATATAGAATTGTAGTAGTTGAATTGTATATTAGCTACTAAGTATGAACTTAACGGGTAGGTACTACCCGAATTTAAACTTATAAAACGCTAATATGAAGAAAAAGCTTTTATAAATGAGTTCATATTATGCTATGAAATACTATTAACTACTCTTAATATTCTGTATGATTAACTTGTTCCATTTGACTATTTTGAAGGAAATGGCACCGACTACTCGACACACCGTGAATATGAATGAAGAGGAAATCCGTACTTTTCTAGCTTCAAACATAGCCGCAGTACAGGCTGCGCTACATACCAACAATAACCTTGGATCTAGCAGTACAGGAAATCGTGTAGGATGCACCTACAAAGAATTCACTGCCTGCAAACCTTTGGAATTTGATGGAACCGAAGGACCGATCGGATTGAAACGGTGAACCGAGAAGGTCGAATCGGTGTTTGCCATAAGTAAGTGTACTGAAGAGGACAAAGTGAAGTACGCTACCCATACCTTCATAGGTTCTGCGTTAACATGGTGGAATACCTATCTAGAGCAAGTGGGACAAGATGATGCGTACGCACTACCGTGGTCAGCATTCAAGCACTTGATGAACGAGAAGTACCGTCCCAGAACCGAGGTCAATAAGCTAAAGACAGAACTTAGAGGGTTACGAACACAAGGATTTGATATTACCACGTACGAAAGACGATTCACAGAATTGTGCCTATTGTGTCCGGGAGCGTTCGAAGATGAGGAAGAGAAGATCTACGCGTTTGTGAAAGGATTACCGGAAAGAATCCAAGAAGATATAAGTTCACACGAGCCCGGCTCCATACAACAGGCATGTAGAATGGCTCACAAACTAGTGAACCAGATTGAAGAAAGAATTAAAGAACAGACTGCTGAAGAGGCCAATGTGAAGCAATTCAAAAGAAAGTAGGAGGAAAACGATGATAAGAATCACCAATACAACAACAACAGCAATTACAACTATAATCGCAACAATTATCCCAACAATCGCAACATCAATCGCAACTACAACAAGCGGCCCAACAACAACAACAACAACAACAACAACAACAACAACAACAACAACAACAACAACAACAACAACAACAACAACTACAACAATCATCCCAACAACAATAATAACCGCAACAACAACAACAATCAGAAGCAGCTATGCCAAAGGTGTGAAAAGTATCACTCGGGGTTCTGCACCAAATTTTGCAACAAGTGTAAAAGAAATGGTCATAGCGCGGCGAAGTGTGAGGTCTACGGACCAGGGGTTAATAGAACGAAAGGAACAAATGGTGTCGGAACGAGTAATGGCGGAGCAAGTAGTGTCGGAGCAAGTTATGCCAATGTAGTTTGTTATAAATGTGGAAAACCGGGCCACATTATTAGAAATTGCCCAAACCAGGAGAACACGAATGGACAAGGCCGCGGAAGAGTTTTCAATATTAATGCGGCAGAGGCACAGGAAGACCCGGAGCTTGTTACGGGTACGTTTCTTATTGACAATAAATCTGCTTAATTTTTATTTGATTCGGGTGCGGATAGAAGCTATATGAGTAGAGATTTTTGTGCTAAATTAAGTTGTCCATTGACGCCGTTGGATAGTAAATTTTTACTCGAATTAGCAAACGGTAAATTAATTTCAGCAGATAATATATGCCGGAATCGAGAAATTAAACTGGGTAGCGAAATATTTAAGATTGATTTGATACCAGTAGAGTTAGGGAGTTTTGATGTAATAATTGGCATGGACTGGCTGAAGAAGGTGAAAGCAGAGATCGTATGTTATAAAAATGAAATTTGCATTGTACGAGAAGAAGGAGAACCCTTAATGGTGTACGGAGAAAAGGGCAACATGAAGCTACATCTTATTAGTAATTTGAAGGCACAAAAACTAATAAGAAAAGGTTGTTATGCTGTTCTAGCACACATCGAGAAAGTACAAACTGAATAAAAGAGCATCAATGATGTTCCTGTCGCAAAAGAATTTCCCGATGTATTTCCGAAAGAATTACCGGGACTACCCCCACATCGATCTGTTGAATTTCAAATAGATCGTGTACCAGGAGCTGCACCAATAGCTCGTGCTCCTTATAGACTCGCACCCAGCGAGATGAAAGAACTGCAAAGCTAACTGCAAGAACTATTAGAACGTGGTTTCATTCGACCAAGCACATCACGATGGGGAGCTCCTGTTTTGTTTGTCAAGAAGAAGGATGGTACATTTAGGTTGTGTATTGACTACAGAGAGTTGAACAAACTTACCATCAAAAACCGTTATCCACTGCCGAGAATTGACGACTTATTTGATCAACTACAAGGCTCGTCGGTTTATTCGATGATTGATTTACGTTCTGGATATCATCAAATGCAAGTAAAGGAGGATGATATTCCAAAAACTGCTTTTAGGACGCGTTATGGTCATTGCGAGTTTATGGTTACGCCATTTGGATTGACTAACGCACCAGCTGTGTTCATGGACCTTATGAACTGAGTGTGTGGGCCATATCTTGACAAGTTTGTCATTGTTTTCATCGATGACATACTTATTTACTCAAAGAATGATCAAGAGCACGAAGAACATTTGAGAAAAGTGCTAGAAGTATTGAGGAAAGAAAAACTGTACGCTAAGTTTTCAAAGTGTGCATTTTGGTTGGAAGAAGTTCAATTCCTCGGTCACATAGTGAACAAAGAAGGTATCCAGGTAGACCCGGCAAAGATCGAAACCATTGAAAAGTGGGAAACCCCAAAAACTCCGAAGCATATACGTCAATTTTTAGGATTGGCTGGTTACTACAGAAGATTCATCCAAGATTTCTACAAAATAGCAAAACCCTTGACTTCATTAATGCATAAAGGGAAGAAATTTGAATGGAAGGATGAACAAGAGAAGGCGTTTCAATTATTGAAGAAAAAGCTAACTACGGCACCTATATTGTCATTGCCTGAAGGGAATGATGATTTTGTGATTTATTGTGACGCATCAAAGCAAGGTCTCGGTTGTGTATTAATGCAACGGACGAAGGTGATTGCTTATGCGTCTAGACAATTGAAGATTCACGAGCAAAATTATACGACGCATGATTTGGAATTAGACGCGGTTGTTTTTGCATTAAAGACTTGGAGGCACTACTTATATGGGGTCAAAAGTATTATATATACCGACCACAAAAGTCTTCAACACATATTTAATCAGAAACAACTGAATATGAGGCAGCGTAGGTGGATTGAATTGTTGAATGATTATGACTTTGAGATTCGTTACCTCCCAGGGAAGGCAAATGTGGTAGCCGACGCCTTGAGCAGAAAGGACAGAGAACCCATTCGAGTAAAATCTATGAATATAATGATTCACACTAACCTTACTACTCAAATAAAGGAGGCGCAACAAGGAGTTTTAAAAGAGGGAAATTTAAAGGATGAAATACCCAAAGGATCGGAGAAGCATCTTAATATTCAGGAAGACGGAACCCGGTATAGGGCTGAAAGAATTTGGGTACCAAAATTTAGAGATATGAGAGAAATGGTACTTAGAGAAGCTCATAAAACCAGATACTCAATACATCATGGAACGGGGAAGATGTACAAGGATCTTAAGAAACATTTTTGGTGGCCAGGTATGAAAGCCGATATTGCTAAATATGTACTGAGCTTGTGTTATTGATTTCGGAAACAGTTGGGATCGACATCTCCCGTTAGCAGAATTTTCCTACAACAACAGCTACCATTCAAGCATTAAGATGGCGCCGTTTGAAGCACTTTATGGTAGAAAGTGCAGGTCTCCGATTTGTTGGAGTGAAGTGGGGGATAGACAGATTACGGGTCCGGAGATAATACAAGAAACTACCGAGAAAATCATACAAATTCAACAAAGATTGAAAACCGCACAGAGTCGACAAAAGAGCTACGCGGACAGTAAAAGAAAAGATATAGAGTTTGAAATTGGAGAAATGGTCATGCTTAAGGTTTCACCTTGGAAAGGCGTTGTTCGATTTGGTAAACGGGGGAAACTAAATCTAAGGTACATTGGACCATTCAAGATTATAGATCGTGTCGGACCAGTAGCTTATCAACTGGAGCTACCTCAACAACTCGCTGCTGTACATAACACTTTCCACGTCTCAAATTTGAAGAAATGTTTTGCTAAAGAAGATCTCACTATTCCGTTGGACGAAATCCAACTCAATGAAAAACTTCAATTCATTGAAGAACCCGTCGAAATAATGGATCGTGAGGTTAAGAGACTTAAACAAAACAAGATACCGTTTGTTAAGGTTCGATGGAATGCTTGTAGAGGACCCGAGTTCACCTGGGAGTGAGAAGATCAGATGAAGAAGAAATACCCGCATTTATTTCCAGAAGATACATCAACACCTCTAACTGCTTAAAATTTCGGGACGAAATTTATTTAACGGGTAGGTACTGTAGTGACCCGAACTTTTCCATGTTTATATATATATTAAATGAAATTATTATTTACATGATTAAGTGTTTCCAACATGTTAAGCAATCAAACTTTTTAAGACTTGATTAATTGAAATAAGTTTCATATAGACAATTGACCACCCAAGTTGACCGGTGATTCACGAACGTTAAAACTTGTAAAAACTATACGATGACATATATATAGTTATATATATAGTTAACATGATTTTATTATAAGTATGTATCTCATTAGGTATTTTAACAACGAGTTATATACATAAAAATGAGACTATTAATTTAAGAAACTCGAAAACGATATATATAACGATTATCGTTATAACAACGTCTTACTAGGTACATATGAATCATATTAAGATATTGATACACTTGGTTAATTATGTTAAATGATAAGTAAATATATTATTAAGTGTATTAACAATGAAATACATATGTAAAAATAAGTCTACTAACTTAATGATTTCGAAACGAGACATATATGTAACGATTATCGTTGTAACGACATTTAACTGTATATATATCATACTAAGATATATTATATATCATAATATCATGATAATATAACAATTTAACATCTCATTTGTTATAATAAACAATGGGTTAACAACATTCAACAAGATCGTTAACCTAAAGGTTTCAAAACAACATTTACATGTAACGACTAATGATGACTTAACGACTCAGTTAAAATGTATATACATGTAGTGTTTTAATATGTATTCATACACTTTTGAAAGACTTCAAGACACTTATCAAAATACTTCTACTTAACAAAAATGCTTACAATTACATCCTCGTTCAGTTTCATCAACAATTCTACTCGTATGCACCCGTATTCGTACTCGTACAATACACAGCTTTTAGATGTATGTACTATTGGTATATACACTCCAATGATCAGCTCTTAGCAGCCCATGTGAGTCACCTAACACATCTGGGAACCATTATTTGACAACTAGCATGAAATATCTCATAAAATTACAAAAATATGAGTAATCATTCATGACTTATTTACAGGAAAACAAAATTACATATCCTTTATATCTAATCCATACACCAACGACCAAAAACACCTACAAACACTTTCATTCTTCAATTTTCTTCATCTAATTGATCTCTCTCAAGTTCTATCTTCAAGTTCTAAGTGTTCTTCATAAATTCTAAAAGTTCTAGTTTCATAAAATCAAAAATACTTCCAAGATTGCAAGTTTACTTCCAAGTTTTCTAAATCCATTCCAAGTAATCATCCAAGATCAAGAAACCTTTGTTACTTACAGTAGGTTATCTTTCTAATACAAGGTAATAATCATATTCAAACTTTAATTCAATTTCTATAACTATAACAATCTTATTTCGAGTGGAAATCTTACTTGAAATTGTTTTCGTGTCATGATTCTGCTTCAAGAACTTTCAAGCCATCCAAGGATCCTTTGAAGCTAGATCTATTTTTCTCATTTCCATTAGGTTTATCTAAGGAACTTGAGGTAGTAATGATGTTCATAACATCATTTGATTCATACATATAAAGCTATATTATTCGAAGGTTTAAACTTGTAATCACTAGAACATAGTTTAGTTAATTCTAAACTTGTTCGCAAATAAAAGTTAATCCTTCTAACTTAACTTTTAAAATCAACTAAACACATGTTCTATATCTATATGATATACTAACTTAATGATTTAAAACCTGAAGACACGAAAAACACCGTAAAATCGAATTTACGCCGTCGTAGTAATACCGCGGGCTGTTTTGGGTTAGTTAATTAAAAACTATGATAAACTTTGATTTAAAATTTGTTATTCTGGGAAAATTATTTTTATTATGAACATGAAACTATATCCAAAAATTATGGTTAAACTCAAAGTGGAAGTATGTTTTCTAAAATGGTCATCTAGACGTCGTTCTTTCGACTGAAATGACTACCTTTACAAAAACGACTTGTAACTTATTTTTCCGACTAAAAACCTATACTTTTTCTATTTATATTCATAAAATAGAGTTTAATATGAAACCATAGCAATTTGATTCACTCAAAACGGATTTAAAATGAAGAAGTTATGGGTAAAACAAGATTGGATAATTTTTCTCATTTTTGCTGCGTGAAAATTGGTAACAAATCTATTCCAACCATAACTTAATCAACTTGTATTGTATATTATGTAATCTTGAGATACCATAGACATGTATACAATGTTTCAACCTATCATGTCGACACATCTATATATATTTCGGAACAACCATAGACATTCTATATGTGAATGTTGAAGTTAGCTATACAGGGTTGAGGTTGATTCCAAAATATATATAGTTTGAGTTGTGATCAATACTGAGATACGTATACACTGGGTCGTGGATTGATTCAAGATAATATTTATCGATTTATTTCTGTACATCTAACTGTGGACAACAAGTTGTAGGATTACTAACGAGGACAGCTGACTTAATAAACTTAAAATATCAAAATATATTAAAAGTGTTGTAAATATATTTTGAACATACTTTGATATATATGTATATATTGTTATAGGTTCGTGAATCAACCAGTGGCCAAGTCTTACTTCCCGACGAAGTAAAAATCTGTGAAAGTGAGTTATAGTCTCACTTTTAAAATCTAAAATTTTTGGGATGAGAATACATGCAGGTTTTATAAATGATTTACAAAATAGACACAAGTACGTGAAACTACATTCTATGGTTGAATTATCGAAATCGAATATGCCCCTTTTTATTAACTCTGGTAATCTAAGAATTAGGGAACAGACACCCTAATTGACGCGAATCCTAAAGATAGATCTATTGGGCCTAACAAACCCCATCCAAAGTACCAGATGCTTTAGTACTTCAAAATTTATATCATATCCGAAGGGTGTCCCGGAATGATGGGGATATTCTTATATATGCATCTTGTTAATGTTGGTTACCAGGTGTTCACCATATAAATGATTTTTATCTCTATGTATGGGATGTGTATTGAAATATGAAATCTTGTGGTCTATTATTATGATTTGATATATATAGGTTAAACCTATAACTCACCAACATTTTTGTTGAAGTTTTAAGCATGTTTATTCTCAGGTGATTATTAAGAGCTTCCGCTATCGCATACTTAAATAAGGACGAGATTTGGAGTCCATGTTTGTATGATATTGTGTAAAAACTGCATTCAAGAAACTGATTTCGATGTAACATATTTGTATTGTAAATCATTATGTAATGGTCGTGTGTAAACAGGATATTTTAGATTATCATTATTTGATAATCTACGTAAAGCTTTTTAAACCTTTATTTATGAAATAAAGGTTATGGTTTGTTTTAAAAATGAATGCAATCTTTGAAAAACGTCTCATATAGAGGTCAAAGCCTCGCAACGAAATCAATTAATATGGAATGTTTTTAATCAATAAGAACGGGACATTTCACCCATGAACCATACCCATCACCTCCATAGCTATAACCCATTATTTCCTTAGCCCTATTCTACTCGAAAAACTCATTTTGAAATCACGCGGGCAGAACCTTGTCGTATTATTTTATGTATAATACTAATACTAATAATAATGATACTACTAATATTAATATCATAATAATCTTTAGTAATAAAATTAATAAATAAATAAGTAAATGATACGGAGTAATATACAGAGATAGATAGATGGATAATGAAAATGAGAATGAAACCAGATCGAGCGAGATTTAAGGACTTCACCTCACCAAATCCCCCATGCGATCGCATGGGGGTTCCTTGAGAAATGCATGCGATCGCATGTACTCATATCCCAGCTCATATGCACTTCTAACTTGCTGCCGACACTTTTAATATTTTTATATATATATATATTATATTTAATTTATATAATTACTTATATATTATATTATATTTACGTTCATGGTAAAAATGTAATATTTGTTCCAAAGTCTCGTACGTTGTCACTCGACTCATGTCCCACTTTCGGTTTTTCGAATGACGTTTCGTACGCTGAGAAAACTAGCCTTTTACGTTTAGTGACTCGTACCCTTATCAAAATATAGTCTTAAATCATTAACAAACAATATTACATGAAGTATAACTTATGCATTTGAGTGTTGTGGTCATTTGCTTCGATAAATCAAAGTCTCGTTTGTTTATTAAAATACGTTTAATAACATTGAAACGTTTTAAATTATACATTAATGCGTTTGTAAAAAATATATATATATATATTCTTACTTAAGAATATAATTTTGTATATCTTATATATATAATTGAAATATCTATCTAATTATATTTCAAAGTTCAAAATGTTTAAGTAATAGAAAATATCATGTAGTATCACGTTTTACGTTTTTGAAACAATATATATATATATATATATATATATATATATATATATATATATATATATATATATATATATATATATATATATATATATAATTTATAATACAAGCTTTAATTAGTTCCTTAAAACTTATGAATAATTTATCTTATAAAACGTTTCACTAATAAAGTTCTTTAAAAAAATTATTTTTTGAACGTTTGAAACAATATTAAATAAATATGAAAATTTGTTTTTCCAAAACTAAGTATATTTAAGAATCATTTTACTAAAAAGTTATATTAGTAGAAGTTGTTATATCGTAAAACATTTTAGAGAAGTAAGATTAAATATACTTTTCATAGGTTTCAAGTTTTTAATGTATGTTGGTGCAACGTGATATAAAGTCTAAAGGTTAGGTAAACGTATAAAATCATTTTAATGTAAAACGTTAATTTACTTAACTTGTCGATATCCATCTTCTAAGTTATCTATATTCCACAATCTTACTTCCACGTTTATTAATATAAAAGTTTAATAGTTTATCTTATCAAAAGTCACGAGACAATTATTGTAAAGCATAAATTGAAAATCAAACGGGAATCTCCACTAACCCTTGTCTAGTTCCTGTTAATTGGCAATTTTGTTCTTTCTAATAAAACACTTTACCAATTATTCTGAATACCGTTAAAAAGGAAAGGTTTTCTGAATCAAAGTGGACCTCTTAACAGAGACTCATAATCATAATTCAAGGTAACTTATGAATTAATTATTTGATATATCTTTTAATTCCATCGATAACTATTTGAATATATTAAGAAACAAATACGTTTATTTAAAGTATTATACATCTAATACTTTGTTAATATTTTCAAGTTATAATATATTCACATATACATATATAATCATATTCGTTCCTATAATGGTTCGTGAATCTTTAGAATTTGGTCGATGTTAAATGAATGTATGAACACAGTTTAAAACTCTTGAGATTCAACTTACAAGCTTTGCTTATCGTGTCGGGAATATATAAAGATTAAAGTTTAAATTTGGTCGGAAATTTCTGGGTTGTCACAGTACCTACCCGTTAAAGAAATTTCGTCCCGAAATTTGATTGGGATGGTCATGGCTGACAATAAGTATGTTTTCATGATGCATATAAGCTGAAGATTAGGGTTTTATCATCATTGAGTTATATGGATAAAATCATTTGATTTTGTAAAGAGTACGAGTGAAGCTATTACCAAAAGAGTGAAATGAGTAGGTATAGATTCGTCATATCTTTTGACGTAGATAGAGTGGATTTCCAAGTTCAATAGATTTGGAGAAAATCTTCGTAATATGATTTGATTAAGGAAATTTAGGATCCGTTTTGAAATGCGATCATCCATATTGATTTGCTCGGTCAGAGATGTTCCTATTAATCCACCTCCTTCGTTTCCTTACAACTCACACCTTCTATTCTTTCCCCCTCAACTCATATTTTAAAGTATTCATCAATATGCTCCATCCAGTTCTGATTCTCGATATACTTCTAACTTTCATATCGGTCATTCATCTTTTTCATCTACCACCGAAAGAATCTATTTACTTCTACTATACTCTTAGGTTTATAGTGTTTCTAGTTCTCCCGTGTCTTCATATTGCTATATGCATTGACATATACGATTTATAATTTCTGGTTGGTTGTTGGGTTTTATAACTTCCCTTATACTTCGATATCCCTGCTTCTATCTTCTATAATCATTGTCATCCCCAGTTAATGCTTTCTTTTATTTGCTGCGATTTATACCCCAATTTCTGTTTCAAAGCTTTGTCCTTTCGTTTCTTCTTCTTGCGAGTAAGTTTCACTTATAATGGTCCATAATTCGCAGATATGAATTTCGGAATGAACATTGTTAATGTTCTAAGAAGGAAATTGTAATGGCACGATCTTGACTTGTCAAATTACTAGAATACCTCGGAAAAGGCCGAATCATCAAGAAATATTTTCTTGATATTTTAGAGGTTAAAGAGAATACAAGAGTCGTGTAATATGGCACATGATGATGTTATGATCTGTGAATCATCACGTTCCATTTAGAAACTCAGCATGACTTACTGTAATATAATTACGTTGATCAAGTGTCATTATATTATACTAACTCATGCTTCAGCTCCCAATACTACTTCAAAAATATTCCTATTTTAAACTCGAATGTTTCAGAATTTAGAAACTAAAATAGTTTCTTTTATGATGTAATACAGATAGCGCGAAGAGGTAAATGATTTTAGATAAGAATAATTATGAAAATATCTTCAGAAATATGGAGGATATTTATAATGAAGGATACGATGATATTTTAGGATTTCTAATATCAGAGGATGATGAAGAATATTGTCCGCAGGGGTTTATGATCAGGAGCAAGATATTTGTTAATGACTTCAGCAGATACTGAATCATTTGGATTCTTTGAATGTAGGTTTCGTCCTTGTGATTTGTCCACAGCCTCTTTCATACTTTGCTCAATCCTTTTTCCAGTTCCAAAATTTCTCTTTTTCTGCACTTTGCCGGCACACTATTCATTATCATCAAACTTTTTACTGTTAAGGTCATTTTATAGTTTTTGCTGCTTCATCAACATTTCGAGAATTATCCCGCAGTTCAGGGTGTTTTTCAGAAACTTCACATTCGAAGTATGTAAGCCTTGGAGATAGACGTTGTACGTACACATATAACTGTTGGCGTAGACATGCTGCGAGATTTCAAAATACTGATTGCTAATTCCCGATGATTCGTATGACAATTCTCGTTACAAGATGCGAATGAGTAAATGATGGGGTTTCGATAAATATAATGATTCTTCGGAAGGTCAAAGATCAGTGAAGTTGTGAATAAGTTTATTGCTAATGTGGTGGAACATGAAAGGTTCTCCGGTAACAAAAGGGTAATCATATATATCAAGATTATGATAAGACTACTCTGAATGAAAAATCGAAGTTGTCTTGCTGGATCTGTGATAGAATTTGCTACTTTGATAAGGAATTGCAAAATTATTTTTGCTAATAAATGTCAAAGGATCTGACACAAATTTATGTTGAATTATGACTTTAGTTTCTAGAGCTTTTTAAGTACATAACTGTGGGTAATATGTGGTTGAATCATCATCTCGATTGCTCATTATTTGAAGTGTCTTCAGAAATTTTTGAAGGGTTTGAACACAGATTGTAATTGTTAATATACATTTGATGTTCTAACACAGTTTTGAAGTGAAAGTATAGCTTTGAAAGATGTAGGAATCTAAAAGTGATGGTACCGGTTATATCTCGAATTGAATTCTGAGGTTTCAAAATCAGAATATGTAATTGGGTTTGAATGTGTAGGTTGTTTTGATTTCTATAAAGGAATGTATATTATTGTGAAAGTAGGAAGTATAGTTGATAATTTACTTAATCTGATTCGAAAAATGTAACATATTAATTGTGAATATATATCTCTCTCGGGTATTACCTACCCGTTAAAAAATTTTCACAATTAATATTTTGTACTTAAGAATTTTATTACAGTCTTTATGAAAATATATATGTATATATTCTACTCAGATGTGACATATATTTTAATGAGTTAATACTAAATTAAACTCATTGGATTTACGGTTGGAACCAGAATTGAATAATCCCTTGAAGACTTTAGAGATTACATAAGTATTTCTTCAATAATATTGAAATTACAAATCAATACTTCGTTATTTGTTGAGGTGTGATGTTGGTTTTCGTTAAATTCTTGTGAACTTCGCAAAGTACTAATGATGTTATCTGAAAAGTTTCGGTTACATCGATGATGAAAGTGTAAAATCAAATATATACTTGATTTATTAGAAATCGGAATTTGTTGAATTGAGACAGAGATTGTAGTTAACGATAGTTAAGTTGCGGGTGAAGGATGTACATTATTGCATATTTGTAATATAAATTAACCGCGTAGTTAAGATTCACACATAATAGCTTAGTACGGAAAGATTTATTATGGTTTGGAAATTTATATATATAAGATATACATATAAATCCTTCAGTGGAAATGAGTTAATACTTCATATCTTGTTGATATGACATACTTGTTGATTTGTAATAATGTCCATGGTGATTCTTGAACTGTCGGAGCTTGTGATGTTATAGGTGCTGCTAGGGCTGATGAAGTTGGCGATACTGATGGTGCTGGTGATGCTACGGTACTGTTGATGATGTTGGTAAAACAAGTCTAGCTTGTGAATCAAGCATCATTCTTATTAGGGTTTCTACTCTTCCTTCTATCATTTTGGTTCAGTCATCTGATTTTTGGTTAGGGTTAGAATAGATAATCTCTAAGACTTTAGAGATTATATAATCGTTGCAAAATGTTTCTCTAATGAAGTTATGAATCAACACTTCATCGTTTGTTGTTGGTGGTATCTCTTGGTATCTACAGAGCATATGACGTTGATCATCGATGTAATTTATAATACATGTAATTTATAATACAAGCTTTAATTAGTTCCTTAAAACTTATGAACAATTTATCTTATAAAACGTTTCACTAATAAAGTTCTTTAAAAAAATTATTTTTGTACGTTTGAAACAATATTAAACAAATATGAAAACTTTGTTTTTCCAAAACTAAGTATATTTAAGAATCATTTTACTAAAAAGGTTATATTAGTAGAAGTTGTTATATCGTAAAACATTTTAGAGAAGTAAGATTAAATATACTTTTCATAGGTTTCAAGTTTTTAATGTATGTTGGTTCAACGTGATATAAAGTCTAAAGGTTAGGTAAACGTATAAAATCATTTTAATGTAAAACGTTAATTTACTTAACTTGTCGATATCCATCTTCTAAGTTATCTATATTCTACAATCTTACTTCCACGTTTATTAATATACAAGTTTAATAGTTTATCTTATCAAAAGTCACGAGACAATTATTGTAAAGCATAAATTGAAAATCAAACAGGAATCTCCACTAACCCTTGTCTAGTTCCTGTTAATTGACACTTTTGTTCTTTCTAATAAAACACTTTACCAATTATTTCGAATATCGTTAAAAAGAAAAGGTTTTCTGAATCAAAGTGGACCTCTTAACAGAGACTCATAATCATAATTCAAGGTAACTAATGAATTAATCATTTGATATATCTTTTAATTCCATCGATAACTATTTGAATATATTAAGAAACAAATATGTTTATGTAAAGTATTATACGTCTAATACTTTGTTAATATTTTCAAGTTATAATATACACACATATAAATATATAATCATATTCGTTCCTATAATGGTTCATGATTCTTTGGAATTTGGTCAAGGTTAAATGAATGTATGAACACAGTTTAAAACTCTTGAGATTCAACTTACAAACTTTGCTTATCGTGTCGGGAATATATAAAGATTAAAGTTTAATTTGGTCAGAAATTTCCGGGTTGTCACAAACGCATGGGTCATTTAAGTTTTCGGAAGATGAACCATCTGGTTCACAACAATCTCGTAGAAGGTGTTGATCTTCTTTCATTTCAGATTCCAGGCACATGTGTTCCTTGTAAGAAGGGTAAGCAGAGCAAGAAAGCACACAAGTTGGTGAAGTATAATCCAATCTCTGCTCCGCTAGAGTTGTTGCTCATGGATCTATTTGGTCCAGTTCATTTTGAAAGCATTGATGGTAGTAAGTATTGTCTGGTGGTAACTGATGATTATTTAAGATTATCACGGTTATGTTTTTGAAAGAGAAGTATGATACTTTTGAGAATTTGAAAGTGCTAATCAATAGATTAGAGACAGGTTTTAATTTGAAAGTTAGAAAGATTCGATGCGATAATGGTACAGAATTTAAGAATCAGTATCTTGCAGGTTTCTGTATTGAAAAAGGTATCAATATGCAGTTCAGTTCTGCATACGCTCCATAGATGAATGGTGTTGCTGAAAGAAAGAATAGGGTTTTGATTGAGACTGCTAGAACTATGCTAGCTGATTCATCTTTACCTATTCATTTTTGGGGTGAAGCTATTGCAAATGCTTGTTATACTATGAATCAAGTTTTAACTGTTAAACGACTAGGTAAAACGTGCTATGAGTTATTGCATAGGAGAAAACCTTCTTTGAAGCATCTAGAACCATTTGGTGCCCCGTGTACCATTTTGAAGAGAAAACCAGGAAGTAAGTTTGATTCGAAAGTGGTTACTGGAGTGTTTCGAGGGTATAGTTCTCCTAACAAGCGAGTTTTCAACAATGAGACGAGATGTGTTGAAGAATGGTCTGAAGTTGACGTCCAACGGAATTACACAAAGAATGCTACCAAAAGTCATCCTTGGATCTACAACTATGATGAGCTAATTGATGCATTTAATCTTGCTCCAGATCAAACGGAGAATAAAGTAGAGTTACAAATGCTGTTTGATTTACAGAACGAGTCAGAAGTGTCTGCACCTACTCCAACTCCATTACCTACAGTCGTTGAACCAGCACAAGATTCAGATCAAGATGTTGATCCAGTGTACTATACATGCGGATCTGATATTTCAAGTGAGAATTCTGATAATCCTGAAGATGGAGATACCACCAATCTACTCCACGAGATACCTGTTCCCGCACACCCAGTTCCCAGAACTACAGCTGCTCATCCTAGAGAAAATATAATTGGAGATCTAAATGCATGCATTAGGACAAGAAGACAAGTTCAGTTTGATGGTCAAGTTGATGCTCATATGACAGCTACTGCTGCATATTACGAGTACTCATGTCATATCTCAAGAATTGAGCCAAAGACTACAAAAGAAGCTTTGAAGCATGTTGATTGGGTCATGGCTATGCAAGAAGAAATTCAACAATTCAATCGTCTAGATATTTGGAAGCTAGTTACTAAGCCGTAAGGTGCGAAAGTAATTGACCTCAAATGGGTTTGGAAGTGCAAATTCGATGAAGATGGCAATGTTACCCATAACAAAGCAAGATTAGTTGCTAAAGGTTATCAGCAAGATCCTGATTTTGATTACGGTGAAGTTTTTGCTCCTGTTGCCAGATTGGAAGCGATTCGCATTTTCTTGACTTTCGCTTCTTTCATGAAGTTCAAAGTTTATCAAATGGATGTTAAGAGTACATTTCTTTACGGCAAGCTAAACGAACGAGTATATGTCAGTCAACCTCCGGGATTTGAAGATCATCTTCATCCTGACAAAGTTTACCGATTACGATGAGCCCTTTATGGTTTACATCAAGCTCCTAGAGTTTTGTACGGACGATTATCGAGTTATCTTATCGAAAAAGGATATCAAATGGGCACGGTAGACTGTACTCTGTTCACAAAAGTTCAAGATGACGACATTATTTTAATCCAGATTTATGTTGACGATATTATCTTCGGTGCTAATAAGCAGGAACTCATTGATGAGTTTAAACAGGTGATGAAGGACGAGTTCGAAATGAGTAAATTGGGTAATCTACCCTACTTTCTTGGTGTACAAGTCAAACAGACTAGAAAATGAAATTTTTCTTCATCAGGCAAAGTATGTGAATGATATACTGGAACATTTAGGTATGACTCAAGAACGTCCTGTGTCAACTCCATTAGCTGTGAATCATGGTATTTCGCTAGAGTGCGAAGGAGAACCTGTTGATCCTACGTATTATCAAGCAATCATCGGGTCGCTTATGTATCTCACTACGTCTAGGCCGGATATTATGTTCGCAACATGTCTGTGTGCTCGTTATCAAGTTAATTCGAATATAGTTCATCTTACAGCTACCAAGAGAATCCTACGTTATTTGTTGCATTCACCAAATCTCGGCATTTGGTATTCGAACGATGAGAAGTTTGATCTTGTAGCTTACAGCGATTCAGATTATGCAGGTTGCAAAATCAACAACAAATCTACATCAGGAGGATGTCAATTTTCAGGTGAAAGGCTAGTGACGTGGGAGTGCAAGAAACAAACTGCAGTTGCTCTTTCCACGTGTGAAGCTGAATATATAGCTGCTACTAGTTGTTGTTCGCAAGTTGTTTGGATCCAACAACAACTTCGTGATTACGGGCTAAGAATCTATTTCTCTCCTCTTTATATTGATAATATTGCTGTTATAGCGATCACTAAGAATCCTGTTCAACATTCTAAAACAAAACACATAGGTGCTAAATATCATTTTCTTAGGGATTGCCATGAGAAAAAGGTTATTGAGGTTAAGAGAGTAGGTACTAAGGACCAGAGGGCTGACTTATTTACTAAGGCTTTTGATTGACCTAGGTTCTTATTCCTACTAGAGATGAATGGCATTGTTGATCGAGACAAAGTGTTTTCGGATGTTGTGTGCGAGGTTTAGTCAAGAATTTTAGACTTTGCATGTAGGATGCATGGCATATAGATTTTTAGTTTCTGATTATCTGTATTGCATATGTTTGCTTCCTGTCTGCATTTCTTTACATGATTTCATTCATGATTGCATGCTAGTCTGTAGATATTTTCTGTTTGGTTAAAATGCTAAAACACAAAAAGATTTTGTATTTTTGTATTTTAGGGGGAGTATATATTATCAGCAGAAAATACCTAAAAAGTGAAAAATGCCTCACCAAAAAATCATAAAAAGTTGAAAAATCCGAAAATGAGCTTGTTTTGATTAATCTGTTGGAGATGACGAAATTACTGTTCAGAGAATTGATAATTGATTAGTAAGGACTGATTTGAACGTTTATGTCTATCTGTTGTGTGATGTACTGATAGATGTGACTTATGAATTTTGGCATTAGACAATCATAATAAGAATAACGATCATCTGAGATTCAGAAGTCATGAACGATCTGTTGCGTTAGAAGGTAGTCACCTAATTATCTCTGAAACTGTATCTAATGATAATTGTTGAGGAACTCAACAGTCAGTTGAGGGTATCCCCTATCGTAATTGATAATCGTTAGAGAAAGTTGGGGGTGAATTTTAAGTTGAGGGTTATCTGTTTGGCTTGTGCATACCACGTTGTCACGGGCCTGAGACTTAATAATCGAAACTAAACTCCAAAAAGTCAGATGAAAATTAGTTTATGTCGAAAGTAAGTGTCCCTTCTCGCTTAAGGTTGAAAAGTATAATTCCTTATTGCGGACCGTTCAAGCATTTAAGGGAGAACACCTTCGAGTGATCTGAGCACACAACAAAGAAACATGAGTTCATGCATAACAAATGGAAAATCCATTCATGATGACGTTCAAAATCAATATATCAAAAGACAGTGATATGCTGAAAAGGAAATATCAAAAGAAAATCAAAGTAAAAAATAATTGGCGTATCAAGATGGCAAAGTCCAGAAAGTATGAAGAATTCTGATTCATGATGTGCGCATAAAGAACTCAGATCATTCTTAGTGTGACGCCCCCGCGCAGCTTGAATTGTTTAATCACGACATTCACACTGAACTATAAAGATTCTTGTCATCTGCAATATAGAGTTATCCTTATCTAGATATACTCTAATTAAATATATATATATATATATATATATATATATATATATATATATATATATATATATATATATATATATATATATATATATATATATATATATATATATATATATATATATATGAAAGTTTATCTTTCGATTCTGTTTTCCATGTCAACTTGAACATAATGAAGTTAAGGGCCTTGAGATTTATTTCGTGTGACGACTGGTCATCAGGAAAGTCTGCTTTACCAATCCCCACGGTAAATTATGCGCCTATTCGGATAATCCAATATATTCTAAAATCTGCCGTTCCAACTAGATTGAAGATTATCAATACACTGATAAAAGCCAAAGGCTGACAGGGTTATTCAAAATACCGTGAGAACCATCCTGTTCAATTTAAATGAAATACATGGAAAGAGATAACGGAAAGTTACATGTAATGAATTGACAACCCAATAACAACGCACAATCATAAGTGATGAAAGAATCAAGGATTAATGAACTTAGCGGGATCTCAAAAATCAGTGCTCTTTAATGTTCAAAGTACTTCAGGCCAACATGATTGTCGAAGTGTCCGGAATGAATATGTTCATGTTTAATGAGGATTGATATCAGTAATTGCATGATAATAGACATAGACTGGATAATTGGGAATGAACAACAAAAGTTGATTGAATATGTCAGTTCTGATCCATTTTTATTTTAATTAATCATATTGCTCACAAAAAGAATGTGGATTTGTATATTTCATTTATATGCTTGTTAAATAGCTTGTTCTGATTACTGAAAAACAACAAAAAGATTTTGGTTTACATGTTATTGCATTTCATGATAAAATGTCTTTCATTTGCATAATTTTAGTTGCATGACATTTTACATCAGAAAATCTATAAAGTTTTTTTTCATTTCTCTGTTTTCTGATTATCCACGGAATGCATAACGACATCTAAAAGAACCTTGTTGAGATCAAGATATTTCTGGCAACCAAATCCAAAAGTTTGAAGTTTGTAGATCTTGTGAATGTTTGAAAGAGTTTGTGTGGAAGTGAATTTAAGATTGTCATACCCCGTCCTAATCCATCTGGACGAAGTCAACAACATCTGGTCCCATTGCGATGATCGACTCTAAATGATGTCTTTTAAAATGAGCAAATGCACAGCGGATGATTTCTTTCATACCTGAGAATAAACATGCTTTCAAGTGTCAACCAAAAGGTTGATGAGTTCATAGGTTTATCATAAAACAATAAAATTCATCATTTTGATAGACCACAAGATTTAAATCCTGCATGGTATAAATGGACCCGAATCCTATACCCACCTGTAATGTACATACGATATCTTTTAAATACAGTACACTTTTCTCGTGTACGAAATCATCTTTCATAAATCTTAGTAACCGTACACATATCTTGTGTACAAAAATAACATACACATAACCTGTGTATAAAATCATTCTCTCGATACATAACATTCACTTTTCATTGCTTTCATAGCTTGGCTTGGTAACCGACCTTAACATATAATGCGCATAATAATATCCCCAAAACAGAACATCTCGTCTGTATAATAATCATATAAACTTCGAAGTACTAAACACCACGCCCACTAGCCCTTCCGTCTAGTGAACATTCTGGGTGGGGGTGTTAAATCCGGTAGCTACTTTTAGGATTCGCTCCAATTAGGCGTGCACTAATTATCAAAATTAGTGATGTTCCCTAATTCTTGGGTTACCAAGTAATAATAATCAGGGGAAAAATATTCATATCAATTGTGGCAATTATCACGTCCACATAATTCAATGGTGGCAATTATCACGTCCACATAATTCATTCGAGAAATGTTTTGCTTGTGTCTATCTCATCAAACATTTATAAGAGCATTTCATGTATTCGCAGTTCAAAATGTATTTCAAAAGCATTTAATAAAGCAGTTATAAAAACAACGCATGTATTCTCAGTCCCAAAAATGTAAAGAGTAAAAGGGAATCAAATGACCTCACCATACTGTATTTTGTAGTAAAAATACATATGACAGAACTGAATAATGCAGGGTTGGCCTCGAATTCACGAACCTATATCATTCATATATATATTAATACATATACTTATAGTCAAATATATATATTAGTGATATTATTTTTATATTAATAACTTATATTCATTTTAAAAATAGAAATATTAATTTTTGCTAATAATACTTAATTCTTAAAAATAATAATAATTATAAAAATATATACTTCACTACTAAGGTTAATAATGATAATAAGTTCAATTATAACCATACTAATAATCGTATTAACAATATTAATGATATTATTATCAATACTTTTGTTGATAAATATGATAATAATACTAACAACTATAAATGATACTAATAATGATATAAATTGTATTATATTCATAATAATGATAATAATATTAATAATATTAATCATAATAATAATTATAATAATAATAATAATACATATATTAATATTAGAAATAATATTAACAATAATATTAAATAATGTAATAATAACAATAATAATAATAATAGTTAATACTTGCATTAACAATAACAATCATAATAATAATAATAAGAATAATAATAATAATAATAATAATAATAATACTAATAATAATAATAATAATAATAATAATAATAATAATAATAATAATAATAATAATAATAATAAAATTAATAATAATAATAATAAAATTTAGAAAACTACCTTAAATGAAATGAGTTCCAAAAAAATACCAGTCCATGCCGCGACTCGAACACACGACCTCCCGTATACCCATCACAAAACTCAACCATTCGAACCCAATCTGTTTTCTGATTGATTCCTCCCATTTAATTCTTATAACCCGTATTTAACTCCCTCCTTATTTCATCTTCTCCAACTCGAAACTGGATCAACCAGGGACCATCGAATTCATAACAATCAATTAATAAAACTTTCACTTGGATTAACAACAACATGTTTGAGAAAGGTTTTGATTTATAGGTGAGAAGAAAAAAAAAATTAAATAAGTAAAAACCGTAGCTGTAAGCCGTTTGTAACTCAATTCTGGGTTTCGATTTCTAGACGTTTTTAAATTGAAATCACAACATGAATTAGGTAGCAAATAAGGTATAGAAACTTTATAAACCTTCAATTAATTCAAAAACTTCAACTTTTTTACAAATTTCATGATGCACAATCTAGTTGACTTTTTAGAGTGTAAATTTGACTTCGAAAATTGAATCTCTATAGGATGAATTGGGTTATGATACCTTGCAGATAGTTTGAGAAATTGAATCCTAACAACTTGGCATTATTAGATTTTAAAATGGATTTCGAAATCGTAAATTTTGAAAACGGAATCAAGAACGGGGAAGAACGAACGTTTTTTTTTAATATAATTAATAGACATAATTATTTAATAGTTATATTAATAATAATGATAATAATATCAATTAATAATGATTTTATTAATGATACACTTTGATTAGTAGTAATATAAATAATATTGTTAAAGATATTAATAATAAAAGTGATAATAATAATAATATTATGATAATATCAATAATAATATTTAATAATAATTAATATTAATGATAACTATAATAATAATGATAATAAAATTTTAGTATTAATGGTAATAATAAAAATAATAACAAATTATATGTATCAAATCCGATATTAATGTTAATATTAATAATGGAAGTAATAATAATATTACTATAGCCATTATATTGTAACTTGTATTTAATATTATTCACTATGTAATAACTATATATTATATATATATTAAATTTTTAATATTTATACATCTTATATATATAACTATATACACAATATAATAATTATGTATAGAACCATGTATATATATTACATATATCAATCTACTATTGTTAATATATATTTATTCGTTATTAAGTTCGTTGAGAAAATAAAACTAGTATTTCTAAATACTGTGTTCAAAATCATTTACATTCAATATACCTTATATATATATATATATATATATATATATATATATATATATATATATATATATATATATATATATATATCTTTATTTACACACAATGGTTCGTGAATCGTCGGGAATAGTCAAAGGGTAATTGAATTCATGTAATCAGTTTCAAACATTTAGAGACTTCAACATTACAGACTTTGCTTATCGTGTCGGAAACATATAAAGTTTAAGTTTAAATTTGGTCGGAAATTTCCGGGTCGTCAAAGTACCTACCAGTTAAAGAAATTTCGTCCCGAAATTTGAGTGGGGTAGTCATGGATGACAATAGAAATGCTTCATGGCGAATATGAGTTGATAAATAGAGTTTTATCATCATTGATCAATATGGATAAATACGATTATTCGAAGAACACGAATGAAGCTATCACAAAAGAGTGAAATGAATAAATGCATGTTCGTCTTAACCAGTGATGTAGTCACGGTTGATTTTAGAGACTAAGGTGCATCTTAACTTTTGATGTTGTCTTGGTGGAATTCCGGAATTCAAGGGATTTAAAGAATATCATCGAAATCTAAAAGATTTGATTCTTCGGCGAATAAGGAAAGTAAGATTTCTATAATTAAATATGGTGATCTTCCTCGATTACTTCATCTGGTATTTCCATTATAAATTAAACTCTTCCGTTCCATTATTCTCACCATTCCTTTACTTTCTTTCTTAGTTCATACATCCAAAAGATTATGAAAATGCTTAATCCAGTTCTAATCCTTGATATTTTTCCTAATTATCATATATGTCATCCTTCTTTTCAATCTTCCACTAGAAGAATCTGTTACTTCTACTATTACCTTGGGGTGATACTATTCTTAATTCTACCGTGTCTTTATATTGATATTCGTATTAATATCCACAGTTTGTAACTTCCGTGTTGTTATTGGGCTTTATATTTTCTCTTATATTTTGGAGCTCTTTGCCTTTTTATTATCTTCTTGACCTCCAGTAAAGTGAGTAATGGTCTAGAATTTGTAGTTATTTCGAATGAACATGCCTAACGTTCTTAGAGAGGAATTGTAATAGCACGATCTTGATTGGTTAAATTACCAGAATTTAAGAGAAAAGATAGAACTATCAAGAAAATATGTTCTTGATATGTTTAGAGATTAGATCGAATGTAAGAGTCATGTAAAATGGCACATGATGACGTTATAGTCTGTGAATCATCACGTTTCAATAGAAACTCAGCATGACTTACTGTAATATAATCATGTTGATCAAATGTCATTATAGTATACTAACTTATGCATCAATTTCCAACACTACTTCAAAAATCATCCATAATTTAAACTTGAAGGTTTACAGAATATAGAAACTAAACAGTTTCCTTTATGGTGTAATACAGATAACGTGAAAAGATAACTGATTTCAGATAAGGATAGTTATGAAAATATCTTCAGAAATATCGAAGATATTTATGAAGAAATATACGATGATATCTCAAAATTTCTAATATCGATGGATGATGAAGAAGATTCGTCCATAAGGGTTTAGAGTAGGGAGCAAGGTATATATTAATGACTTCAGCAGACACTGAATCATTTGGATTCTTTGAAGGCAGGTTTAGTCTTTGTGATTTGTCCACAGCCTCCTTCATGGTTTGCTTAATCTGTTTTTCAGTACCAAATTTTCTATCGAGCGTTCCTAACACTCCCTTCTTTATCATCAAACTTTTAGCCGTTTAGACCATCTACAATTTTTCTGTTCCCTCTGCATTTAATGCTACGATATATAAATCATCGGTTATCAATCCGAGGTGGTTTCAGGAGAATTGTGTTTTTAGATGATTAAACGCTGATGGTAATATGGTGAAATATAAAAGGTTCTCCAGTAACAATAAAAGAGCATACATATAAATCAAGGTGATAATAAGGTGTTTTCGAATGAAAAGTTGAAATTGACTTGCTGGAGCTGTGACAAAACTGGCTAACTTGGAAAGGGATTACAAAATTATTTTTGGTAATAACAATGCCAAAGGAGCTAATACAGATACGTGTTAAACGTTTACTTAGATTCCGAGTGTTATCAGGTGCATAACTATATGCATCAATCTTTTCTTCCGTAGATGAAGTGCGGTTGGTTTATCCTTTCGATTGATGTGTTTTCAAGAATCATGAAAGGTTTGAACGTAGATTGTAATCGTCAAGATACAAATGAGGGTTAAGATGAAATCAAGTGGCAAACTTGAAGAAATGTTTAGTTTCATATGTTATAATCAATATTTTAATTCATTTTAATTTTCCAATGTTATTAGTCCACAGTCGATAGTCCACAGTTAACAGTCCAATAATTCATATATAGTTTAATATATAATATTTGAATTAATTAATACGTATCGTGACCCGTGTACATGTCTCAGACTCGATCACAACTCAAAGTATATATATTATTATAGAATCAACCTCAACCCTGTATAGCTAACTCGATCATTACTGCATATAGAGTGTCTATGCTTATTCCAAATAATATATATATATGCGTCGATATGATATGTTAAAACATTGTATACGTGTCCCGATATTTAAAAATGCGTAAATAACAGTATTTAAATGACGATAAATAAAGTACATAAAATAAATAACAGAAATTAAATGACGATAAATAAAATTGCGAGAATATAAATTGCGATAAATAAACTGCGATAAATAAATTGCGATAAATAAATGTAATAAGGAATTAACAGTTAGCTAGGAACACTTAGCTAGGATTTTGTTAGCGTGGATTCTTAAGAAAATTTTCTCATGGTTAATTTGTTTGTTTCTAACAAATTTTATTTTTGTCCAATGTTTTCTTCATTATGCCACTTGTTGGATTCTGATAGATCAAAATCCAAATATGAAATTGAATGAAAAGGTTTATTCTGCGGTGAACGGATACGTATATCGATTGTTGTAAATAGGATAGTAAATGACTGTTGAATTAGATTTGAAAGAATGTACAGTGTACTTATTAATGTGAAATCTAAATATTCCTCGGGTATTACCTACCCGTTAAAATATTTTCACCATTAACAGTTTGTACGAAAGATTTTTTTTAATTACAATCTTTATGAAAATATATATACATATATATTTTCTTCAGATGTAATCATGGATTTAATGAGTCAATGTGATATTAAACTCATCAGATTTACGGCTAAAACTAGAGTACATAATCTCTAAAACATTAGAGATTACATAATCGCCATGAAGGACGAAGATAGTTTATGTAGAACGATTCGTAGAACGATGATTATGCTTGAGGTATAGATTGCGATGTTGAGGCATGTGATGTTGAAACTTGGGTTGTTGGTGGTACTAGTATTGATGTTGGTGGGACTGTTGGTGCCGGTAATTTTGTTAAAGTTGGAAAATTTTGCACCATATTTTCCAAATTGATTACTCGAGCGCGAAGTTCGTTGACTTCTTATATTATTCCGGGATGATTGTCGATCGGAACGAGCGAATGAATAAAGTTTAGAATTTTAGATAGAATATAATCGTGACGAGATATTCGGCAAGTGAGGGTGAAAATGGTGTTTTGGATTGGTTCGTCGGTAAGTGCTTCAGGTTCTTTGCCAAGAGTGCAGGTTGGTGGGTGGAAAGGATCGCCTTCCTCTCGTCTCCATCAGTTAAGTCGACTACGAACCCATCAAATGAATTGGGAATGGTTGATTAGTTGATTCATTCTGGTGACGTTGCCTCCGGAGCTTAGGTGGACATCCATGTCGGAATAGCTGTCGGAATAACTATCCGAATAGCTATCGAAATCTGAAGGACTCGAACTGGTTGAGGGATTCATCTCATACGATCAGATGAAGGATTTCGATAAGAAAAAGATTATAGGATGTAGATTAGTACCCTGTAATACATAATTTACGTATGCATATATAATACTAAAATCCTATAAGTTACGGAGGAATCTACTGAAGCTGTCAGGCAAAGGTAACATGAACAGATACGCTAAGATATGAATTAACAGATATGCTAAGATATGAGTTTTGTCTATACACTATCTAGGCAATAGAGGCAGTAAGATGTGTCTAGACTTTAAGGATGATAAGCAGGTAATTTTCTAAGAATGATTAGCAGGTAATTTTCGACACGAAATGATAAGCAAAACTTTTGACATGCATACACGGTCGAAGTCCAGACTCACTAATGCATCTAAACAACTATCAGTTAGACACACTAATGCAAGACCTGGTTCGCTAAGACCACAGCTCTGATACCACATGTCATACCCCGTCCTAATCCATCTGGACGAAGTCACCAACATCTGGTCCCATTGCGATGATCGAATCCAAATGTTGTCTTTTAAAATGAGCAAATGCACAGCGGATAATTTATTTCATACCTGAGAATAAACATGGTTTCAAGTGTTAACCAAAAGGTTGGTGAGTTCATAGGTTTATCATAAAACAATAAAATTCATCATTTTGATAGACCACAAGATTTAAATCCTGCATGGTACAAATGGGCCCGAATCCTATACCCACCTGTAATGTACATGCGATATCTTTTAAATACAGTACACTTTTCTCGTGTACGAAATCATCTTTCAAAAATCTTAGTAACCGTACACATATCTTGTGCACAAAAATAACATACACATAACCTGTGTATAAAATCATTCTCTCGATACATAACATTCACTTTTCATTGCTTTCATAGCTTGGCTTGGTAACCGACCTTAACATATAATGCGCATAATAATATCCCCAAAACAGAACATCTCGTCTGTATAATAATCATATAAACTTCGAAGTACTAAACACCACGCCCACTAGCCCTTCCGTCTAGTGAACATTCTGGGTGGGGGTGTTAAACTCGGTAGCTACCTTTACGATTCGCGTCAATTAGGTGTGCACTAATCTCAAAATTAGTGATGTTCCCTAATTCTTAGGTTACCAAGCAATAATAATTAGGGAAAAAATATTCATATCAATTGTGGCAATTATCACGTCCACATAATTCAATGGTGGCAATTATCAAGTCCACATAATTCATTCGAGGAATGTTTTGCTTGTGTCTATCTCGTCAAACATTTATAAGAGCATTTCATGTATTCGTAGTTCAAAATGTATTTCAAAAGCATTTAATAAAGCAGTTGTAAAAACAGCGCATGTATTCTCAGTCCCAAAATGTAAAGAGTAAAAGAGAATCAAAATAACTCACCATACTGTATTTTGTAGTAAAAATACATATGACAGAACTGAATAATGCAGGGTTGGCCTCGGATTCACGAACCTATATCATTCATATATATATTAATACATATACTTATAGTCGAATATATATATTAGTGATATTATTTTTATATTAATAACTTATATTCATTTTATAAATAGAAATATTAATTTTTGCTAATAATACTTAATTCTTAAAAATAATAATAATTATAAAAATATATACTTTACTACTAAGGTTAATAATGATAATAAGTTCAATTATAACCATACTAATAATCGTATTAACAATATTAATGATATTATTACCAATACTTTTGTTGATAAATATGATTATAATACTAACAACTATAAATGATACTAATAATGATATAAATTGTATTATATTCATAATAATGATAATAATATTAATAATATTAATCATAATCATAATAATAATAATAATACCTATATTAATATTAGTAATAATATTAACAATAAGACTAAATAATGTAATAATAACAATTATAACAATAATAGTTAATACTTTCATTAACAATAACAATCATAATAATAATAAGAATAATAATAATAATAATAATAATAAAAATAATAATAATAATAATAATAATAATAATAATAATAATAATAATAATAATAATAATAAAATTTAGAAAACTACCTTAAATGAAATGAGTTCCAAAAAAATACCAGTCCAAGCCAGGACTCGAACCCACGACCTCCCGTATACCCATCACAACACTCAACCATTCGAACCCAATCTGTTTTCTGATTGATTCCTCCCATTTAATTCTTATAACCCGTATTTAACTCCCTCCTTATTTCATCTTCTCCAACTCGAAACTGGATCAACCAGGGACCATCGAATTCATAACAATCAATTAATAAAACTTTCACTTGGATTAACAACAACATGTTTGAGAAAGGTTTTGATTTATAGGTAAGAAGAAAAAAATTAAATAAGTAAAAACCGTAGCTGTAAGCCGTTTGTAACTCAATTATGGGTTTCAATTTCTAGACGTTTTTAAATTGAAATCACAACATGAATTAGGTAGCAAATAAGTTATAGAAACTTTATAAACCTTCAATTGATTCAAAAACTTCAACTTTTTTACAAATTTCATGATGAACAATCTAGTTGACTTTTTAGAGTGTAAATTTGACTTCGAAAATTGAATCTCTATAGGATGAATTGGGTTATGATACCTTGCAGATAGTTTGAGAAATTGAATCCTAACAACTTGGCATTATTAGATTTTAAAATGGATTTCGAAATCATAAATTTTGAAAACGGAATCAAGAACAGGGAAGAACGAACTTTTTTTTTTAAACTTCTGTTTTTAATTCATGGAGTGCAGTAGGTAATATATAGAGTACAAATTGTTAAATCACGTAATATATCTAATTTATTGAATTTGGATGGTAGCAACCATGACATCGATTGGTAACCAATTCAGTAATCAGAAAAGTAAAAAATAAAAAATAAAAAAAATAATAACCTGATATCTAATCTCAACAAATCTGTACGAATTTGATCCTGAAATCTAATAATACTAGGCAGCAAACAAATTTACAGATTGTTGATGTGGACGTGCAACTGAATCGTACTGGATGGAATTTTCAAATAACTCAGATAGTGAAAGGAGAAAGGAAACAGATTCTTATGTTTATCTGTTTTTTATATAATTAATAAACATAATTATTTAATAGATATATTAATAATAATGATAATAATATCAATTAATAATGATTTTATTAATGATACACTTTGATTAGTAATAATATTAATAATATTGTTAAAGATATTAATAATAAAAGTGATAATAATAATATTATGATAATATCAATAATAATATTTAATAATAATTAATATTAATGATAACTATAATAATAATGATAATAAAATTTTTAGTATTAATGGTAATAATAAAAATAATAACAAATTATATGTATCAAATCTGATATTAATGTTAATATTAATAATGGAAGTAATAATAATATTACTATAGCGATTATATTGTAACTTGTATTTAATATTATTCACTGTGTAATAACTACATATTATATATATTGAATTTTTAATATTTATACATCTTATATATATAACTATATACACAATATATTAATTATGTATAGAACCATGTATATATATTACATATATCAATCTACTATTGTTAATATATATATATATATATATATATATATATATATATATATATATATATATATATATATATATATCTTTATTTACACACAATGGTTCGTGAATCATCGGGAATAGTCAAAGGGTAATTGAATTCATGTAATCAGTTTCAAACATTTAGAGACTTCAACATTACAGACTTTGCTTATCGTGTCGGAAATATATAAAGTTTAAGTTTAAATTTTTCCAGAAATTTCCGGGTCGTCACAAAGATGACATTACACTGTAGGACTTACTCAGGATAAACAAAATGTTTGTAGTAATAACCTCAATTAGGTTAAGTTGTATGGATTACCTAAGTGTTAATGGTCATTTCTTGAAGGCTTTATTGATTTATGACTCAAAATGAAAGTTTTAGTTAGCCCTAAGATTGATAAACGAGTCGAAATCCTAAGTTTGTGAAATTTTGAAATTGCCTAAGTGGCTCACACGCACGCTTGATCTGTGAACCGTACGAGTAACCACACGTTTGAGGTTAACCGTACGGATGACCCTGATCAAAATTGGTCTAAGACTATCGGGTTACACGCACGTATGATTAAGATGAGACGCGCGATTGATTGTGGATCGTGTGATCAACCATACGGTTGATCACGAGAGTATAAATAGGGGTGACGAGCACTGATGCTCACACTTGTGCACACATTTCATTTTCTCTCTCAATTTTCGATCTTAACCAATCAAGATTTCCACCGCAGCGTTCGTTCATTACTTGATTCCGACCTCAGCGCCATCTAATAGGTACAATTTCATCGAGTTTTAGTCAACTAATTTGTTGTTTGAATGATTCGAAACCTAAGGGTATATAACTCGAATTTTGTGTAATTAGAGCTTGTTTTGATCTGTGTTTGCTATTGTTTTAAGTTAAACGGAACCTATACATGCTATTGTGATGTAAATCGGCCCCTAAAACAACCAAACATGTAATTTGTTGAATTTAAAAACGCATTTAATACGGGTTTCATCAGACATGCACGAGTGACGTCACTCGCACGCGCGAGACATGACTCGCACGAGTCAGTGCACGGTTGATGATCAACCGTGTGGACCTTTGAGCTCACTCGTTTGTCTTGATTTTATTGATCACTCGTCTGCAAGAGCTGACACGTGTGATTAACCACACGAGTCACCACACGGTTGACTCACTCTCTTAGAATTTTGCCTCAACCGTGTACATTGTTTGAAACCATATTACTGCTCAAACGTGTCAACAGTGACATGAGTGACTATATCACTCGCACGGTTGATCTCTCAGCCACACGTGTGACATGATCACTCGCACGGTTCATCATGTTTAACAAGTTTATGACACTTTGATGCAAATGCTATGATGTTTTATGGTGATTGATTTATATATCTAACTGTTGTGTAAATGTTTTAGTTTTTATTTAGATATCATCAAATGGCTGAACAACAAGTCAATATTCTGGTTGTTAACGTTGAAGGACAGGGGGAGCAACAAGCTAATCCTCAAGTGAATCCGGTCATCCCACCTGCTCAGCAAGAGATTCCTTTAGAGAAGGGAGAACTGAACAATCAAGTTTCTCTTTATGATCTTAATCTTGAGAGAGGTTCTCATTTTAATGAGATTGTCGAATTTCTTAAGAGATCGAGGATACACACTGCTATTTCTACTCAGTGCACATCATACTCTAGACATTAGAGAGAGTTCTAGAGAAATGATGTACTGGATGTAGATGAAGATAAGCTTGTTAGTAAGGTTCAAGGACATGATATTACTGTTTCTAAGGATGTGATTAGAAAGATTTTGGGTTTTAATGACGAGAACTGCTTCCACATTACTATCAGTAGAGAACGAATTCATGGTTGCTTTAGAAGATTTGCTTATTCTAGTTACATTGGTGGCAAATCCGAACTGCTGAAGACACTACTGCCTCCATAGTTTAGATATCTTGCTCTCGTGATTATGCACTGTTTGAGTGGTCGCAAATATGGATTTGATAAGCTGAACAAGAAAGTGCAAAGCATGTTTGTGGCACTTGTTCTCAAGGCACCACACGATTTCTCGGGATTTGTCTTATACTACTTCAAAGCAAACCACTCTAGTTCTACTCAGAAGTATCTGATCTATGCTCGTTTTCTTCAATTAATCATTAATAACGCTGCACCTGATCTACCTAAGCTTGAAGAGGATATTATCCACCTTAAGCCGATGAATCCGATTACTTTTCGCAGAATGGAAGAGACAAGGAATGAGGATTTAAAGCCTGACTTTAATAGAAAGCTCATTTGTCATCTTATCAAGGAGAACTATCGATGCCCAGCAGGTAATGCTTGGAGGAATGAGGATTCAGATTCTGACTATGAAGTTACAGATGAGGAAGGACAAGGTGATAATTAGAAAGCTACTGGTAATGTTCAAGGAGGAGATAAGGTTGATGACAAGGTTAGCGAGGGTGATGATGAAGCGACAGAGGAGGATGCCAGCTTGATTCAGAGAAAGAGGAAAGGAAAGGATCCTATGCCCTCAGAACAACTCAAGAAGAAGGAGAAAAGAACGAAGTATTCCTATGATTCACCTCAGAGATCATCACAAGGAGGCTCGAAACAACAAGCTCAGAGAAAGCCATCCAGTTTCATGAAGGATGCAAGGGCTGCTATTACCTCACCAAAACCTGCCACCACAATACCTCAGGTCACATCAGATGAATATAAGACTCAGCAAAATCTGTTGATGTCTTTGATCACGAAAATAACCAATCTTGTGAACCAAGCCATTGAGGAGAAGAAGATCAGTAATGCTAAGATTGAGTCGTTGATGGAAGAGACTCAGTAATGCTAAGATTGAATCGTTGATGGAAGAGAACAAGAGGTTATCTGATAGGTTGGACCGACAGAAGAGTAGGACAGATAAGTTGAGAAAGAAAGTTTTGGCGATTAAGAGTGAGAATAAGGAGAAGTTGAAATTGATGAGTGATAAGATCGAACAGCTTACCTCAGGTAAAGTCAAGTTGATTAAGGAGAGAGGAGAAGAGTATTCTTCTGATTTGGGAGGAGGTGATGAAAAGTGTAACATCCCGCATTTTTCCATTAAATTATTTTAACGCCGTCTTTTTTTTATAATATTCTTCGTATCGAGATTCATAACCTCCTTTAGCTAACATTCATAATATTTTTGTTATTGGATTATAACTACTCCCGTACTCTCGTGTAATTCAAAATAATTCATTTGGTTAATTCCCGCACCCGACTACGAAATTGAGGGACCAAGGTTGCCAAATGACCAAAGTGTTGACTAGGTCAAATGGTCAACCTTTCACCACATCCACTCATTCATCTCTTTTCTCTCTTTCTCTTCTTTTTCATACTTCCATTTTTTCTTTCAAGAACACCAACAAAATTCATCATCTAATTTCGGATTTGGAGGCTAACATCAAAACAATTCACATATTTGGAATCCTCTCTTCATCCTCTTCGACTTGATACCAATTTTAACTCATTTGGATAACTTTCTAAAATCACTAGATTTTGTGTTCTTGATATTTTTGAATTATAAAAGTGTTAATTAGTGTCTATGGCTCGTGTATAACATGAATATATGTTTTGTTTGTTCGATTTGTTGATTTGAGTAACTAGTTTGAACACTTGAAAATGGGTTTGCTTAATCTTTGATTTTGGAAGATTAAAAGGTTGTTAAATTGTTAAAGTTCATGTTTTAATTGTGTTACTAGTATCACTAGCTTCATTTTGATGTGTAGGTTGATTTGTAAAACTTCAAAAACATGATTTATGATTTTGTGATCCTTGATTAGGGTTTGATCGTTCTTGAGATGAACTTTTTGATGCTTGAATGCCATGAAATGTTAATTGTAAGTGTGTAGTTGTAATGTATGTTTCATTACCTTCAAAACGGCATATCACATGTGTGAATTGGATTCCCGAAGCTTAAATTGCATTTTGTGAGCTTGAAACTTGGAAAATGGACTTTAAATGATCACATGACGAGAAATCGGTTATTTAAAATGATGTGTTATTTGATGAAACATGTTTAGTTATGTTCCTTGTTAAAAGAGCTTTCCAACGATATAAGATACGAGTTCTAAGTGTTTACGGTTTGTGTTTTGTGTTTGTTTGAGTGTTGAATTGGACTTAGAAAAACTAAAACTGGCCAGGTACCAGCTCCTGTGTATTGTCACGGCGCTACAATTGGGGGCCGCGGCCGGCATAAGCCGTGTCCAGGTTCTGACCTCCATGTCCAATATACGAAAAATGTTTGACATGCTATGGACCTGAGATTCACATGTAACTTGTTCTAACATGCTTATATATGACTCCTAACCTCAGAAAAATAGTTCGGGACCCGACCCGAACATGTTGACTTTTTCGTTGACTTTGACCCGACCAAAGTTTGACTTTTTGTCAAACTTAACCAAATGATTATGCAACCTTCCTAACTTGTTTCTATACTTGTATCTTGCATGAAACTTGACAATTTGATTCACATGCTACATAATCGAGTCGTAGCGAGCCATAGGACTAATTGAACATCTTTGACCGATCGTGTTTACAGTTATTGATACAACCCTATTTGTTTAGGTCAAGACTAGCTTTGTCTTTGCACGCGTTTACTTGTTGAAGTACTTTATTACTCTTGCACTCAAGGTGAGATCATAGTCCCACTTTTACTCTTTTGAACTTATATTTGGGATGAGAAAACATAAACGTTTCTTTTAACTAAGTGAACACAAGTACATGAAAACAAACATTCTACATACGAGTTTAGAACAAAATCCTCAATTCGATTATCATTAGTTACTCTTGCAGTGTATAAGTGTAGGCGTGAACTTATGTTGTATGGCCATATGGGTTTGACAAACCCTCATCTCGGACGGTTCGCTACCGTCTATGGATGAATTATATTTTCGAGAAACAGTGTTGTTCTAGCACTATTAATGGGGTACAACGGACAGAATGTTAAGCCTTGATAATTGGGTGCTCGTGAATATTAACTTTTAGAATGTACTACTATTTTATCAATGTTGCAATCTTGTGGTTCGACTTACTTTTACTCACTTACTTACTTAAACCTATGATTTCACCAACGTTTTAGTTGACAGATTTCTATGTTTTTCTCAGGTCTTTGAACGATATGTGAAACATGCTTCCGCTCATTATTTGATACTTGCATTGGATGTCGTGTATATATGCACTACGTGGAGCGTCTTTTGACTTTCTTTAAACTGTGTCGCATAGTATTCACTTGTACTTATAACTTTGTAGCGTAACTTTGGATGAACAATTCTTGTAAACTGTGAAACAAATCTGAACTTTTGAAATGAATGCGACATACTTTTGGTCAAACGTTATTTTTAAAGACCTACGACCACGTAACGGGACCTAAGTAGTCGACGCCGTCAATGACTATTTGTTGGGGTCGCTACAAAAAGGATAAAGAAGAAGATGCTGGAACTAGAGGACCCTCTTTTGAGATACCGTTAGTGATACCTATTCGAAGCTTTAATGAATATGGTGAGGTCTTTACTGATGAATATTATATGAATTATTCAAATGTTTTTAATGATGCAGAAAAGGGGGACGTTCAACCAAGTGAGTTTCCTTTGGAACAGCTTGCTGCTCTGGCATATGACAGCAAAAACGATACGGAGAATGCAGAGTCAGTTGAAGCTGAAGACAAGGCTCCACAAGAAGAGCCAGCTGATGAAATCCCTCCCGAATCAATCCAAAATATCAACTTAAGTGATTTTGATCTGTTCGAAGACGAGAAGAGTGAAAGTTCTGTTGGTAAAGAAAGCATGAAAGAGAAGGTGATTGTCGAATCCGAAGAAGAATTTGTGACAGAATCTGATGAAGAAGAAGAAGAAGAAGAAGTTAAGATTGTTATGTCTTCGCTTGAGCCATACTCGCATCCGTCACTCAACACCTTAAGTGACTTCTTCAATCTGAGTTGTGAGGAGAAAAGAAAGAACTTAATTGAGTTAGAAAAGGCGAGGAAGGTATACAAAGAACAAGTGAAAGAAGTGGATTTTATGATAGAAAGGAACAAGAAGATCCGACATGAGAAACTGCTCGTTGAGAAAGAAAGAAAAGAAACTGAATTGAAAGATAAGAAACTCCGAGCCGAACAAGCAAAGGCCGAGGGATGGAATGAGATTAAGAATTGGTTTGTACGTGATAGGGTTAAAGTGAATAGAAATGTTAAGGAAGACGAAGATCATCAAAGTTGGTGGAGACAGAATGTTGTTAACCCTGATCAAGTAGATAAGCCAGAACTCGAGCCGAAGTTTGTCAGTTTCTATGAGAAAGGTAAAATGTAACAACCCAACCCGTTAACTGACCAAAAACGCAGCATAAAAAATAATAATTTAAAACTGAGCTGTCCAGATGGGGTGCGCGGCGCGCACCCACACCTGTGCGCGGCGCGCACAGGGCCTGGCAGCCCGCTGTCCAGTTTTTCCAATTTTCGTAAAAAGATCTCTTGCTTCCCGACACTTTTAGACCAAACGCTTTTCACAACATTTTATATTAGTCAAAACTAACACGTTCCAATAATAAAATGAGTTTTACGAGATCGGGCCCACATCGGCCGTTTTACGACTTTCGTACAAAATACAAGTTTTCGACCACACGACTTCTAATACAAAATAAAGTCGAGCATGGCAATTGCGGATACGCTACCCAATCCTATCCAATCGAAAAGCACGATCTTCTAAAGCAAACTACGCAAGTCCACTAGTTCCCACGCTTACCCGAGCCACCGTCTCCATGCAAATCTATAAAAATGTAAACAACGAGAGGGTAAGCTAACACTTAGTGAGTGAGAATATACTACATACATATATATGCATAAAATGGACACGCCACACCATAATAATCAAAAAACACATACCGGAGCATCCAAGCATAAAGGCAAGCTAATCTAAGCATACCGTACGATCGCTATACAACAAGCTAAAAATGTCAACAACGTAAGTTCACCTACGACGATATGAACAACGCCATCAAGCTACACCCGGGGGTTAGCTACATCACAAAAATACGACAAACATCGATGTTCACAACATCCACTATTATTCAAGATCTCAAGGCTAGCCCAACGAATGGTATCGTCAACATCGAACTTAATTCCCATCCATCCTAATAAATGTGGTATCGTCAACATCGAACTTAAACCCACATATGAGGTATCGTCAACATCGAACTTAAACCCTCAGCGAATGAATTTATGTGGTATCGTCAACATCAAACTTAAACCCACATATGAGGTATCGTCGACATCGAACTTAAACCCTCATCGAATGTCACTAGAATAGTGGTATGGCTTCGTCAACATCGAACTTTAAATCCATACATGAGGTATCATCAACATCGAACTTAAACCCTCATCAAAACGAACCAACAATATACTCTATGTTATGGTATCGTCAACATCGAACTTTAACCCATACCCCACAAGAAAATAAATCATATACATAAATATATAATTATTCCACTCACAAGCCCATGTGATAAAGTACACATGAAGTGTGCACCTCGCCAAAGGTGGTCAACCAAAACGCACAACCATGCCGATTGGACATGTACACAAGTCCATCAAATCCACCTATATGTGAAGTGAGCTCTATAGCCGAGGTTCACTTCACCCAACCCGCACCCATCCTACACATACATATGCACATAGGATATTAACACTCACCTTGTCGCCTTGATGAATGCTCCCAAGTAATCCTCAACTCATCAATGGAAAGTACCTATTCCATTATCACAATTACAACAACACACTTAGAGTGGATTTACAACCAACACAATTCGACACTTAGTGCAAATTCGACCAATTGCACTAACAAACACAAAACGCGCCCAAACTAACCAATAATCACTAACACTAGTGACAATGGTCCTAATATGCCAAATTAACCCAATCATAAGTGTAAAACACTTAAAATTCTCAAAACCACCCATGAACCCTAATTTTGACTCAATTCAAAATTAGTCTTTCAAACACCAAATTGGTTCCAATACTTCCATAATCACTAACCTAGTGATTAATTTCAATTACAAGTTCTAATCATGGACAATTTTTTAACCAACCCAAAATCCACCAACAATAGCAATAAACCCGATTACTAGCATCACTAAACTAACTTCATGAGTTAAAATGGGTTTCTCAACAATTTAAGCTCAAACCCTAACTTGAATATCAAAATCAAACAATGAAATTCGGAGTTAGAACTTACCACAACAACCAAAACGTAGCTAGGAACGAGGTGAACAACTTTAAAACCCGAGCTTTTGATCAATTCGAACTCCTTCTTCACCAAAACCCCAAATCTCTCTCTAGAAATCTCCCTCTCTCTAAGATACTTGAGAGTGTTTGTGGATGTGAAATATGATCCAAAAGAGGATCCAACCCAGCTGATAAGGCTTGAGATCCGGCCTCAAGTGAAAAGACTAAAAAGCCCCTCATTAAACTTAGAATAGAAAAAGGCTGAATTCTGTCGCAGGCCACGTGCGCGGCGCGCACCCATGTCTGGGCAGATTCTGACCTTTTAACTTTTACACTATGCTTCATCCACTATACGTGCATCATTTAAACTCTATGTTCCATAGATTTTAGGGTCTTACAACTCTCCCCCACTTAGAATCGATCACGTCCTCATGATCCTCGTCACGAAACCAAACGGACCCACACTTAATGGTCCTCGAACATACGTTTCGAACCGACTTCTTTCACAATTATCATAAACTCGAAGATTATTCTTACATACCCAAGACACACTTGCACGCATTCCGAGACATGCAATGCACACATCATTCAAACTCTACCACGATCGCTTAACACACGGGGAAACATCTTGTTTCCTTCCAACTTCTCTAGGCAATCCTTCCCAACGAATCGCCTTTAACACTAAATCGTCATCCGCGATTTATCAAATCCACAAATCCGAGCACTAAAACTTGCTCAATCCCTCACATCGGGAAAACTCAACCGATCTCATACCGAGATATCAATTCCTAGCGTACCATACCAAGTACATCGCTAGTAACAACCACAATAAAGTCAACACCCGAACCGATGAAGACCGAGTAAAAGTGAATCCTTACGGATAACACTTACCACTCAACAACCCTTGTAGTGCGCAAACACGGCTAATACGCAACTACCACAAATACGTTAGAAAACACGAATATTGCATCACAATTTCACACCAAAATGGCCGAAACAATCCGATATTCACGTCCCAAATCACAACGCAATGAATGGTACTCTCATTTCCCACCGGTACTCGCATTTCCCGATAATGTTATACCATGACGATATAACAATACTCCTAACACATAACCAAAATCCAAAGGGAACGATTCCCGCGAATGAACCATTAGCCACGCAGACGCAACTAGTATGCACCACTAGTCCCTTGGGTGGTATCGTCACCCGAACTTTAAACCCACCCATCCCACACGCTCTTTTGGCCTCAATCACAACGAGTAGTGCAACATCGCGCACTGCTACACTATAGTGAATCCTGACAGGAATACACTAACCATTCACCCCAAACAACAAGTATATTCACATACTTAGAAACATTCCATTCACTTGGAATCTTTGCACACGCATTATACATACGTGAGCACAACTCCATCACTATCGAGCAAGAGCCACCTATATCGAACGTAGGCACAAAACAATAATTCTCTAGAAGAGAATTCGACACACACATCCCTTAACCGAGGGATCTCACCTTGCTCGTCAAACACGTCCATTATCTCTCAACGAGATTTACCACATTACCACCTTGGTGATAATTTAAATCCAAATCATAAGTACAATTTAACCGAAATTGTACTCTACCACAAATTGACCAAATCTAGGTCGCGACACCAATTCCGGATCTACTAAGAGCATCATCCAAAATCTCACACTAAAACCTTCTCGTGCGGGAGTGTAACTCCCCCACTTGGAACTACGTTCCATAACCGCCTCGACGTGGTAACATCATCCGCGATAATTACCACTATCCGCCATACGTGACCAATCTCTCCATCGGCCATAACACTCGAATTCTCACGAATTCATTTCGTACACTAGAAATCACCGTCACCCGTTGACTTTATTTAAACAACGACACAAAACCAACACAACACGCACCTTGTACAACCGTACAATGCTACCGAAAGGTAGACTTTACTAACAATTGGGTTTACACGACCCATCACCCCATCTCGCTCCAACCTTGGGCACACGAAGGATTTTAACCTATCCTTAAACTATTCGAACGAAGAGTTCACCACAATTTACACAACTTTACTCTCGCAATCATCAAATTGCTATAGTTTGTCAAATTTCCACCTAGTCACTCATGTACCTAAGGGTTTCTCTCCGGTACCCTTAGTACAATGTAACCGCAACACCATCGGAGTCGAACACCACGCTAGTAGGTATGAAACAGGCACCTACCCGTAGACTCCATTACCAACATTCATCGAGATCCAAAACATTCGACCTCTAGGGTTTCATCCACCCGACGAACCTCACGGTTCATCAACTTCAACACGAGAGCGAACACGCTCTAACATCCGAACACCAAAGCCCATTCCCATAGCTTGGTAGAAACACTCTCCAAACACTAAGGAATGCTTGGTTGCACCAAGTCTTACGCCCTTCATCCAACAATCAAAACGTCACCATAGGGTAATTCCATTAGGAACGTCACCCATAACAATTACATGCACAACACAATGCATTCAACAAACTCGAACTCATCGGCACATAATAAATATTCAAAGGACATATTTATTAAAATGAAATGTACCTTAACGTCTCCTTGCCGCACCCGTCCCCGCTAACTCAGGACATTCCGACTTACGATGTCCTTCTTCTTGGCAATGGAAGCACACCATGCCATCACCCTTTGGTACCGAACATTCCCAATACTTGTGACCCCTCATGCCACAATTGTAACATCTAGACGCACTAGAATCTAATATACCCATCCGTGTACCACTCGTGCTCACGCTCGGACCCTTAGTCCTCTTACTTGGAGCACCATACGAAACAACCCTTCTCTCACTTGAAGGTTCACCCATCTTCGGTCGCGAATATGACTAGAAACCTCTAGCCAAGTCGAATAATTCTGCAAACGATCTCGCTTGACCTCGGCTAATTTTACTCTTCAAGTCATCATTTAAGGTCCGATAGAAATCCCCCATCAACAAATGATCATTCCCCAAATACTCCGGACAAAAACGAGCCTTCGCCATAAAGGTCGTTTTGAGAGTATTCAAGTCCATAGAACCCTGTTGCAAATTTCGCAACTCATTACGCATTTCCGATAAATCGGCTGAAGTCCGGAACTCCTCGAAGAATTCCTTCTTAAATTCGTCCAATGATAACGACATAAACGTTTCGCCACCGACAAGATCAATCTTACCATCCAACCAATCCTTCGCCCTACCCCGCAACAAACTAGTAGCGAGTCTTGTCCTCTTCTCAGGAGGGCATTCAATAGTACGAAAACACCCTTCGACATCCCAGATCCAAGTTGTGCTTATCAAAGGATCCGGTTTCCCGTCATACATTGGGGGTTTAGTCCTCATGAAGTTCTTAAGACAACGCTCCATTCCACTACTACCTTGAAGTTCGGAATACTTCCTATCAATTTCTTCTCGAAACGCACTCATTTGCTCCGCAACGGCGGCTGCAACTCTAGAGTTAAACTCCACGTCGTTCGTCTCGATCCCGTTTTCTGTCGCCATTCTAAGGAATGCAAAAGCGATTAGATCACGAATGTATGAAGCACACACACAATACCGTCCCCATCTTGCTAAACACTCGTCGTATGCCACTTGCTAGACACGATTTGCACCCGTAATAAGGTTTGCAAGTCCTTATTATGCACACACGCCGTATCAACTCGTTAGTACAACGACCGCTTCGCTCGATGATATAAACAAACACAAACAAAATTCTACGCGATATAAACACACGCGAGAATTACACGACAACACAATAATATATTAATAATATCCGCATTACTAATATAAACGTTAGCCCACCAACAAACAAGGCACTAACTATAACCCATTCCGACCCGTAATCCTACAAGTCCCGTAACAGATTAAGCACACACAAAAGTCTAAGTTTAGGCACCTATCTCAAGTCACCTAAATCCCTTAGACCATGCTCTGATACCACTTGTAACAACCCAACCCGTTAACCGACCAAAAATGCAGCATAAAAAAAAATTCAAAACTGAGCTGTCCAGATGTGGTGCGCGGCGCGCACACTGGCAGACCGCTGTCCACTTTTTCCAATTTTCGTAAAAAGATCTCTTGCTTCCCGACACTTTTAGACCAAACGCTTTTCACAACATTTTATATTAGTTAAAACTAACACGTTCCAATAATAAAATGAGTTTTACGAGACCAGGCCCACATCGACCGTTTTACGACTTTCGTACAAAATACAAGTTTTCGACCACACGACTTCTAATACAAAATAAAGCCGAGCATGGCGATTGGGGATACGCTACCCAATCCTATCCAATCCAAAAGCACGATCTTCTAAAGCAAACTACGCAAGTCCACTAGTTCCCACGCTTACCCGAGCCACCGTCCCCATGCAAATCTATAAAAATGTAAACAATGAGAGGGTAAGCTAACGCTTAGTGAGTGAGAATATACTACATACATATATATGCATAAAATGGACACGCCACACCATAATAATCAAAAAACACATACCGGAGCATCCAAGCATAAAGGCAAGCTAATCTAAGCATACCGTACGACCGGTATACAACAAGCTAAAAATATCAACAACGTAAGTTCACCTACGATGATATGAACAACGCCATCAAGCTACACCCGGGGGTTAGCTACATCACAACAATACGAAAAACATCGATGTTCACAACATCCACTATTATTCAAGATCTCAAGGTTAGCCCAACGAATGGTATCGTCAACATCGAACTTAATTCCCATCCATCCTAATAAATGTGGTATCGTCAACATCGAACTTAAACCCACATATGAGGTATCGTCAACATCGAACTTAAACCCTCATCGAATGAATTTATGTGGTATCGTCAACATCGAACTTAAACCCACATATGAGGTATCGTCGACATCGAACTTAAACCCTCATCGAATGTCACTACAATAGTGGTATGGCTTCGTCAACATCGAACTTTAAATCCATACATGAGGTATCGTCAACATCGAACTTAAACCCTCATCAAAACGAACCAACAATATACTCTAGGTTATGGTATCGTCAACATCGAACTTTAACCCATACCCCACAAGAAAATAAATCATATACATACATATATAATTATTTCACTCACAAGCCCATGTGATAAAGTACACACGAAGTGTGCACCTCGCCAAAGGTGGTCAACCAAAATGCACAACCGTGCCAATTGGACATGTATACAAGTCCATCAAATCCACCTATATGTGAAGTGAGCTCTATAGCCGAGGTTCACTTCACCCAACCCACACCCATCCTACACATATATATGCACATAGGATATTAACACTCACCTTGTCGCCTTGATGAATGCTTCCAAGTAATCCGCAACTCGTCAATGGAAAGTACCTATTCCATTATCACAATTACAACAACACACTTAGAGTGGATTTACAACCAACACAATTCGACACTTAGTGCAAATTCGAACAATTGCACTAACAAACACAAAACGCGCCTAAACTAACCAATAATCACTAATACTAATGACAATGGTCCTAATATGCCAAATTAACCCAATCATAAGTGTAAAACACTTAAAATTCTCAAAACCACCCATGAACCCTAATTTTCACTCAATTCAAAATTAGTCTTTCAAACACCAAATGGGTTCCAATACTTCCATAATCACTAACCTAGTGATTAATTTCAATTACAAGTTCTAACCATGGCCAATTTTTTCACCAACCCAAAATCCACCAACAATAACAATAAACTCGATTACTAGCATCACTAAACTCACTTCATGAGTTAAAATGGGTTTCTCAACAATTTAATTTCAAACCCTAACTTGAATATCAAAATCAAACAATGAAATTCGGAGTTAGAACTTACCACAATAACCAAAATGTAGCTAAGAACGAGGTGAACAACTTTAAAACCCGAGCTTTTGATCAATTCGAACTCCTTCTTCACCAAAACCCTAAATCTCTCTCTAGAAATCTCCCTCTCTCTCTAAGATACTTGAGAGTGCTTGTGGATGTGAAATATGATCTAAAAGTGGATCCAACCCAGCTGATAAGGCCTGAGATCTGGCCTCAAGTGAAAAGACTAAAAAGCCCCTCATTAAACTTAAAATAGAAAAAGGCTGAATTCTGTCGTAGGCCAAGTGCGCGGCGCGCACACCTTATGGTGCGCGGCGCGCACCCATGTCTGGGCAGATTCTGACCTTTTAACTTTTACACTATGCTTCATCCACTATACGTACATCATTTAAACTCTATGTGCCATAGATTTTAGGGTCTTACATAAAAGAACCAAGAAGTACTCCAAGGGTAAAATTTTGAGTTGGGGCTATTTCAAGGAGATCAATTGTTTTGCGATCAAGAGGGAAGGCGAAGTTGATTATATGGCACGTCCAAGTCACTTCAAAACTCTACCGTACTTCGAGATCATGCAACTTACGAAGCTGAAGATGTTGAACGCTGAAGTTAGTGACCTTTCCCAATGGTTTCAGAGAAAGTTAAGAACTGAGTATAGAACAAGAAAGTGGGATATCTTCAAGTCAACGACCGCTAGGTTTTCCATACACTTGACAAAGAAAAATTCTAAGGGAGGACCTATCCGTGTTGTTAAGTTCCGTCCAACTAAGTATATGAAACAATCTCCCTTGATGCCATTTCCCAAGGATATCTGTAAGAAATTCAGATGGTGGTTCTATGATGAGTTGTCGGAAGAAGCAGTGATTCTGCCTGCAATTGAGAAAGAAGATGGTAGCATACAGTTTGACAATGTGAGGATCTTAGATCCTATGTGGCTAAGAAACTTATCGAGATTTGATGTGGAGACTCTTCACCGCCATCACATTACATTTAGAGATGACAGAAAGGAGGAAGCTATTAGATATCAACGTGTTATTGATGTTTATTATGCCTACCTCAACAAAGAAAGTGATGCTCAAAGCTCAAACCAAGTTCAAGCCAGTTGATCCGTGTCTGATACTGTTTTGCTAGTTTGTTTTTAGTTTTTGATGTTTGTTTATGCGAGAGAGAGAGAATCTGGATCTGTAATAACTTTACTAAACTGTTTGTGTTTATGAACTTGCATGGTTTATGGATGTTTACTTAATTGTAATAGATGTTCTAGGTCCTAGGGGGAGTTGTTGATGCATTTTATGCAAGTCCCTAGACATCTACCTACGTCCATTGCAGGTACAATAGTTTACAGGCCACCATGATCGCTCGTTATTATCCTATCCGTGTTTGTATGTGATTACAGGAACTGCAGGAACGAGATTTGGATGTTTGACTATGTTAGACTTAGTCAGACGTACGAGTGAAGCCTCACTCGTACGGCTGACAGGCTCATACGCACGGTTGATGCTGAGCTAAGTCACAATTATAACCTAAATGAGAAGACACGAGTGAGTGATCACCCGTACGGCTGATGAAGCCAACTTGTACGTGTGACGGATGACTCATACGGGTGAGTCAATAGCAGGGGTATATAAAGTCTTATGTTCTTCATTTTAGGTAAAGCCTCTCATTTGTTACACACACTCAGATCTGGCGAGCTCCTCCGATTCTCTCTCAGCCCAAATCACCCAGGTGGTGAATAATAGCTCTAGGTGTTGATCTAATCACACTTGATTTAGTTGTGGTTTGACTAAATTAATCCCAAAAAGCTTAACCTATTCACTAGAGGGTTTGATTCACTTATTCCACCATTGTGTGAATAAAATCTGTTGATTTATAAGTTTCTAGTCATGTTTCATCAGTACGGTTATTTAAAAATCGCGAAGCAACCTACGGGGGAGAAAAGGATACGAACCTACTCTGCTAAGCATTATGAAAAATGGTTTTGTACACGAGATAGGTGTACTGTATTTAAATCTTGTGGTCTATCAAAATGATGAATTTTATTGTTTATGATAAACCTATGAACTCACCACCCTTTTGGTTGACACTTGAAAGCATGTTTATTCTCAGGTATGAAAGAAATCTTCCGCTGTGCATTTGCTCATTTTAGAGATATTACTTGGAGTCATTCATGACATATTTCAAAAGACGTTGCATTCGAGTCATTGAGTTCATCAAGATTATTATTACGTCAATTATAGTTGGATGTATTATGAAATGGTATGCATGTCGTCAACTATTGATATAAAGAAAGTTTGTCTTTTAAAAACGAATGCAATGTTTGTAAAATGTAACATTTAGAGGTCAAATACCTCGCAATGAAATCAGCTATTGTGAATCATTTATAATGTATATGAACGGGTCCTTTCATAGGCCCATTTGAATTATGAGCCTTGTTCTAGCTCACATGTTGAACACTCAAAAATCCGCCCCTGATCATGATCAATTTGATTTTTATCTGTAACAGCAATTAAAGTATCATCGTCAACAATGGCCCCATCCAAATCGCCTCTAACCATATCAATAGTCTCATTTTATACAAGTTGAGGACCCATCGGTGTATCACTCTGCAAATGTGTTTCTACATCATCGATACAAATTTGTTCATCCATGTCAAAATTATCTCTAGGTGTTGTCTTGATCACAAATTTCCAATGTTTACGAACAGGATCTGCAACATAGAATACTTGTTGTGCTTACGAAGCTAGGATATAAGGCTCTTTAGTTTGCTTCAGACCTCGAAAATCGAGTGTCGTAAACCCATTCTCATCAACTTTTATCCTGGAACCACTTGATATCCAATCATAATGGAACAAAACAACTTTCTTCTCATCACCATACTATCTCGATTATATCTTTTAAAACACCGTAGTAAATGACATCTCCCACAATAGGATCGTTATCTCTAGCACTCGAGAAGCTACTTGTTAGAGCCTGAAGTATGACTCCGCTATTTTGTGTTGTCCTATTCTTCTCTAAATCTTTAATGTGAAATCGGAAACCATTTATGATATATCCCTTATATTTCTTTACAACCTCATTTGGACCGTTTGCCAATGTCTCTATATCACTTGTGATTATGTTATCCCGACTAGTCATGTCCTCATCAACCTGATTTGAGGCAATTTGTTTATACAGTAATAAGTTTGGCTCAGTTATATCATCACTACATTATCGTAATAAAACTAGCGAAAATAACTTACGTAATCAGGCAGCCACTCCTCAAACTCCTGACTATGTAAATGTTGAATGTCACGCTTACGTTTTTTTTGAATTTTGATGACTAAGAATATTCAGATGCTTTCTGCAATTAAAGTAACAAAAAGAAAATAATGTGCATTATCGTCAAAATTACACAATGTCATATAAAAAAATAATCTCATAACATAGTAAATTTAAATAACTTACGTTTGTAAGAAATCCATTTCACTACAATTGAACATCACATGTGAGTGTGCAATAGCCAAAGTGTCGTAGCCGAGTTTTACTACGTTTGTTGCACCAATTGGTCAACCAGGCATACATAATATTGGTAAGACAGTATCATCACCACCATCATCATGATTTCGGCTAGTCTTATTATGTATGGTCTCGACATCACTGGCTAAATACAGAGAACAAAATGACAAACACTCTTCCACTAAATATCCTTCTGCAATTGAACCCTCAGGTTTACTCTTGTTTCGCACATAAGATTTTAATGTACCGAAATACCTGAGTGGTCAAAAAAAGTTTATATCAGATTCAAAAAAAAAAGTTGTATTCAAACGAGTATAATTTACTACAGCATAAATGGTCACCTCTCGATTGGATACATCCAATGGTAATGAACAGGTCCCCCTAATCTGGCCTCTGAAGCTAGATGAACCGATAGATGAATCATGACGTCAAAAAATGATGGTGGAAAAATCCTTTCTAAATCACAAAGTATTTTTCCAATATCTTTTTCCATGTTAAATAAATCATTAGGATTAAGAACTTTTAAGCATAATTGTCTGTAGTACCGACATAACTTCATGATAACATAACGCATATACTTCGGTAAAATATTTCTTATTGCCACGGGAAGCAACTGCTGCATCAAAATATGATAATCGTGACTTTTTAGGCCTAACATTTTTGGAGTAGGTTTTACCTGAATGCATCTATAAATATTAGCAGCATAACCATCTGGCACTTTCACCTCTTTTAGCACATTACAAAATTTTTCTTTTTCTTTTTTATCCATTTCGAAACATGCAGGAGGCAAATACACTTTGCCATTTGATAAAGGTTCTGGATGAAATTCATGTCTAATACCCATTTCTTCCAAATCACGACGTCCTTTTAAATGATCCTTGGTCTTTCTATCTATATTCATTAACGTTCCAATGAGACTGTCAAATACATTCTTTTCAGTATGCATTACGTCTATATTATGACGTATTAAGTTATTTTTCCAGTATGGTAACTGAAAAAAATACTTCTCTTCTTCCAATTATATGGTAAGGATGGGTTATCCTTCACAAGTTTTCCAAATTTTATTTCAAAACCTTTCAGCTACGCAAGCACTTGTTCCCATGTTAAGCTACGCGGTGGCCCTTTACGTTCTTCTGTGCCATCAAAAGAATCTTTATCCATACGGAAAGGATGCAACGATTCCAACCAGCGACGATGTGCCATGAAGATTTCTTTGTAGGAGTTTGATAACCGTGTTGATCTGGTTTCCTTATGGCATGAAGGACAAGCTAATTTACCTTTAGTGCTCCAACCCGGTAAATTCACATATGCAGGAAAGTCACTTACCGTCCATAACAAAGAAGCGCGCAGTGTGAAGTAACTCTTAGTTGATGCGTCATAAGTATTAACTCCAGTATCCCGCAACTCTTTCAAATCATCAACTAGAGGTTGCATATAGACATCTATATTATTACCTGGAGCAGATGGACCGGGTATAAGTAAACTTAGGAATATAAAAGGTTTTTCCATGCACAACTATGTAGGTAGATTATATGGCATCAAAACAACAGGCCATGTACTATGTGAAACACTCATGCTTCCAAAAGGGTTAAACCCATCACTCGCCAAACCAAGCCTCACATTACGAGGTTCTTTAGAAAATTCCTTATTCTCATAATCGAATGTTTTTTAGGCTGGTGAATCTGTGGGATGACTTAATCTACCATCTTTCGTATGACTCTCTTCATGCCATCTCGTCGACCCGGCCGTTTTAGGCGACATAAACAATCTTTGCAAGCGTGGTATGAGTGGAAAATAACGCAACACTTTTGCTCCAACCTTCTTAGCTTTATAATCACCATCATTATCAGCTTCTGTGGTTGACTCATTTTCAGAATCATTATTAATTTGTTTATATCTTGAGGCCTGACATATGTCACACTTAATTTTGTCCTTGTTTTCTTTCCAGTAAAACATACAATCATTTGTACAAGCATCAATTTTCTCATAACCTAGACCCAAATCTCTTATTATCTTACTTAATTCATACAATGACTTCGGTATGACAGCATGAGGGAAGGCTTCCCTCATTGTGTCATGAATCATGCTGAATCCTTTTTCATTACATTTTCCAACACATTTTGAATGGAATAGTCTAACAATGAGCGAAAGAACAGAGAACTTACAGTCGGGATATAATTCTTTCTTTGCATCTTCCAATACTTTATTAAACTTTTCAGCATTTAAGTTTGGTACAGTCTGATTTTCAGTTTGCTGGATATCATCTTCATCTTCATCTTCATCTTCATTTTCAAACACATTGAAGACGCATTGGGCCAATGCTTGCATATCATCTTCATCAGCATTTTCAAACGTTGGTGTATCATCCGGTTCGAAATACACATTTGGAATTTTATAACCTTCGAAAAACCCATCACATAGCAAATGTGTTTTAGCCTGAACCAGATCAACCCATTTGTGATTACCGTAATATTTGCACGGACAATATATATGACCATCTTTTTCCCTTTTTAGAGAAAATACGTTCTATAAATTTGTCAAGTCCTTTTTCGTATGCAGGGGAAGATCTACACAAGGACATCCAAGTCGAGTCCATCATATATAGACCTGTATTCTACAAACACATTTAATTGGACATAAATTAACGTGGTTCAAAATCAAAGATTGTATTGTAAGAATTAAGGGGTATGGACATGAAACAAAAGAAATTAACCTGGTTCAAAATCAAAGATTCAAAATTAAGGGGTATGGACAAAGCGTATGAAACAAGCTCACCCAATTTTTCAATGATTGCAACTTATATCTTCAATTACCTATTAACTGATTAATAATCGATGATTGAAATTAACTTAGATCTGCAAACACATCTTCAAAAACTGATGATGATTGCAATTGCAATTAAATACGTACGATGTTATTATAAATTGTTAATAGTAATAGTAATAATAATAATAATTATTATTATTATATGATGATTTTGATACATCTAATAAGATCTAATACTATAAGTTTAAGATAAAGATTCAAATAATTAATAAAATATAAAATAATATACATAATGTAGGTTAAAAGTTGGCCGGTGGTGTACGGATCATCACCCTTATGGTTTAGGCCAGGTATAGGGTTATGGTACATGGTTTAATGTTTATGGTATATAGGATATATAGGATTTAAGGTATCGGGTTTAGGATTAAGTGTTTATGATTTAATGTGTACGTTTACGGTATATGGTATAGGGTTTAGGGTTTATAAACCCTAAACCCTAAACCCTGAACCCCAAACATTTAATCATAAACCCTAAACCCTGTCCCTAACCCTAACCCTAAACCAAAAACTCTAAACCCTACACCCTAAATCTTATACCATAAACACTAAACCATGTACACTATGCCCTAAACCATAAGGGTGATAATCCGTACAGGTATAGGGTTAGGGTACATGGTTTAATGTTTATGGTATATAGGATATAAGATTTAGGGTATCGGGTTTAGGATTAAGTGTTTATGATTTAATGTGTACATTTACGGTATATGGTTTAGGGTTTAGGGTTTAGGTTTTAGGATTTAGGGTTAAGTGTCTATGATTTAATGTTTAGGGTTTAGGGTTTATAAACCCTAAACCCTGAACCCCAAACATTAAATCATAGACACTTAACCCTAAACCCTAAACGCTAACCCTAAACCAAAAACTCTAAACCCTATACTCTATATCTTATACCATAATCACTAAACCATGTACCCTAAACCCTATACCCTAAACCATAAGGGTGATGATCCGTACATGTATAGGGTTAGGGTACATGGTTTAATGTTTATGGTGTATATAGGATATAGGATTTAGGGTATCGAGTTTAGGATTAAGTGTTTATGATTTAATGTGTTCGTTTACGGTATATGGTATAGGGTTTAGGGTTTAGGGTTTAGGGTTTAGGGTTTAGGATTTAGGGTTAAGTGTCTATGATATAATGTTTAGAGTTTTGGGTTTAGGGTTTAGGGTTTATAAACCCTAAACCCTGAACCCCAAACATTAAATCATAGACACTTAACCCTAAGCCCTAAACCAAAAACTCTAAACCCTATACTAAATCTTATGCCATAAACACTAAACCATGTACCCTAAACCCTATACCCTAAACCATAAGGGTGATGATCCGTACAGGTATAGGGTTAGGGTACATGGTTTAATGTTTATGGTATATAGGATATAGGATTTAGGGTATCAGGTTTAGGATTAAGTGTTTATGATTTAATGTGTACGTTTACGGTATATGGTATAGGGTTTAGGGTTTAGGGTTTATAAACTCTAAACCCTGAACCCTGAACCCCAAACATTAAATCATAAACCCTAAACCCTAACCCTAAACCTTAACCCTAACCCTAAACCAAAAACTCTAAACGCTATACACTAAATCTTATACCATAAACACTAAACCATGTACCCTAAACCCTATACCCTAAACCATAAGGGTGATGATCCGTACACCACCAACTTTTAGGCACACCACCAAAAACCAAACCCTACACATTAAACCACAAACCCTAAACCATAAACCATATACCAACCCTGTAGTGACCCGAACTTTTCCATGTTTATTTATATTAATTGAATTTGATAATTACATGATTAAGTGTTTCCAACATGTTAAGAAATCAAACTTGTTAAGACGTGATTAATTGAAATATGTTTCATATAGACAATTGACCACCCAAGTTGACCGGTGATTCACGAACGTTAAAACTTGTAAAAACTATATGATGACATATATATATATATATGGTTACATATATAGTTAACATGATATTATGATAAGTAAGTATCTCATTAGGTATTTTAACTATGTGTATATACATAAAAATGAGACTATTGAATTAAGAAAACTCAAAAACGATATATATAACGATTATCGTTATAACAACGTCTTACTAAATACATATGAATCATAATAAGATATTGATACACTATGTTTAATCATGAAATGATAAGTAAACATGTCATTAAGTGTATTAACAATGAACTACATATGTAAAAACAAGACTACTAACTTAATGATTTCGAAACGAGACATATATGTAACGATTATCATTGTAACAACATTTAACTGTATATATATCATACTAAGACATATTAATATATCATAATATCATGATAATGTAATAATTTAATATCTCTTTAGATATTATAGACAATAGGTTAACAACATTTAACAAGATCGTTAACCTAAAGGATTCAAAACAACATTTACATGTAACGACTAACGATGACTTAACGACTCAGTTAAAATGTATATACATGTAGTGTTTTAATATGTATTCATACACTTTTGAAAGACTTCAAGACACTTATCAAAATACTTCTACTTAACAAAAATGCTTACAATTACATCCTTGTTCAGTTTCATCAACAATTCTACTCGTATGCACCCGTATTCGTACTCGTACAATACACATATTTTAGATGTATGTACTATTGGTATATGCACTCCAATGATCAGCTCTTAGTAGCCCAAATGAGTCACCTAACACACGTAGGAACCATCATTTGGCAACTAGCATGAAATATCTTATAAAATTACAAAAATATTAGTAATCATTCATGACTTATTTACATGTAAATAAAATTACACATCCTTTATATCTAATCCATATACCAACGACCAAAGACACCTACAAACACTTTCATTCTTCAATTTTCTTCATCTAATTGATCTCTCTCAAGTTCGATCTTCAAGTTCTAAGTGTTCTTCATAAATTCTATAAGTTCTAGTTTCATAAAATCAAGAATACTTCCAAGTTTGCTAGCTTACTTCCAATCTTGTAAAGTGATCATCCAACCTCAAGAAATCTTTCTTATTTACAGTAAGATATCTTTCTAATAAAAGGTAATACTCATATTCAAACTTTGATTCAATTTCTATAACTATAACAATCTTATTTCGAGTGGAAATCTTACTTAAACTTGTTTTCGTGTCATGATTCTGCTTCAAGAACTTTCAAGCCATGCAAAGATCCTTTGAAGCTAGATCTATTTTTATCATTTTCAGTAGGTTTATCCGCAAAACCTGAGGTAGTAATGATGTTCATAACATCATTCGATTCATATATATAAAACTACCTTATTCGAAGGTTTAAACTTGAAATCACTAGAACATAGTTTAGTTAATTCTAAACTTGTTCGCAAACAAAAGTTAATCCTTCTAACTTGACTTTTAAAATCAACTAAACACATGTTCTATATCTATATGATATGCTAACTTAATGATTTAAAACCTGGAAACACGAAAAACACCGTAAAACCGGACATACGCCGTCGTAGTAACACCGCGGGCTGTTTTGAGTTTGATAATTAAAAACTATGATAAACTTTGATTTAAAAGTTGTTCTTCTGGGAAAATGATTTTTCTTATGAACATGAAACATTTTCCAAAAATCATGGTTAAACTCAAAGTGGAAGTATGTTTTTCAAAATGGTCATCAAGACGTCGTTCTTTCGACTGAAATGAATACCTCTTACAAAAATGATGTGCAACTTATATTTCCGAATATAAACCTATACTTTTTCTGTTTAGATTCATAAAATAGAGTTCAATATGAAACCATAGCAATTTGATTCACTCAAAACGGATTTAAAACGAAGAAGTTATGGGTAAAACAAGATTGGATATTTTTTGATTGTTGTAGCTACGGGAAATATTATAACAAATCTATATTAATCATATTCTAGATAACTTATATTGTATTATACATGTATTCTAATATATTATGTAATCTTGGGATACCATAGACACGTATGCAAATGTTTTGGCATATCATATCGACCCATCTATATATATTATTTGGAACAACCATAGACACTCTATATGCAGTAATGTTGGAGTTAACTATACAGGGTTGAGGTTGATTCCAAAAATATATATACTTTGAGTTGTGATCTAGCCTGAGACGTGTATACACTGGGTCATGGATTGGGTCAAGATAATATATATCAATTTATTTTCTGTACATCTGTAACACCTCAGGTAAAACGTTCCCCGTAGCATGATATTGTCCGCTTTGCAGATATAGGGACGTACCCTCGTCTCCCCCGTAGGTTGCTCACGGATTTTTCTTAGCGACCAAACACGACGAGCACTTTCCCTGGAGGTCACCCATCCTGGTAGTGCTCTCGCCTGAGCACGCTTAACTGCAGAGTTCTCATGGGATTTGCTGCGCTTGTGGTCCCAAAAAGCGTCATGCTAGGAAAGGTCTCCACATGCTTCGTTCCCCTCTCCAACCGATGTGGGACGGATGTAACACGGATGTTACAACATCTAACTATGGACAACTAGTTGTAGGTTACTAACGAGGACAGCTGACTTAGTAAACTTAAAACATTAAAACGTATTAAAAATGTTGTAAATATATTTTGAACATACTTTGATATATATGTACATATTTGTTATAGGTTCGTGAATCGACCAATGGCCAAGTCTTACTTCCTGACGAAGTAAAAATCTGTGAAAGTGAGTTATAGTCCCACTTTTAAAATCTAATATTTTGGGATGAGAATACATGCAGTTTTATAAATGTTTTACGAAATAGACACAAGTAATTGAAACTACATTATATGGGTGAATGATCGAAGCCGAATATGCCCCTTTTGCTTGGTAGCCTAAGAATTAGTAAATCGATCTACTAATTGACGCGAATCCTAAAGATAGATCTATTGGGCCTAACGAACCCCATCCAAAGTACCAGATGCTTTAGTACTTCGAATTCGTTTTTATCATGTCCGAAGGATTTCCCAGAATGATAGGGGATATTCTTATATGCATCTTGTTAATGTCGGTTACCAGGTGTTCACCATATGAATGATTTTTATCTCTATGTATGGGATGTATATTGAAATATGAAATCTTGTGGTCTATTATTATGATTTGATAATATATAGGTTAAACCTATAACTCACCAACATTTTTGTTGACGTTTTAAGCATGTTTATTCTCAGGTGATTATTAAGAGTTTCCGCCGTTGCATACTAAAATAAGGACAAGACTTGGAGTCCATGCTTGTATGATATTATGTAAAAACTGCATTCAAGAAACTTATTTTTGATGTAATATATTCTTATTGTAAACCATTATGTAATGGTCGTGTGTAAACGGTATATTTTAGATTATCATTATTTGATAATCTACGTAATGCTTTTTAAACCTTCATAGATAAAGGTTATGGTTGTTTTAAAAATGAATGCAGTCTTTGAAAAACGTCTCATATAGAGGTCAAAACCTCGCAACGAAATCAATTAATATGGAACGTTTATAATCAATATGAACGGGACATTTCAGTTGGTATCCGAGCGTTGGTCTTAGAGAACAAGAAATTTGCATTAGTGTGTCTTATCGAGTTTGTTAGGATACATTAGTGAGTCTGGACTTCGACCGTGTTTTCTTTAAAAACGATTGCTTAACACTTTTGTTGGAAACTATATATTATTAACATATAAATATTATGTGATATATTAACCTCTTAATGTGTTTGATATTGTGTGATAGATGTCTACCACTAGTACAAATCCCATCGATTCACTAATAATAATGAAGAGTCGAATATATTTTGGGAAGATTCACAAATTCCCGAAGAGAAACCAGAAGAAGAGGAACCGGAAGAGGAGGAACCGGAAGAGGAGGAACCGGAAGAAGAGGAACCGGAAGAAAAGGAACCGGAAGAGGAGGAACCGGAAGAAGAGGAACCGAAAGAGGAGAAACCGGAAGAGTTCCGGAGGAAGAAATATTGATACCTATAGTAAATCGATTAAATAAAAGAAAATCCTCAACCAACGGACCAAAGTTAATAATGGTCAATGGTGTTTCCGCCGAGGAAGCAAAATATTGGGAAGATTATCAATTTTTCGATGAATCGGATCCCGATGAAGATTCCGATGATGTTATAGAAATTACCTCGACCCAATTTAATAAAGCGAAAGAAAATAATAAGGGAAAAGGTATAAAAATAGAGAAACCTGATTCCAACCCCGATGAACTTTATATGTATCGACAACGTCCGTACTTCCTAAATTATAACAATAACCTAGTAACCTCTAAACCACAAGGTTTTATAAACCATTGTGGAAAACGACGGCTCGTATTAAAGGAACACCATATATCCCTAGAAAATTAGGAAAACGAACCAAGTCCGAAGAAGAAGAAACCAGTGATTTAGATTAAAGGGTTGTAATCATGTTGTGTATTATATGTATTGTAGTGTGCTTGTACTTTTATGTTCTATGTAAAAATTTCTTGTATTATTTGTTAATTATCTTTTACGAATCTAATCCTTGTCTATTTTACAGTATAAAAACAAAATGAACATTAAGGGTAGACAACCGAATATTTTAGAAGATCTACCAGAGGATATGATTGAGGAAATCTTGTCTAGAGTCGGTCAGAATTCATCAGAATAATTAATTATGGCAAAATTAACTTGTCAAAAATTTGAAAGAGTTTCTAGAAATGCCTTAGTTTATAAAAGGTTTTCCTTTGATAGGTGGGGTATATCACATTGGGGAAACCGTAAGTTACGCCGTGTTTTCTTTAAAGCGTTAAATACGGGCAACCCAAATGCAATTTTACGCTACGGGTTAAGAACTTATTTTGATTCAACATATCCCAACATAGGATTTCGTGAATTAGAAAGAGCTTCTAACATGCAACATAAAGAAGCATGTTATGCTTACGGGTTAGTGATGTTCGCTTCTTACCAAAGTGAGAAAAAGAACATCGGATTGTAACTTTTAAATAAAATCTTCCCACAAGTGACGGATACAGTAGTTGGGGTGAGAAACAAGGTTTTTAGATTATTACGGGGCTGTTGGACATTACGAAACCCTCATCCTTTTGACGACATTACAACATGCTGCCTAGCCAATGGTCATAATGGTTATTTTCCACAAGACCAAGGATGGGAAGTAGTCTTAGTAAAACCAGAATGCATGACTTGTTTCTGGACTTATGAATTACGTGTCTTTATTTCCTTTGCTGAACAACTTGCGTATTAACTAGATTTATCTTCAAAACTATCCTGTATCAAAGTGTACTATATTTCATGTTATATGTAATATAGCGATGTTATAAGTTTGAAGAATATTTATATGTGATATATTATTATAATCAGTTTTTTCATATGGAATTGTAGTAGTTGAATTGTATATTAGCTACTAAGTATAAACTTAACGGGTAGGTAGTACCCGAATTTAAACTTATAAAACGCTAATATGAAGAAAAAGCTTTTATAAATGAGTTCATATTATGCTACGAAATACTATTGACTACTCTTAATATTCTGTATGATTAACTCGATTCAGTTGGCTATTTTGAAGGAAATGGCACCAACTACTCGACACACCATGAATATGAGCGAAGAGGAATTTCGTACCTTTCTTGCTGCAAACATAGCCGCAGTACAGGCTGCGCTACATACCAACAATAACTCTGAATCTAGCAATGCAGCTAACGGCACAAGAAATCATGTAGGATGCTCCTACAAAGAATTCACTGCCTGCAAACCTTTGAAATTTGATGGAACCGAAGGACCAATTGGATTGAAACGGTGGACCGATAAAGTCGAATCGGTGTTTGCCATAAGTAAGTGTACTGAAGAGGACAAAGTTAAGTACGCTACGCATACCTTCACAGGTACTGCGTTAACGTGGTGGAACACCTATCTTGAACAGGTAGGACAAAATGCTGCTTACGCACTACCGTGGTCGGCATTCAAGCAATTGATGAACGAGCAGTACCGTCCTAGAAACGAAGTCAATAAACTCAAGGCAGAACTTAGAGAGTTACGAACACAAGGGTTCGACGTTACCACATATGAACGACGATTCACAGAGTTGTGTCTATTGTGTCCGGGAGCATTCGAAGATGAAGAAGAGAAGATCGACGCATTTGTAAAAGGGTTACCAGTAAGGATTCAAGAATATGTGAGTTCACACAAGCCCGCTTCTATATAGAAGGCAAGTCAAATGGCTCATAAACTCATAAATCAGATTGAGGAAAGAATTAAATAGCAGGCAACCGAAGAAGCCAACACAAAACTACTCAAGAGAAAGTGGGAGGAAAACAGTGACAAGAGTCACCAGTATAACAACAACAACAACAATTACAAGCACAATCGCAACAACTATCCCAACAACCGCAACAACAATCGCAACAATAACCGCAATCCTAACAATAACTACAACAAACATCCTAACAACAACAACAACTACAACAAACGTTTCAACAACAATAGCAACCCCAACAACAACCTCAATAACAACAACAGCAACAAAAACCAAAAACTGCCATGTCATAGGTGTGAAGAAAATCATCTGGGGTTTTGAACGACATTTTGCAATAGGTGTAAACGAAATGGTCATAGCGCGACAAAGTGTGAGGTCTACAGACTAAAGTTTAACAGAACTAAAGGAACAAATAATGTCAGAATAAGTAATGCCGAAACGAATAGTGTCGGAGCAAGTAATACCAACGTTGTTTGTTATAAATGTGGAAAACCGGGCCACATTATTAGAAATTTCCCGAATTAGGGGAATACTAATGGGCAGGGCCGTGGAAGAGTTTTCAATATTAATGCGGCAGAAGCACAGGAAGACCCGGAGTTTGTTACGGGTACGTTTCTTATTGACGATAAATCTGCTTATGTTTTATTTGATTCGGGTGCGGATAGAAGCTATATGAGTAGAGAATTTTGTGCTAAATTAAGTTGCCCATTGACACCTTTGGATAGTAAATTTTTACTCGAATTAGCAAACGGTAAATTAATTTCAGCAGATAATATATATCGGGAGAGAGAAATTAAATTGGGGGATGAAACGTTTAAAATTGATTTAATACCAGTCGAGTTAGGGAGTTTTGATGTAATAATTGGCATGGACTGGTTGAAAAAAGTGAGTGCAGAGGTTGTTTGTTACAAAAATGCGATTCGTATTATGCGTGAAAAAGGAAAACCATTAATGGTGTACGGAGAAAATAACAACGTGAAGTTAAATCTTATTAGTAGTTTGAAGACGCAAAAACTAATAAGAAAAGGTTGTTACGTCATTCTACACACATCGAGGAAGTTAAACCTAAAGAAAAGAACATCAGTGATGTTCCCGTCGCAAAAGAATTTTCCGATGTATTTTCGAAAGAATTACCAGGATTAGCCCCACATCGATCCGTTGAATTTCAAATAGACCTTGTACCAGGAGCTGCACCAATAGCTCGTGTTCCATACAGACTCGTACCCAGCGAAATGAAAGAATTACAAAGTCAGTTACAGGAACTTTTAGAGCGTGGTTTCATTCGACCAAGTACATCACCATGGGGAGCTCCTGTTCTGTTTGTTAAGAAGAAAGATGGTACATTCAGGTTGTGTATCGACTACCAAGAGTTGAATAAAATTACCATCAAGAACCGTTACCCATTACCGAGAATCGATGACTTATTTGATCAACTACAAGGCTCGTCGGTTTATTCGAAGATCGATTTACGTTTTGGATATCACTAAATGCGGGTGAAAGAGGATGACATTCCGAAGATTGCTTTTAAGACGCATTACGGTCATTACGAGTTTATAGTTTTGCCGTTTGGATTGACTAACTCACCAGCTGTGTTAATGGACCTCATGAACCGAGTGTGTGGGCCATATCTTGACAAGTTTGTCATTGTTTTCATCGATGACATACTTATTTACTCAAAGAATGATCAAGAGCACGAAGAACATTTGAGAAAAGTGCTAGAGTTGCTGAGAAAAGAAAAACTGTACGCTAAGTTTTCAAAGTGTGCATTTTAGTTGGAAGAAGTTCAATTCCTCGGTCATATAGTGAACAAAGAAGGTATTCAGGTGGATCCAGCAAAGATTGAAACCGTTAAAAAGTGGGAAACCTCGAAAACTCCGAAATACATACACCAATTTTTAGGGATAGCTGGTTATTACAGGAGATTCATCCAAGATTTTTCCAAAATAGCCAAACCCTTGACTGCATTAACGCATAAAGGGAAGAAATTTGAATGGAAGGATGAACAAGAAAAAGCGTTTCAATTGTTGAAGAAAGAGTTAACTACGGCACCTATATTGTCATTACCTGAAGGGAATGATGATTTTTTGATATATTGTGACGCCTCAAAGCAAGGTCTCGGTTGTGTATTAATGCAACGAACGAAAGTAATTGCTTATGCGTCTAGACAATTGAAGATTCACGAGCAGAATTATACGACGCATGATTTGGAATTAGGCGAGGTTGTTTTTGAAGGTATTTCGTATGCCCGAGAGACATATTAAATTAACGTGGCCACTATGTTATGATCCAAGTCGGTTCATACCCAATAACAAGCTTACCAACACTTTATATGTATTTATTTTAACGGTTGGATTGTTAAATAAATACGCGACACTTGAACTTTAGAAAATCGGTTTTCTAAAGCATAATCACTTGAGATAAATTATTTGGATAATTTATATATGATGTGGATTTAATTATTTATAGGTTTAAATAATTATGTTATGTTATATTTTATAAAATGGTTTATAAAATTATTGCTAGTAACAAATACATTTTATTTTATACAAGTTTTATAAAACTTGTAACAAGTTTTATAAAATCATTCTTGTTATAAAATAATGGATGGTGGGCAGATTTTGGAGCCCCAAGAAAGTCTATCCCATGCTTATTCTTGTTGCTTTCCATAACACAATTCCACATATACATGTCCTTTGACTATTAGCAAGAGATACATGCAATTGTACATCAAAATTCTGCACAAAACTCTCCTAAAACCCAGCTGAATTTGGTGGCCTTTTGGGAGGAATAAAGGGTTCTTCATTTGGTTATTGCAAGCTCAATTCAAGTGTTATTAAATCCTAACCAAAGGCTAGGTGTTGGTGCAAAAGCTTGGGGTATTTCTCCTTGAGGTTTCATCACTTTGAAGCTCCATTCTTCATCATCTTCATCATCTTCTTTTGAACTAACCCTCAACTAGCTTGAGGAGGTATAAACTCTAAACCCACTCTTAGTTTGTAAGTATGTTTCACAACTTGAACCTTATTGGGATTTAACTTTAATTGGTTAAAGATTTATAAGTTTCAAAATGGTAATCTACACGCTTCCGCAAATCTTATTTCTTGAATGATTATAAGTATTATGAAACTTGTTAAATCCCAACAATGGTATCAGAGCCATGTTGTTGAAATATGCTTCGAGATGGTTATTAAACCCACTATAATTTTGCATTCTATGAACATGCATGAAGTAGAATGTAAAATTTTCGGTTTTGGGTGGTTTGTCATTTTGGCCAAAATCACTTGTGATTCTGTACTGCCAATCACTTGTGATTCTGTACTGCCAATCACTTGTGATTCTATACTGCCAATCACTTGTAATTCTGTACTGACAATCACTTGTGATTCTGTACTGCCAATCACTTGTGATTCTGTATTGCCTATCTCTTATGTAGTTAAAGTTCACAATCTAAGCCTTGACCTTGTATTTGGTTGCATGCATGGTTGATTGATATTTATTCAATTGGTTTGTAATAATATTTATTCATTTGGCATGTAATAATTCATTTGGTTATGTAATTTATTTTATATTTGGTATGTAAAATAGATTAGGTTGTAATTTCATTTTTTAGACAAAATGTATTAGGATATATTTTGTAAAATGATGAAGAATGATGAAGACTTGAAGAACACATGAAGAAGCATTTGGATGCAAGGTTAAGTGGGAGATTTGAAGTCTCCTACTTTGTGTAATTACCCCTTATCCGGTGGCATTTGTTTTCGGCTAAACAAATGTCTACCAAAATGGCTTGATTGTGAACATATTTGTTTTGCATGCATGGTTGTTTATTGTATGATTGTGGATTGTATGTTTGTATGCTACAAGTTAATCACACAAGTTAACAACAAGCAAAATGGCAATTTAATTGGTTAAATTATACATTAATTAACGACATGCAAAACGACAATTTAATTGGTTAAATTAAAAATGGCTAAAAGGACATTAATAAACGGTTATTAAGAACATGATTAGGATCATATATATAAAATGGTTTATAGACATGAAAATGGATTTTCATAAGAACCATACACTAAATGCGTGTTGGTGTATGGCATAAAAGTTTTCTCAAACTAGAAATAATGAAAACTTAAAATCCCTTTAACACACTAGGTTAACAAGTTTAAACGCCATCCTATTGTATGACACTTAGACGTATTAAGGAACTTATAATGGGATAAAGGTCACCTAACCGTTATGAGCAAACTAATATGATTAAGGTAAATTTCGCACACTTGTGGGATAAAGGTCACCTAACCACTTGTATGTTAAGTTTACATGTCTAAACAAGTAGGACGACTTGATTTGGAAATCATGAACTTAGGGTCACCGAAGCATGATGAACAAATAGGCGTTGATGGGATAATATGTCATGCAAAAGGATTGCATGATCCCATAACTTAGAAGTTGCAAAAGGATTGCAATTGTCATATAATGACTACCTAGCTAAATCAAATGACGGGATAAAGGTCACCTAACCGAAATTTGGTTTACCGTTGGATTCTAAAAATTTAATATATATCAATTGGATTTAAAGGGTATTGATTGTTAAATTTAAAATCGATACTTAAATGAACTTTGTTAAATTTTGTAGATGGCCGCCAATAACAACAACATGCAAAACGCACCTATTAACTTGAACAACCTATCGTTAAGGTCTCTCCATGAGAAAGACAAACTCAACCATACGAACTTAATGGATTGGTTCCGCAATCTTAGGATTGTCCTCAAACTTGAGGATAAGGCGTATGTGTTGGAAGACCCCATTCCCGATCAACCCGACAAGGATGATACGGAAGGCATGGCTTATTGGGATAAGTATTGCACCGATTCGGTGCAAGTCGCTTGCCTAATGCTTGGGACTATGATACCCGAACTCCAAAAGGATTTCTAGCATCATACTGCATACGACATGATCACGCAATTGAAGGAGATGTTCCTTCAACAAGCTCGTGTCGAGCGCTTTGAAACGGTCCGAGCGCTTCATGCATGTCGTATGGACGACTCCCAATCCGTTTCATCTTATGTCCTTAAGATGAAAAGCCTCATTGATCGTGCAAACCATCTTAATCTCAACATATCTAATGAGCTAGCCACGGATCTTATCCTAAACTCCTTGTCAAAGAGGTTTGACCAATTTGTAATTAATTACAATATGAATGGGATGGATAAGACCATTGGCGAACTTCATGACATGCTTAGGACGGCAGAAACTAGCATGGGTAAGAGGGCTTCACCCGTGCTAATGATCAATGATGGTGGGTCCAAAGGTAATAACACCTCTAAGCCAAAGGCGGCTAAGAGGAAAGGACCCGCCCATAAAGGCAAGGAAAAGGGGAGGATGGTTACCCCAACCAAAAACAAGAACAAGAAGCAAAAGGTTGCCGGACAAGCAAACCCCAAGGAAGACCCGTGCTTCGGTTGCGGTGAAATGGGTCACTGGAAACGAAACTGCCCGGTCTACCTTAAGGAGTTGAAGGAAAAGAGGGATGCGGGGCAAACCTCAGGTAATATATATATGGTATATATAGAGCTTAGTATTACTTCTTCTAATACATGGGTATTAGACACTGGACGTGGAACTCACATTTGCAATTCTTTGCAGGGGTTCAAAAGAAGTAGCAAGCAAACGGGAACATCAAGTCTCTTTATGGGTAATGGAGCTAAAGTGCAAGTGAAGGCTCAAGGAGACTTTGTATTAAAGCTTCCAAGTGGTTTGGAACTTATTTTGAACAATATTTTGTATGCACCGGATTTATGTCGAAACATTATTTCAGTTTCCCATTTAAAACAATGTGGTTTTTATCTTAATTTTGTTAATGATGATATTCACGTTTATTTAGATAATGTATTCTATTTTAAGGCTTAGCCTTCAAATGGAATTTATGAATTGGTTCATGATGACACATCATCTAGTAGCTCAATATACCATACTAGCACCAAGAAACTCAAAAGGGATTTGAGTGATTCCTACTTATGGCATTGTCGCCTTGGTCACATAAACAAGAATCGAATGCATACACTTCAAAAGAATGGCCTTTTGAAATCAAATGAACTAGACTCGTTTGATGTATGTGAATCTTGTTTACAAGGCAAAATGACTAAAGCACCTTTCAAAAGGACCTATGAAAGGGCTAAGGACTTATTGGGATTAATACAGTCGGATGTATGTGGACCCTTTAAGCCCATAACTAGGAATGGTGAAAGATACTTCGTTACTTTCATTGATGACTTCAGTCGTTTCGGATATGTCTACTTGTTAAGACATAAGGACGAAACTTTTGAAGCATTCAAAGAGTATCAAAGCGAAGTACAAAATCAACTCAATAAGACAATCAAGGTACTTCGTACCGATAGAGGAGGTGAATACCTAAGTGATGCTTTCCAAGATCATCTTAGAAGTTGCGGGATTATCTCGCAACTCACTCCTCCTGGAACACCCCAACTGAATGGAGTTTCCGAAAGGAGGAACCGAACCCTAATGGATATGGTTCGATCTATGATGGCTAGAAGCTCGTTACGTCTATCATTTTGGGGTTATTGTCTGTGCTCCGCGGCTCGTATTTTAAATATGGCCCCAACCAAGAAAGTGGAACGAACACCTCATGAGATGTGGTTTGGAAAACCTCCATCTCTATCATACTTAAAGGTATGGGGATGTGAAGCTTATCCTAAGCGTTACGTCCCTAATAAGTTGAATGCTCGATCCACGAAGTGTATCTTCATAGGATATCCCAAGGATAATATGGGATATTATTTCTATGATCCATCCGAGCAGAATGTATTTGTTGCTCGGAAGGCGGAATTCCTTGAAACTAAGTTCCTAATGGAAGGAAGTAGTGAAAGGAAGATAGATCTTGAAGAGGTTCAAGATCAAGTAGATGATACACAATTGGTTGACACTAGCACTCAACATGAAAATGTTGAGAGTGATCAAATGGATGATCAAAATACACAAGATGTTCGTAGATCTGGTAGGATTAGTAATCCTCCTGAGAGATATGGGTTTCTCATGGATGGTTGCAATGTGGTTGATTTGGATGAACCAATAAACTACCAAGATGCTTTATCAAGGATTGATAAAGATAAATGGCAGGAAGCCATGAACGCTGAGATGCAATCCATGTATGACAACCAAGTTTGGGAACTTGTTACACAACCTGCTGGCTCAAGGCTAGTTGATTGTAAATGGCTTTTCAAAATGAAAACCGACATACATGGAAACTTGGATACATATAAAGCTAGACTTGTAGCAAAAGGTTTCACTCAAACACAAGGGGTTGACTATGATGAAAGTTTTTCGCCTGTGGCAATGCTAAAGTCTATTAGGATATTACTTGCCATTGCTGCTCATTATGATTATGAAATATGGCAAATGGATGTCAAGACCGCTTTCCTAAATGGATATCTTGTGGAAGATGTCTATATGGTTCAGCCTGAAGGTTTTGTTGATCCGAAATATCCTAAAAAGGTATGCAAGTTAAAGAAGTCAATCTACGGATTGAAACAAGTATCTAGAATGTGGAATCATCGTTTTAATGAGGAAGCCGAGAAATTTGGCTTCATTAAAAATGGTGATGAAGCTTGTGTATATAAGAAAGCTAGTGGGAGCACTATCATGTTCCTTGTACTATATGTGGATGATATATTGTTATTTGGAAATGATATTCCGGCAATGCAAAGAGTTAAAACTTGGCTAAGTAAATGCTTCTCCATTAAGGATCTTGGAGAAGCACAATACGTTTCGGGGATTGGGATCTACAGGGATAGATCCAAGAAACTGATAGGTTTGAATCAAAGTGCATACATTGAAAAGATCTTAAAAAGGTTCAAGATGGAGAACTCTAAGAAAGGTTTGGTACCTATTCAAAGAGGAACACTCCTTAGTTCATCTCAGTGCCCCACCACGAAAGATGAACAAGAGAAAATGAAGAAGGTCCCATATGCGTCTGCCATTGGGTCAATCATGTATGCAATGATATGCACTAGACCGGATGTGTCATGCGCTCTTAGCCTGACAAGTAGATACCAGAATAACCCAGGAAACAGTCATTGGATTGCTGTCAAAAGTATATTGAAATACCTTAGGAGGACTAAGGATATGTTTCTGATATATGGGTCTGGTGAGGAGGAACTTGCTGTAAAAGGTTACGTGGATGCGAGTTTCCAAACTGATCGAGATAATTCTCGATCACAATCCGGTTATGTCTTCACATTAAATGGAGGTGCGGTCTCTTGGAAGATTTCAAAACAGGATGTTGTTGCTTTATCCACTACAGAGTCGGAGTACATCGCCGCATCATTGGCAGCTCAGGAAGCTGCATGGATGAAGAAATTCATCGACGACTTAGGAGTAGTCCCTTCCATTCAGGACCCTCTTGAGATCTTTTATGACAACGAGGGTGCAATTGCTCAAATCAAAGAACCTCGTGCTCACCAAAAGACCCGTCACATTGAGCGGAGATTCAACTACATAAGGGATGAAGTTGAAAAGGGAAAGATATGTATTCGCAAAGTTCACACAGATCTTAATATAGTGGATCCTCTCACGAAGCTCTTACATGGAGCAAACCATACTGGACATGTTTGTGCATTAGGGCTTCGATATTCTAGTGATTGGTCATGATCTGTTTTAAGTATTGTAACGGAACAAAATTGTTCAAACTCATTAATATAATTATGGTATTAATTTATTTTGAGTTATGTTCCTATTTTGCATATTTTATCCATGAATAAGTAATTATTCTAAATTCCGTAGTCGATCACATTTGTGGGAGCAAATGTGAGGGTTAGACTATTATGAACTTGGATTGGTATACATTCACGGACTGAATGTGGGGCAAGGTTGCTACCAAGGTTCATAGATATTTGTGGGATACAAATGTTGGAAGACCCGCTCTCAAGATTCACTAAATGGAGCCTTTGTGGTTGATCACATGTAATCTTGAGTAAAGGCGAATATTATTGTATCCTCTGACCTGAGATACATATTGGGTTCAGATATTTGCCAAGTATTGTGCCTTGATTCTTTCCTTCGCTATTCTGAAATATGGTAGTTCATAAGGAGGAGCTCAGGTATAATGCAAGGTATATATTTAGGACATATGTAGTCAAGATGGAATTTGTCCCTCTTATTCGTTGAGAGTCAGATGTCTAAGGCCTGATAAAGTTAAATCTAGAAGAGAGTGATCACTCTATGTCTCTTGGATTTAACATGACATCTAGGACGAAAGGATGTGATGAAAGATTCACCTATTCATATTCGAGATGGGAACTCGAAAGGGATGATGTTATTGAATGGCAAAATTCATAACATATTGGGGGTGATGGACGGTCGTTAGGTGGTATCCATCACTTGCATTAATTTCTTATGTTTCTCGTGCAAGTGGGAGATTGAAGGTATTTCGTATGCCCGAGAGACATATTAAATTAACGTGGCCACTATGTTATGATCCAAGTCGGGTCATACCCAATAACAAGCTTACCAACACTTTATATGTATTTATTTTAACGGTTGGATTGTTAAATAAATACGCGACACTTGAACTTTAGAAAATCGGTTTTCTAAAGCATAATCACTTGAGATAAATTATTTGGATAATTTATATATGATGTGGATTTAATTATTTATAGGTTTAAATAATTATGTTATGTTATATTTTATAAAATGGTTTATAAAATTATTGCAAGTAACAAATACATTTTATTTTATACAAGTTTTATAAAACTTGTAACAAGTTTTATAAAATCATTCTTGTTATAAAATAATGGATGGTGGGCAGATTTTGGAGCCCCAAGAAAGTCTATCCCATGCTTTCCATAACACAATTCCACATATACATGTCCTTTGACTAGTAGCAAGAGATACATGCAATTGTACATCAAAATTCTGCACAAAACTCTCCTAAAACCCAGCTGAATTTGGTGGCCTTTTGGGAGGAAGAAAGGGTTCTTCATTTGGTTATTGCAAGCTCAATTCAAGTGTTATTAAATCCTAACCAAAGGCTAGGTGTGGGTGCAAAAGCTTGGGGTATTTCTCCTTGAGGTTTCATCACTTTGAAGATCCATTCTTCATCATCTTCATCATCTTCTTTTGAACTAACCCTCAACTAGCTTGAGGAGGTATAAACTCTAAACCCACTCTTAGTTTGTAAGTATGTTTCACAACTTGATCCTTATTGGGATTTAACTTTAATTGGTTAAAGATTTACAAGTTTCAAAATGGTAATCTACACGCTTCCGCAAATCTTATTTCTTGAATGATTATAAGTATTATGAAACTTGTTAAATCCCAACAGTTTTTGCATTAAAGACTTGGAGGCACTACTTATATGGGGTCAAAAGTATTATATATACCGACCACAAAAGTCTTCAACACATATTTAATCAGAAACAATTGAACATGAGGCAGCGCAGGTGGATTGAATTATTGAATGATTACGACTTTGAGATTCGTTACCACCCAGGGAAGGCAAATGTGGTAGCCGACGCCTTGAGCAGAAAGGACAGAGAACCCATTCGTGTAAAATCTATGAATATAATGATTCACACTAACCTTACTACTCAAATAAAGGAGGCGCAACAAGGAGTTTCAAAAGAGGGAAACTTAAAGGATGAAATACCCAAAGGATCAGAAAAGCATCTTAATATTTGGGAAGACGGAACCCGGTATAGGGCTGAAAGAATTTGGGTACCAAAATTTGGAGATATGAGAGAAATGGTACTTAGAGAAGCTCATAAAACCAGATACTCAATACATCCTGGAACGGGGAAGATGTACAAAGATCTCAAGAAACATTTTTGATGGCCGGGTATGAAAGCCGATGTTACTAAATACGTAGGAGAAAGTTTGACGTGTTCTAAGGTCAAAGCGGAGCATCAGAAACCATCAGGTCTACTTCAACAACCCAAAATCCCAGAATGGAAATGGGAAAACATTACCATGGATTTCATCACTAAATTGCCAAGGACTGCAAGTGGTTTTTATACTATTTGGGTAATAGTTAATCGTCTCACCAAATCAGCACATTCCTGCCAATAAGAGAAGATGACAAGATGGAGAAGTTAACACGACTGTATTTGAAGGAAGTCGTCTCCAGACATGGAATACCAAACTCTATTATCTCTGATAGGGATGGCAGATTTATTTCAAGATTCTGGCAGACATTACAACAAGCATTAGGAACTCGTCTAGACATGAGTACTGCTTAGCATCCACAAATTGATGGGCAGAGCGAAAGGACAATACAAATGCTTGAAGACATGCTACGAGCATGTGTTATTGATTTCGGAAACAGTTGGGATCGACACCTTCCGTTAGCAGAATTTTCCTACAACAATAGCTACCATTCAAGCATTGAGATGGCGCCGTTTGAAGCACTATATGGTAGAAAGTGCAGGTCTCCAATTTGTTAGAGTGAAGTGGGGGATAGATAGATTACGGGTCCGGATATAATACAAGAAAACTACCGAGAAGATCATCCAAATTCAACAATGGTTGAAAACCGCCCAAAGTAGGCAAAAGAGCTACGCTGACATTAAAAGAAAAGATATAGAATTTGAAATTGGAGAGATGGTCATGCTTAAAGTTGCACCTTGGAAATGCGTTGTTCGATTTGGTAAACGAGGGAAATTAAACCCCAAGGTATATTGGACCATTCAAGGTTATTGATCGCGTCGGATCAGTAGCTTACCGACTTGAATTACCTCAACAACTCGTGGCTATACATAACACTTTCCACGTCTCGAATTTGAAGAAATGTTTTGCTAGAGAAGATCTCACTATTTCGTTAGACGAAATCCAAATTAACGGAAAACTTCAATTTATCGAAGAACCCGTCGAAATAATGGATCGTGAGGTTAAAAGACTTAAGCAAAACAAGATACCAATTGTTAAGGTTTGATGGAATGCTCGTAGAGGACCTGACTTCACCTGGGAATGAGAAGATCAGATGAAGAAGAAATACCCGCACTTATTTCCAGAAGATACGTCAACACCTCCAACTGCTTAAAATTTCGGGACGAAATTTATTTAACGGGTAGGTACTGTAGTGACCCGAACTTTTCCATGTTTATTTATATTAATTGAATTTGATAATTACATGATTAAGTGTTTCCAACATGTTAAGCAATCAAACTTGTTAAGACGTGATTAATTAAAATAGGTTTCATATAGACAATTGACCACCTAAGTTGACCGGTGATTCACGAACGTTAAAACTTGTAAAAACTATATGATGACATATATATGGTTAAATATATAGTTAACATGATATTATGATAAGTAAGTATCTCATTAGGTATTTTAACTATGTATATATACATAAAAATGAGACTATTGAATTAAGAAAACTCAAAAACGATATATATAACGATTATCGTTATAACAACGTCTTACTAAATACATATGAATCATAATAAGATATTGATACACTATGTTTAATCATGAAATGATAAGTAAACATATCATTAAGTGTATTAACAATGTACTACATATGTAAAAACAAGAGTACTAACTTAATGATTTTAAAACGAGACATATATGTAACGATTATCGTTGTAACAACATTTAAGTGTATATATATCATACTAAGATATATTAATATATCATAATATCATGATAATATAATAATTTAACATCTCTTTAGATATTATAAACAATGGGTTAACAACATTTAACAAGATCGTTAATCTAAAGGTTTCAAAACAACATTTACATGTAACGACTAACGATGACTTAACGACTCAGTTAAAATGTATATACATGTAGTGTTTTAATATGTATTTATACACTTATGAAAGACTTCCAGACACTTATCAAAATACTTCTACTTAATAAAAATTCTTACAATTACATCCTCGTTCAGTTTCATCAACAATTCTACTCGTATGCACCCGTATTCGTACTCGTACAATACACAGCTTTTAGATGTATGTACTATAAGTATATACACTCCAATTATCAGCTCTTAGCAGCCCATATGAGTCACCTAACACATGTGGGAACCATAATTTGGCAACTAGCATGAAATATCTCATAAAATTACAAAAATATTAGTAATCATTCATGACTTATTTACATGTAAATAAAATTACACATCCTTTATATCTAATCCATATACCAATGACCAAAAACAACTATAAACACTTTCATTCTTCAATTTTCTTCATCTAATTGATCTCTCTCAAGTTCTATCTTCAAGTTCTAAGTGTTCTTCATAAATTCTATAAGTTCTAGTTTCATAAAATCAAGAATACTTCCAAGTTTGCTAGCTTACTTCCAATCTTGTAAAGTGATCATCCAACCTCAAGAAATCTTTCTTATTTATAGTAAGATATCTTTCTAATACAAGGTAATACTCATATTCAAACTTTGATTCAATTTCTATAACTATAACAATCTTATTTCGAGTGGAAATCTTAATTGAACTTATTTTCGTGTCATGATTCTGCTTCAAGAACTTTCAAGCCATCCAAGGATCCTTTTGAAATGTTCCGTTCATATTGATTATAAACATTCCATATTAATTGATTTCGTTGCGAGGTTTTGACCTCTATATGAGACGTTTTTCAAAGACTGCATTCATTTTTAAAACAACCATAACCTTTATTTTATCAATAAAGGTTTTAAAAACATTACGTAGATTATCAAATAATGATAATCTAAAATATATTGTTTACACACGACCATTACATAATGGTTTACAATAGAAATATATTACATCAACATATGTTTCTTGAATGCAGTTTTTACACAATATCATACATACATGGACTCCAAATCTTGTCATTATTTTAGTATGCAACAGCGGAAGCTCTTAGTATTCACCTGAGAATAAACATGCTTTAAACGTCAACAAAAATGTTGGTGAGTTATAGGTTTAACCTATATATATCAAATCGTAACAATAGACCACAAGATTTCATATTTCAATACACATCCTATACATAGAGATAAAAGTCATTCATATGGTGAACACCTGGTAACCGACATTAACAAGATGCATATATAAGAATATCCCCATCATTCCGGGACACCCTTCGAATATGATATAAATTTCGAAGTACTAAAGCATCCAGTACTTTGGATGGGGTTTGCTAGGCCCAATAGATTTATCTTTAGGATTCGCGTCAATTAGGGTGTTTGTTCCCTAATTCTTAGATTACCAGACTTAATAAAAAGGGGCATATTCGATTTCGATAATTCAACCATAGAATGTAGTTTCACATACTTGTGTCTATTTTGTAAATCATTTATAAAACCAGCATGTATTCTCATTCCAAAAATATTAGATTTTAAAAGTGGACTATAACTCACTTTCACAGATATTGGCCACGGATCGATTCATGAACCTATACAAATATGTACATATATATCAAAGTATGATCAAAATATAATTACAACCATTTTTATTATGTTTTAAATATTTGAGTGTATTAAGTCAGCTGTCCTCGTTAGTAACCTACAACTAGTTGTCCAAAGTTAGATGTACAGAAATAAATTGATATATATTATCTAGAATCAATCCACGACCCAGTGTATACACGTCTCAGGCTAGATCACAACTCAAAGTATATATATTTTTGGAATCCACCTCAACCCTGTTTAGCTAACTCCAACATTACTGCATATAGAGTGTCTATGGTTGTTCCAAATAATATATATACATGGGTCAATATGATATGTCAAAACATTTGCATATGTGTCTATGGTATCCAAAGATTACATAATATATTAGAATACATATATAATACAATATAAGTTAGCTAGGATATGATTTGTATAGATTTGTTAAACATTTCCCGTAGCTAAAAAGATCAAAAATATCAAATCTTGTTTTACCCATAACTTCTTCATTTTAAATCCGTTTTGAGTGAATCAAATTGCTATGGTTTCATATTAAACTATAATTTAAGAATCCAAATAGAAAAAGTATAGGTTTATAGTCAGAAATTTAAGTTACATGTCAATTACTAAAGAGGTAGTCATTTTCGTCGAAATAACGACATCTTGATGACCATTTTTTAAAAACATACTTTCACTTTGAGTTTAACCAAGATTTTTGGATATAGTTTCATGTTAATATGAAAAATAATTTTTCCAGAAGAACAACTTTTAAATCAAAGTTTATCACAGTTTTTAATTATCCAAACCAAAACAGCCCCCGGTTTCACTACGACGGCGTATATCCGATTTTATGGTGTTCATCGTGTTTCCAGGTTTTAAATCATTAAGTTAGCATATCATATAGATATATAACATGTGTTTAGTTGATTTTAAAAGTCAAGTTAGAAGGATTAACTTTTGTTTGCGAACTAGTTTAGAATTAACTAAACTATGTTCTAGTGATTACAAGTTTAAACCTTCGAATAAGATAGCTTTATATGTATGAATCGAATGATGTTATGAACATCATTACTACCTCAAGTTTTCTGGATAAAACTACTGGAAATGAGAAAAATAGATCTAGATTCAAAGGATCCTTGGATGGATTGAAAGTTCTTGAAGCAGAATCATGACACGAAAATAGTTCAAGTAAGATTTTCACTCGAAATAAGATTGTTATAGTTGTAGAAATTGAATCAAAGTTTGAATATGAATATTACCTTGAATTATAAAGATAACCTACTATAAATAACAAAGGTTCCTTGATCTTAGATGATTACTTGGAATGGATTAGAAAGCTTGGAAGTAGACTTGCAAACTTGGAAGTATTCTTGATTTTTATGAAACTATACTTATGGAATTTATGAAGAACACTTAGAACTTGAAGATGGAACTTGAGAGATATCAATTAGATGAAGAAAATTGAAGAATAAAAGTGTTTGTAGGTGTTTTTGGTCATTGGTGTATGGATTAGATATAAAGGATATGTAATTTTGTTTTCATGTAAATAAGTCATGAATGATTACTAATATTTTTGTAATTTTATGAGATATTTCATGCTAGTTTCCAAATGATGGTTCCCACATGTGTTAGGTGACTCACATGGGCTGCTAAGAGCTGATCATTGGAGTTTATATACCAATAGTACATACATCTAAAAGCTGTGTATTGTACGAGTACGAATACGGGTGCATACGAGTAGAATTGTTGATGAAACTGAACGAGGATATAATTGTAAGAATTTTTGTTAAGTAGAAGTATTTTTATAAGTGTCTTGAAGTCCTTCAAAAGTGTATGAATACATATTAAAATACTACATGTATATACATTTTAACTGAGTCGTTAAGTCATCGTTAGTCGTTACATGTAAATGTTGTTTTGAAACCTTTAGGTTAACGATCTTGTTAAATGTTGTTAACCCATTGTTTATTATATCAATTGAGATGGTAAATTGTTACATTATCATGATATTATGATATATAATATATCTTAGTATGATATATATACAGTTAAATGTCGTTACAACGATAATCGTTACATATATGTCTCGTTTCGAAATCATTAAGTTAGTAGTTTTATTTTTACATATGTAGTTCATTGTTAATACACTTAATGATATATTTACTTATCATTTAACATAATTAACCAAGTGTATCAATATCTTAATATGATTCATATGTACCTAGTAAGACGTTGTTATAACGATAATCGTTATATATATCGTTTTCGAGTTTCTTAATTTAATAGTCTCATTTTTATGTATATAACTCATTGTTAAAATACCTAATGAGATACTTACTTCTAATAAAATCATGATAACTATATATATAACCATATAAATGTCATCGTATAGTTTTTACAAGTTTTAACGTTCGTGAATCACCGGTCAACTTGGGTGGTCAATTGTCTATATGAAAACCTATTTCAATTAATCAAGTCTTAACAAGTTTGATTGCTTAACACGTTGAAAACATTTAGTCATGTAAATATCAATCTCAATTAATATATATAAACATGGAAAAGTTCGGGTCACTACAGTACCTACCCGTTAAATAAATTTCGTCCCGAAATTTTAAGCTTTTGAAGGTGTTGACGAATCTTCTGGAAATAGATGCGGGTATTTCTTCTTCATCTGATCTTCATGCTCCCAGGTGAACTCGGGTCCTCTACGAGCATTCCATCGAACCTTAACAATCGGTATCTTGTTTTGCTTAAGTCTCTTAACATCACGATCCATTATTTCGACGAGTTCTTCAATGAACTGAAGTTTTTCATTGATTTGGATTTCTTCCAACGGAATAGTGAGATCTTCTTTAGCAAAATATTTCTTCAAATTCGAGACGTGAAAAGTGTTATGTACAGCCGCGAGTTGTTGAGGAAGCTCCAGTTGGTAAGCTACTGGTCCGACACGATCTATAATCTTGAATGGTCCAATGTACCTTGGATTTAGTTTCCCCCGTTTACCAAATCGAACAACGCCTTTCCATGGTGAAACCTTAAGCATGACCATTTCTCCAATTTCAAACTCTATATCTTTTCTTTTACTGTCCGCGTAGCTCTTTTGTCGACTCTAGGCGGTTTTCAATCGTTGTTGAATTTGGATGATTTTCTCGGTAGTTTCTTGTATTATCTCCAGACCCGTAATCTGTCTATCCCCCACTTCATTCCAACGAATCGGAGACCTGCACTTTCTACCATAAAGTGTCTCAAACGACGCCATCTCAATACTAGAATGATAACTATTGTTGTAGGAAAATTCTGCTAACGGTAGTTGTTGATCCCAACTGTTTCCGAAATTAATAACACATGCTCGTAGCATGTCTTCAAGCGTTTGTATCGTCCTTTTGCTCTGCCCATCAGTTTGTGGATGATATGTAGTATTCATGTCTAGACGAGTCCCCAATGCTTGTTGCAATGTGTGCCAGAACCGTGAAATAAATCTACCATCCGTATCAGAGATAATAGAGACGGGTATTCCATGTCTGGAGACAACCTCCTTCAAATACAATCGTGCCAACTTCTCCATTTTGTCATCTTCTCTCATTGGCAGGAAGTGTGCTGACTTGGTGAGACGATCAACTATTACCCAAATAGTATCATAACCACTTGCAGTCCTTGGCAATTTAGTAATGAAATCCATGGTAATGTTTTCCCATTTCTATTTCGGGATTTTAGGTTGTTGTAGTAGACCTGATGGTTTCTGATGTTCAGGTTTGACCTTAAAACACGTCAAACATTCTCCTACATATTTAGCAATATCGGCTTTCATACCCGGTCACCAAAAGTGTTTCTTCAGATCTTTATACATCTTCCCCTTTCCGGGATGTATTGAATATTTGGTTTTATGTGCTTCCTTAAGTACCATTTCTCTCACATCCCCAAACCTTGGTACCCAAATTCTATCAGCCCTATATCGGGTTCCGTCTTCCCGAATATTAAGATGTTTCTCTGATCCTTTGGGTATCTCATTCTTCAACTTTCCTTCTTTTACAACCCCCTGTTGCACCTCCTTTATTTGAGTAGTAAGGTTAGTACGAATAATTATATTCATAGCTTTTACCCGTATAGGTTCTCTGTCCTTTCTACTCAAAGAGTCGGCTACCACATTCACCTTCCCTGGGTGGTATCAAATCTCAAAAATCATAATCATTCAACAGTTCAATCCACCTGCGTTGTCTCATATATTCAGTTGCTTCTGATTAAATATATGTTGGAGACTTTTGTGGTCGGTATATATAATACTTTTGACCCCATATAAAGAATGCCTCCAAGTCTTTAATGCAAAAACAACGGCACCCAATTCCAAATCGTGAGTCGTATAATTTTACTCGTGAATCTTCAATTGTCTAGTCGCATAAGCAATCACCTTCGTTCGTTGCATTAATACACAACCGAGACCTTGCTTTGATGCGTCAAAATAAATCACAAAATCATCATTCCCTTCAGGCAATGACAATATAGGTGCCGTAGTTAGCTTTTTCTTCAATAACTAAAATGCCTTCTCTTATTCATCCTTCCATTCAAATTTCTTCCCTTTATGCGTTAATGCAGTCAAGGTTTTTGTTATTTTGGAGAAATCTTGGATGAATCTTCTGTAGTAACCAGCCAATCCTAAAAATTGACGTATATGCTTCAGAGTTTTTGGGGTTTTCCATTTTTCAACGGTTTCGATCTTTGTCGGGTCCATCTGGATACCTTCTTTGTTCACTATGTGACCGAGGAATTGAACTTCTTCCAACCAAAATGCACACTTTGAAAACTTAGCGTATAGTTTTTCTTTCCTCAATACTTCTAGCACTTTTCTCAAATGTTCTTCGTGCTCTTGATCATTCTTTGAGTAAATAAGTATGTCATCGATGAAAACAATGACAAACTTGTCAAGATATGGCCCACACACTCGGTTTATAAGGTCCATGAACACAGCTGGTGCGTTAGTCAATCCAAACGGCATAACCATAAACTCGTAATGACCATAACGCGTCCTAAAAGCAGTTTTTGGAATATCATCCTCCTTTACTCGCATTTGATGATATCCAGAATGTAAATTGATTTTCGAATAAACTAACGAGCCTTGTAGTTGATCAAATAAGTCGTCAATTCTCGTCAGTGGATAACGGTTTTTGATGGTAAGTTTATTCAACTCTCTGTAGTTAATACACAACCTAAATGTACCATCCTTCTTCTTGAAAAAAAAAAAACAGGAGCTCCCCATGGTGATGTGCTTGGTTGAATGAAATCACGTTCTAATAGTTCTTGCAGTTGGCTTTGCAATTCTTTCATCTCGCTGGGTGTGGGTCTGTAAGGAGCACAAGATATTGGTGCAGCTCCTGGTACAAGATCTATTTGAAATTCAACAGATCGATGTGGAGGTAGTCCCAGTAATTCTTTCAGAAATACATCGGGAAATTCTTTTGCGACGGGAACATCAGTGATGCTCTTTTCTTCAATTTGTACTTTCTCGACGTGTGCTAGAACAGCATAGCAACCTTTTCTTATTAGTTTTTGTGCCTTCAAATTACTAATAAGATGTAGCTTCGTGTTGCCCTTTTCTCTGTACACCATTAAGGGTTCTCCTTCTTCTCGTACAATGCGAATTGCATTTTTGTAACATACGATCTCTGCTTTCATCTCCTTTAGCCAGTCCATGCCAACTATTACATCAAAACTCCCTAACTCTACTGGTATCAAATCAATCTTAAATATTTCGCTACCCAGTTTAATTTCTCGATTCCGGCATATATAATCTGCTGAAATTAATTTACCGTTTGCTAATTCGAGTAAAAATTTACTATCCAACGGCGTCAATGGACAACTTAATTTAGCACAAAAATCTCTACTCATATAACTTCTATCTGCACCTGAATCAAATAAAACGTAAGCAGATTTATTGTCAATAAGAAACGTACCCGTAACAAGCTCCGGGTTTTCCTGTGCCTCTGCCGCATTAATATTGAAAACTCTTCCGCGGCCTTGTCCATTTGTGTTCTCCTGGTTCGGTCAATTTCTAATAATGTGGCCCAGTTTTCCACATTTATAACAAACTACATTGGCATAACTTGCTCCGACACTACTTGCTCCGCCATTACTCGTTCCGACACCATTTGTTCCTTTCATTCTGTTAACCCCTGGTCCGTAGACCTCACACTTCACCGCGCTATGACCATTTCTTTTACACTTGTTGCAAAATTTGGTGCAGAACCCCGAGTGATACTTTTCACACCTTTGGCATAGCTGCTTCTGATTGTTGTTGTTGTTGCGGTTGTTATTGTTGTTGGAATGATTGTTGTAGTTATTGTTGTTGTTGTTGTTGTTGTGCCGTTTGTTGTAGTTGCGATTGATGTTGCGATTGTTAGGATAGTTGTTGTTATATTGGTGACTCTTATCACCGTTTTCCTCCCACTTTCTTTTGACTAGCTTCACGTTGGCCTCTTCGGTCGCCTGTTCTTTAATTCTTCCCTCAATCTGGTTCACTAGTTTGTGAGCCATTATACATGTCTTTAGTATGGAGGCAGGCTCGTGTGAACTTATATCTTCTTGGATTCTCTCCGGTAACCCTTTCACAAACGCGTCGATCTTCTCTTCCTCATCTTCGAACGCTCTCGGACACAATAGGTACAGTTCTGTGAATCGTCTTTTGTACGAAGTAATATTGAATCCCTGTGTTCGTAACCCTCTAAGTTCTGACTTGAGCTTATTGACCTCGGTTCTCGGACGGTACTTCTCGTTCATCAAGTTCTTGAATGCTGACCACGGTAGGGCGTAAGCAGCATCTTATCCCACTTGCTCTAGATAGGTATTCCACCATGTTAACGCAATACCTGTGAAGGTATGCGTAGCGTACTTCACTTTGTCTCCTTCAGCACACTTACTTATGGCAAACACCAATTCAACATTCTCGGTCCACCGTTTCAATCCGATTGGTCCTTCGGTCCCATCAAATTCTGAAGGTTTGCAGGCAGTGAATTCCTTGTAGGAGCATCCTACACGATTTCTTGCGCCATTAGCTGTATTGCTAGATTCAGAGTTATTGTTGGTATGTAGCGCGGCCTGTACTGAGGCTATGTTTGAAGCAAGAAAGGCACAAAATTCCTCTTCGCTCATATTCAAGATGTGTCGAGTAGTCGGTGCCATTTTCTTCAAAATAGTCAAATGAAACAATTTAATCATACAGAATATTAAGAGTAGTCAATAGTATCTCGTAGCATAATATGAACTCATTTATAAAAGCTTTTTCTTCATATTAGCGTTTTATAAGTTTAAATTCGGGTACTACCTACCCGTTAAATTCATACATAGTAGCTAATATACACTTCAACTACTACAATTTCATATGAAAAACTGATTATAATAATATACCACATACAAATATTCTTCAAACTTACAACTTCGCTATATTACATATAACATGAAATATAGTACACTATGATACATGACAGTTTTGAAGATAAATCTAGTTAATACGCAAGTTGTTCAGCAAAGCAAATAAAGACACGTAATTCATAAGTCCAGAAACAAGTCATGCATTCTGGTTTTACTAAGACGACTTCCCATCCTTGGTCTTGTAGAAAATAAACGTTATGACCATTAGCTAGGTAGCATGTTGTAATGTTGTCAAAAGGACGAGGGTTTCGTAATGTCCAACAGCCCCGTAATAATCTAAAAACCTTGTTTCTCACCCCAACTACTGAATCCGTCACTTGTGGGAAAGTTTTATTTAAAAGCTGCAATCCGATGTTCTTTTTCTCACTTTAGTAAGAAGCGAACATCACTAACCCGTAAGCATAACATGCTTCTTTATGTTGCATGTTAGAAGCTCTTTCTAATTCACGAAATCCTATGTTGGGATATGTTGAGTCAAAATAGGTTCTTAACCCGTAGCGTAAAATTGCATTTGGGTTCCCCGCATTTAATGCTTTAAAGAAAACACGGCGTAACTTACGATCTCCCCAATGTGATATACCCCACCTATCAAAGGAAAGCCTTTTATAAACTAAGGCATTTCTGGAAAGTCTTTCAAATGTTTAACAAGTTAATTTCGCCATAACTAAATGTGCTGATGAATTCTGACCGACTCTAGACAAGATTTCCTCAATCATATCCTCTGGTAGGTCTTCTAAAATATTCGGTTGTCTATCCTTAACGTCCATTTTGTTTTTATACTGTAAAATAGACAAGGATTAGATTCGTAATAACAAACAATACAAGCAATTTTTACATAGAACATAAAAGTACAAGCACACTACAATATATTTATTACACAACATGCTCACACCCCTCTAATCTGAATCACTGGTTTCTTCTTCTTCGGACTTGGTTCTTTTTCCTAATCTTCTAGGGATATATGATGTTCCTCTAATACGAGTCGTCGTTTTCCACATTGGTTTAGAAAAACCTGGTGGTTTAGAGGTTCCCGGGTTATTGTCACGATATTGAAAATACGGGTGTTGACAGTACATATAAAGTTCATCGGGGTCGGAATCAGATTTCTCTATTTTGATGCCTTTTCCCTTATTATTTTCTTTTGCCTCATTAAATTGGGTCGGGGTAATTTCTATAACATCATCGGAATCCTCATCAGGATCCGATTCATCAGAAAATTGGTAATTTTCCCAATATTTTGCTTCCTTAGCAGAAACACCATTGACCATTATTAACTTTGGTCCATTGGTTGAGGATTTTCTTTTATTTGACCAGTTTTCTGTGGTTCCTACTATTCCCCCTCCGGAACCTCTTCTTCTTCCGGTTCCTCTTCTTCTGGTTCCTCTTCTTCCGGTTCCTCTTCTTCCGTTTCCGTTTCCTCTTCTTCCGGTTCTTCGGGAACTTATGAATCTTGCCAATATATATTCGACTCTTCGTTATTATTAGGTGAGTCAATGGTATTTGTGCTAGAGGTAGACATCTATCACACAATATCAAACATGTTAAGAGATTAATATATCACATAATATTTACATGTTAATAATATATAGTTTCCAACAAAAATGTTAAGCAATCATTTTTAAAGAAAACACGATCGAAGTCCAGACTCACTAATGCATCCTAACAAACTCGATAAGACACACTAATGCAAATTTTCTGGTCCTCTAAGACCAACGCTCGGATACCAACTGAAATGTCCCTTTCATATTGATTATAAACATTCCATATTAATTGATTTCGTTGCCAGGTTTTGACCTCTATATGAGACGTTTTTCAAAGACTTCATTCATTTTTAAAACAACCATAACCTTTATTTTATCAATAAAGGTTTTAAAAATATTACGTAGATTATCAAATAATGATAATCTAAAATATACTGTTTACACACGACCATTACATAATGGTTTACAATAGAAATATATTACATCGACATATGTTTCTTGAATGCAGTTTTTACACAATATCATATAAACATGGACTCCAAATCTTGTCCTTATTTTAGTATGCAACAGCGGAAGCTCAAAGTATTCACCTGAGAATAAACATGCTTTAAACGTCAACAAAAATGTTGGTGAGCTATAGGTTTAACCTATATATATCAAATCGTAACAATAGACCACAAGATTTCATATTTCAATACACATCCCATACATAGAGATAAAAATCATTCATATGGTGAACACCTGGTAACCGACATTAACAAGATGCATATATAAGAATATCCCCATCATTCTGGGACACCCTTCGGATATGATATAAATTTCAAAGTACTAAAGCATCCAGTACTTTGGATGGGGTTTGTTAGGCCCAATAGATCTATCTTTAGGATTCGCGTCAATTAGGGTGTCTGTTCCCTAATTCTTAGATTACCAGACTTAATAAAAATGGGCATATTCGATTTCGATAATTCAACCATAGAATGTAGTTTTACGTACTTGTGTCTATTTTGTAAATCATTTATAAAACCTGCATGTATTCTCATCCCAAAAATATTAGATTTTAAAAGTGGGACTATAACTCACTTTCACAGATATTTCCTTCCTCGGAAATAAGACTTGGTCACGGATCGATTCACGAACCTATAAAATATGTACATATATCTCAAAGTATGATCAAAATATAATTACAACTATTTTTATTATGTTTTAAAGATTTGAGTGTAGTAAGTCAGCTGTCCTCGTTAGTAACCTACAACTAGTTGTCCAAAGTTAGATGTACAGAAATAAATTGATATATATTATCTTGAATCAATCCACGACCCAGTGTATACACGTCCCAGGCTAGATCACAACTCAAAGTATATATATTTTTGGAATCCACCTCAACCCTGTATAGCTAACTCCAACATTACTGCATATAGAGTGTCTATGGTTGTTCCAAATAATATATATACATGGGTCGATATGATATGTCAAAACATTTGCATACGTGTCTATGGTATCCCAAGATTACATAATATATTATAATACATGTATAATACAATATAAGTTAGCTCGGATATGATTTGTATAGATTTGTTAAACATTTCTCGTAGCTAAAAAGATCAAAAATATCCAATCTTGTTTTACCCATAACTTCTTCATTTTAAATCCGTTTTGAGTGAATCAAATTGCTATGGTTTCATATTGAACTCTAATTTAAGAATCCAAACAGAAAAAGTATAGGTTTGTAGTCGGAAATGTAAGTTACATGTCAATTACTAAAGAGGTAGTCATTTCCGTCGAAAGAACGACATCTTGATGACCATTTTGAAAAACATACTTTCACTTTGAGTTTAACCAAGATTTTTGGATATAGTTTCATCTTAATATGAAAAATCATTTTCCCAGAAGAACAACTTTTAAATCAAAGTTTATCATAGTTTTTAATTATCCAAACCAAAACAGCCCCCGGTTTCACTACGACGGCGTATATCCGATTTTATGGTGTTCATCGTGTTTCCATGTTTTAAATCATTAAGTTAGCATATCATATAGATATAGAACATGTGTTTATTTGATTTTAAAAGTCAAGTTGGAAGGATTAACTTTTGTTTGCGAACAAGTTCAGAATTAACTAAACTATGTTCTAGTGATTACAAGTTTAAACCTTCGAATAAGATAGCTTTATATGTATGAATCGAATGATGTTATGAACATCATTACTACCTCAAGTTTTCTGGATAAAACTACTGGAAATGATAAAAATGGATCTAGCTTCAAAGGATCCTTGGATGGCTTGAAAGTTCTTGAAGCAGAATCATGACACGAAAACAGTTCAAGTAAGATTTTCACTCGAAATAAGATTGTTATAGTTGTAGAAATTGAATCAAAGTTTGAATATGAATATTACCTTGAATTATAAAGATAACCTACTGTAAATTTCAAAGGTTCCTTGATCTTAGATGATTACTTGGAATGGATTAGAAAGTTTGGAAGTAGACTTGCAAACTTGGAAGTATTCTTAATTTTTATGAAACTATACTTATGGAATTTATGAAGAACACTTAGAACTTGAAGATGGAACTTGAGAGAGATCAATTAGATGAATAAAATTGAAGAATGAAAGTGTTTTTAGGTGTTTTTGGTCGTTGGTATATGGATTAGATATAAAGGATATGTAATTTTGTTTTCATGAAAATAAGTCATGAATGATTACTAATATTTTTGTAATTTTATGAGATATTTCATGCTAGTTGCCAAATGATGGTTCTCACATGTGTTAGGTGACTCACATGGGCTACTAAGAGCTGATCATTGGAGTGTATATACCAATAGTACATACATCTAAAAGCTGTGTATTGTACGAGTACGAATACGGGTGCATACGAGTAGAATTGTTGATGAAACTGAACGAGGACGTAATTGTAATCATTTTTGTTAAGTAGAAGTAATTTGATAAGTGTCTTGAAGTCTTTCAAAAGTGTATGAATATATATTAAAACACTACATGTATATACATTTTAACTGAGTCGTTAAGTCATCGTTAGTAGTTACATGTAAATGTTGTTTTGAAACCTTTTGTAACGACCCGGAAATTTCCGACCAAATTTAAACCTTAAACTCTATATGTTTCCGACACGATAAGCAAAATCTGTATTAGTGAGTCTCGAAAACCTCGAAATTTATATTCATGAAATCTGTTACCCAGAGACGATAGTCGATGTATCACGAACCTTTAATTGTAAACAGAAATGTATATATATATATATATATATATATATATATATATATATATATATATATATATATATATATATATATATATATATATATATATATATATAACAAAACATGTAATTAATTATATATATTATAAATGAACTATTATGTAATTTAGTTATTATATTTATTTTCATATAAATATTAAAAGTAAGTATTAATATTAGTATCATTAATAGTATCAAAATAATAATATATAGATATAAGATTGATACATGTAACTCGTTACACTATGATTATTATTATAAAGATTATATCGATCATTATAAGTATTGTTAAGATACAAACTTATTATTGATATCAATAATATTATTATGATTATTAATATTAATATTAACTATATTATTAATAAAAAGAGCCTTATTCTTGTAATTATTATTATTATTATTATTATTATTATTATTATTATTATTATTATTATTATTATTATTATTATTAATAAAAGTAGTATTATTATCAATATCAATATTATTATTAAAACTATACTTAAAATTTTTATGATCTTTAATGTTGTTATTAATATTGTGATGAAAATATGATTGTTATTATAAATATTAACAAGTATTATTAATTATTATTAAGATATTTAGCATTTAATAGTTATTTATATAAAAAAAATGAAATAAATAAACAGATATATAAGGGTACAGATCACGGATCAGATTTTTTTATGCCGTCTTCCTGTTTTGCTCGTAACATATTGTCGAGCTATTCCCCTATTCTAACAGGAATTCAATCGATGCTATATAAGAATTCAATCAGCTATTTCTTTTCATTATCGATCTCCATCAAAACTTTAATCAGGTCTAGAGGTTAAGCTTATCAGAAAAACTAATATCACAAGTATACAAACTCTGTTCAAGACGAGTTGAAATCGATAGTTTAATACCGAATCAATTATCGAAATTCAAGAATACAGATAAGTTAGGAATCGTGTTTCTAATCTACCTGCAAAGTTTTAAGGTCCAACTCTCTATATCGAGTTTTAATTTTCGATGTCAAACTTTATTCCCAAAAAGTCTTACGGTATGTTCTTGAAGAAATTCGAGTTCGTGCTTATGATTCAAGTTAATTTGATGATACTGATAGTTTTCAGGTGTGAATTAAAAACTACTTCATGAAGAAAACATTATCTAAAACGGTCCAAATTTTAAATTGGGTAATGGGGTTCATCATCGAGCTACAAATATACATATTCTGTCACAAATTTTTTTATGTTAATTTTATTTTGTTCAAGCAAATCACTAAGTGTTTCTGCTCCTGTTTTAAAACTTAAATTATTCTGATAACACGATTTGAGGGCTGTTGAATTAAGTTGATCGATTGAATCATGGAGAGAAGGGAGGAAGGAGATGAAACAGAAGGCCGGTTATAACTCAATGGGTGGGTTTAATTTCACAAAAACAGAAACAGCTCCATGGTTGTGGGTGTTTGGGTGTTATCGAGGGGTCTCGGGTTCGAGTCCCATCTTTGACAATTTCATTCTTTTTAATGATACAAAGGTGCAATTTAATTTTATTATCATTATCTATATCATTATCATTATTATTTTTATTATTATTATTGTTATATAATTTTATTATCATTATTATTATTATTATTGTTATAATTAATTGAATTATAAGTATTATTATAGTATCATTATTAACACCATTAATGGAATCATAAACATTATTATTAATATAAAGTATTATCATTATAAGTATTTTATCATTTCAAATATTATTTTAGTATTACTATAAATATTTTTTTTAGCTACAAATAATAAATATGTTTATATAAAAAATATATATATATATATATATATATATATATATATATATATATATATATATATATATATATATATATATATATATATATATATATATATATATATATATATTTAAAACCTAGGACAACACAAAATTTCCAGTGTGATATACAAAATGAATATATGAGACGTATATATACTATCAATATCAAAATGATATATTTAGTAAATAATATATAGACATATAAAAACTTATTCGATTATGATTATGTGTATTAATATATATACAAATGATATAGGTTCGTGAATCCGAGGCCAACCCTATACTTGATCAATGATGTTATATGTATTTTTACTACAAAATACATTAGGTGAGTATATAGTCCCTTTTTTTTTAACTTTAAATATTTTTGGGATGAGAATACATGCACTGTTTTTATAAATGATTTACGTTAAGGACACAAGTGATTAAAAATGATATTCTGCGGATTGATGTGCTAGGTAATTTAGTTATATGTTATAATAGCATGTAAGCGCGAATCCTAAAGATAGATCTATCGGGTTTAACACCCCCATCCTGTAGGCTGCACTAGACATAAGAACTAGTGGGCGGATGTTTAGTACTTCGAGGATTATTTATACACTTGCGAGTGTACATAGCCATCTTTGCGAAGATGACTTATTATATTATTGTTAAGGTTGGTTACTGAGGCCTCAAAATAAGCAGAATGATTTTATACACTTGCGAGTGTATTATATTTTATTTAAAATGTTTATATATGAAATCTTGTGGTCCATTGTTATAACGCTGCTAGCATCAAACCTATATATCTCACCAACTTTATGTTGACTTTTTAAAGCATGTTATTCTCAGGTACGAATTAAGTCTTCCGCTGTGCATTTGCTCGTATTAAGAACATTACTTGGAGTCGATCATCGCGATGGAACCAACTGTTGAAGATTCCGTCCGGGAGGATTAGTCGCGGACGTTACAGTTGGTATCAGAGCGTTGGTCTTAGCGAACCAGGTTTCCCATTAGTGTGTCTAACCGGTAGTTGTTAGGATACATTAGTGAGTCTGGACTTCGACCGTTTCTGCCTGTCAAAAAGTTTTGCATATCATTTCTAGTCGGAAACCATCTGCTTATTATCCTTAGGAAATTGCTTGCCTATCATTCTCTAGTCTAGACACGTCTTACTGCATTTAGTGCATCGATAGTGTGTAGACAAAATTCATATTTTAGCGTATCTGATAATTCATATCTTAGCACATCTGTAGACCTGCCTGACAAATGCCGTAGGTTCCTCTGTAGTCTACGAAATCTTTAGTATTATATATAGATATTCTATGAAGTTAGAATATCATCCTATATTCGAAAATCATTTCACATCGAAGATTCTCCTCATTCACCAAATTGCCCTCTTGGCGATAAACCTGAAAGCACTTACCGGCGAACTTGTTCGAGAAACCGTTTACCCTCTCATTTCTAGAATATCCCGTCATGATTATACATTTCGAATCTTATTCAGCCACTCGTTTCAATCGTCAATCATCCCGACATAATATAAGAAGTTAACGAACTACGTGCTCGAGTAATGGTTTTGGAGAATCTGGTGCGGAGGTTACAAACACCAGCAGCATCACCAGCAGCATCAACGGCATCATCATTATCAACACCAATCGTAGCATTTCCACCACCAACAACCACAACCGCGTCATAAACTTCAAAAATAATCCTCGTTTTACATATCGTTCTATCTACTCTATTTTCGTTCTACGTATCGTTCTACATCGATTATCTTCGCTTTACGTATCATTCTACTTCATTTATCTCCGTTTAACATGACAATTATGTAATCCCTAATGATTTAGAGATCACGTAATCAAGTGTTAATGATAAATCAAATGAGTTTAATATCTTATTGACTCATTGAATCCATAATTACATCTGAAGAAAATATATATGCAAGTATATTTTCATAAAGATCGTAATTAAAAATTTCTTCGTACAAACTGTTAATAATGAAAATATTTTAACGGGTGGGTAGTACCCGAGAAATATTTAGATTTCACATTAATAAGTTATACTGTACATTCTTCGAATTTGATTCAACGGTCGTTTGCTATTCTATTTATAACCACCGATATTCATATCCGCTCACCCCGGAATAACCATTTTCATTCAAATTTCATATTCGGATTTTGATCTATCAGAATCCAACAAGTGGCATAATGAAGAAAACATTGGATATAATAAAATTTGTTAGAAACAAACGAATTAACTAATTGAAAATTTGTTAAGGATTCCACGCTAACTGTTCCGGCTAACTGTTCCCAGCTAACTGATTAACATTTAATTTATCGCAATTTACATTCTCGCAATTTTATTTATCGTCATTTAATTTCTGTTATTTACTTTTACGCACTTTAAATAACGGGACACGTATACAAGGTTTCGACTTATCATATCGACCCATCTATATATATATTTCGGAACAACCGTAGACACTCTATATGCGAAGGTGGGAGTTGGCTATACAGGGTTGGAGTTGATTCCAAAATATATATATACTTTGAGTTGTGATCGACACCGAGACTGGTACACGGGTCACGATACGTATTAAGTAATTCGAATATTATATATATCCAATTTATATATGAATTTATCGGACTATTGGACTGCTAACTTTGGACAAGTAAAATGAATTAAAATGTTGATTATAACATATGAAACTAAACAATTCTTCAAGTTTGCCACTTGATTTTATCCTAAACCTCATTTGTACCTCGACAATTACAATTCACGTTCAAATTATTCATGATTCTTGAAAACACCTCGATCGAGAAGTTGAACCGGCCGCACCTCGTCTATGGAAGAAAGGTTCATGGATACAGTTATGCACCTGAAACTTTCGAAACCAAAATTATAGTTAAAACGTATCCGCGTCGAATTCCTTATCATTCATTAGCAAAAACAACCTTACAATTCCTTTTCAAGAAGCTAATTTTGTCACAGCTCTACTTCAACTTCCCAGAAAGATTACTCTTATTATAACCTCGATATTTATACCTTGTCCCTTCGCCGTTGTTATCGGAGAACCTTTTATATTCTACGATATCATCATCAGATGTACCAGCAGTTCGTCATCTATTCGGCAGAATCCACAATCAGTATTTTGAAAATCTCGCAGAACTTCTTCCGTCATACCTACAACGTCTATCCCTAAGAGTTTCATACTCCGAATGTGAAGTTTCTGAAAACACCCTGAACTATGAAGTAGTTCTTGAAATGCTGATGAAGCGGCAAAAACCGTAAACGACTTTAACAGTCAAAAGTTTATGATGAAATAAAGTATGTTGGAAAAGCTCAGAAAAAGAGAAGGGGTGAAACTGGAATACGGATTGAGCAAAGTATGAAGGAGACCATGGACAAATCATGAAAACTAAATCTTTCCAGATGATATTCCTCATCATCATCTTATCGTAAATATTATAAGATATCTTCATATCCTCCGTTATGAGTATTCTCCATATTTCTGGAAATATTCACACAACTATTTTTATTTGAGAACATTCATCTCTCTGCAAAATCTGCGTTACAACATAAAAGAAACTGTGTTAGTTTCTAAATTCTGAAACCTTCAGGTTTAAAATAGGAATGTTCTGAAGTAGTGTTGGGAACTGATGCATAAATTATTATAATATAATGAGACTTGATCAACTTCATTATATTACAATAAGTCATGTTGAGTTTCTAATGGAATGTGATGATTCACAGTACCATCATCATGTACCATGTTACACGGCTCTTACATTTTATCCAATCTTCAAACACATTAGGAACATATCATCCTGATAGTTCTATCTTTTCCAGGGTATTCTAGTAATTTGACAAACTAAACTCATGCTATTACCATTTCTTTCTTAGAGCATTAACTATGTTCATTCCAAATCTCATACCTACGAATTCCGGAGACGCTTAAACACAAGCAGAGGAAACGAAAGAATGAAGCTTCAAAATAGAAATTGGGGTATAGATCGCAGCAAATAAAAGAAAGCATTAACTATGGATGACAATAATTATAGAAGACAGAAGTAGGAACATCGAAATATAAGGGAAGATATAAACCCAACAATCACTCAGAAATTTCAAACCATGTATATCAATACAAATGGCAATACAGAAACACGAGAAAACTAGAAACACTATAAACACAAGAGTATAGTAGAAGTAAATAGATTCTTCCGGTGGTAGATGAAAAAGAAAGATGACAGATGTGACAATTAAGAATATATCAAGGATTAGAATAGGATGGAGCATATTGGCAAATATTTTAAGTAAGAATTAAGGAGAAAGAGTAGAAGATGTAGGATATGGAAATAAGGGAATGAAGGGGGTAGTTTTATAAGTATTCGACAAAGAAATCACAACAGAATTGTTGCATTAAATCAAAGGAGATCCTGTTTCCTAAATCGCCGAAGAACCAAATCTTATTACGAAAGATTTTCTTTAAATCTCGTGAATTCCGGAAATCAAACATAACCACGTCATCAGTTAAAACGATATCATAGTACTCATTTCACTCTCTTTTGTGATAGTTTCGCTCGTACGCTTTACATAATTGAAATGTTTTATCTATATCTATCAATAATGATAAAACTCCGTTATTACCTCATATTCGTCATGAAAACATTCCTATTGTTGTTTATGACAACCTCTACCAAATTTCGGGGACGAAATTTCTTTAACGGGTGAGTACTGTAACGACCCGGAAATTTCCGACCAAATTTAAACCTTAAACTCTATATGTTTCCGACACGATAAGCAAAATCTGTATTAGTGAGTCTCGAAAACCTCGAAATTTATATTCATGAAATCTGTTACCCAGAGACGATAGTCGATGTATCACGAACCTTTAATTGTAAACAGAAATGTATATATATATATATATATATATATATATATATATATATATATATATAACAAAACATGTAATTAATTATATATATTATAAATGAACTATTATGTAATTTAGTTATTATATTTATTTTCATATAAATATTAAAAGTAAGTATTAATATTAGTATCATTAATAGTATCAAAATAATAATATATAGATATAAGATTGATACATGTAACTCGTTACACTATGATTATTATTATAAAGATTATATCGATCATTATAAGTATTGTTAAGATACAAACTTATTATTGATATCAATAATATTATTATGATTATTAATATTAATATTAACTATATTATTAATAAAAAGAGCCTTATTCTTGTAATTATTATTATTATTATTATTATTATTATTATTATTATTATTATTATTATTAATAAAAGTAGTATTATTATCAATATCAATATTATTATTAAAACTATACTTAAAATTTTTATGATCTTTAATGTTGTTATTAATATTGTGATGAAAATATGATTGTTATTATAAATATTAACAAGTATTATTAATTATTATTAAGATATTTAGCATTTAATAGTTATTTATATAAAAAAAATGAAATAAATAAACAGATATATAAGGGTACAGATCACGGATCAGATTTTTTTATGCCGTCTTCCTGTTTTGCTCGTGACATATTGTCGAGCTATTCCCCTATTCTAACAGGAATTCAATCGATGCTATATAAGAATTCAATCAGCTATTTCTTTTCATTATCGATCTCCATCAAAACTTTAATCAGGTCTAGAGGTTAAGCTTATCAGAAAAACTAATATCACAAGTATACAAACTCTGTTCAAGACTAGTTGAAATCGATAGTTTAATACCGAATCAATTATCGAAATTCAAGAATACAGATAAGTTAGGAATCGTGTTTCTAATCTACCTGCAAAGTTTTAAGGTCCAACTCTCTATATCGAGTTTTAATTTTCGATGTCAAACTTTATTCCCAAAAAGTCTTACGGTATGTTCTTGAAGAAATTCGAGTTCGTGCTTATGATTCAAGTTAATTTGATGATACTGATAGTTTTCAGGTGTGAATTAAAAACTACTTCATGAAGAAAACATTATCTAAAACGGTCCAAATTTTAAATTGGGTAATGGGGTTCATCATCGAGCTACAAATATACATATTCTGTCACAAATTTTTTTATGTTAATTTTATTTTGTTCAAGCAAATCACGAATTGTTTCTGCTCCTGTTTTAAAACTTAAATTATTCTGATAACACGATTTGAGGGCTGTTGAATTAAGTTGATCGATTGAATCATGGAGAGAAGGGGGGAAGGAGATGAAACAGAAGGCCGGTTATAACTCAATGGGTGGGTTTAATTTCACAAAAACAGAAACAGCTCCATGGTTGTGGGTGTTTGGGTGTTATCGAGGGGTCTCGGGTTCGAGTCCCATCTTTGACAATTTCATTCTTTTTAATGATACAAAGGTGCAATTTAATTTTATTATCATTATCTATATCATTATCATTATTATTTTTATTATTATTATTGTTATATAATTTTATTATCATTATTATTATTATTATTGTTATAATTAATTGAATTATAAGTATTATTATAGTATCATTATTAACACCATTAATGGAATCATAAACATTATTATTAATATAAAGTATTATCATTATAAGTATTTTATCATTTCAAATATTATTTTAGTATTACTATAAATATTTTTTTAGCTACAAATAATAAATATGTTTATATAAAAAAAAAATATATATATATATATATATATATATATATATATATATATATATATATATATATATATATATATATATATATATATTTAAAACCTAGGACAACACAAAATTTCCAGTGTGATATACAAAATGAATATATGAGACGTATATATACTATCAATATCAAAATGATATATTTAGTAAATAATATATAGACATATAAAAACTTATTCGATTATGATTATGTGTATTAATATATATACAAATGATATAGGTTCGTGAATCCGAGGCCAACCCTATACTTGATCAATGATGTTATATGTATTTTTACTACAAAATACATTAGGTGAGTATATAGTCCCTTTTTTTTGAACTTTAAATATTTTTGGGATGAGAATACATGCACTGTTTTTATAAATGATTTACGTTAAGGACACAAGTGATTAAAAATGATATTCTGCGGATTGATGTGCTAGGTAATTTAGTTATATGTTATAATAGCATGTAAGCGCGAATCCTAAAGATAGATCTATCGGGTTTAACACCCCCATCCTGTAGGCTGCACTAGACATAAGAACTAGTGGGCGGATGTTTAGTACTTCGAGGATTATTTATACACTTGCGAGTGTACATAGCCATCTTTGCGAAGATGACTTATTATATTATTTTTAAGGTTGGTTACTGAGGCCTCAACATAAGCAGAATGATTTTATACACTTGCGAGTGTATTATATTTTATTTAAAATGTTTATATATGAAATCTTGTGGTCCATTGTTATAACGCTGCTAGCATCAAACCTATATATCTCACCAACTTTATGTTGACTTTTTAAAGCATGTTATTCTCAGGTACGAATTAAGTCTTCCGCTGTGCATTTGCTCGTATTAAGAACATTACTTGGAGTCGATCTTCGCGATGGAACCAACTGTTGAAGATTCCGTCCGGGAGGATTAGTCGCGGACGTTACACCTTTAGGTTAACGATCTTGTTAAATGTTGTTAACCCATTTTTATTATATCAATTGAGATGTTAAATTGTTACATTATCAAGATATTATGATATATAATATATCTTAGTATGATATATATACAGTTAAATGTCGTTACTACGATAATCGTTACATATATGTCTCGTTTCGAAATCATTAAGTTAGTAGTCTTATTTTTACATATTTAGTTCATTGTTAATACACTTAATGATATATTTACTTATCATTTAACATAATTAACCAAGTGTATCAATATCTTAATATGATTCATATGTACCTAGTAAGACGTTGTTATAACGATAATCGTTATATATATCGTTTTCGAGTTTCTTAATTTAATAGTCTCATTTTTATGTATATAACTCATTGTTAAAATACCTAATGAGATACTTACTTCTAATAAAATCATATTAACTATATATATAACCATATATATGTCATCGTATAGATGTTCTACACATTTGAAGCTAGATCTATTTTTCTCATTTCCAGTAGGTTTATCCACAAAACCTGAGGTAGTAATGATGTTCATAACATCAATCGATTCATATATATAAAACTACCTTATTCGAAGGTTTAAACTTGAAATCACTAGAACATAGTTTAGTTAATTCTAAACTTGTTCGCAAACAAAAGTTAATCCTTCTAACTTGACTTTTAAAATCAACTAAACACATGTTCTATATCTATATGATATGCTAACTTAATGATTTAAAACCTGGAAACACGAAAAACACCGTAAAACCGGACATAGGCCGTCGTATTAACACCGCGGGCTGTTTTAGGTTTGATAATTAAAAACTATGATAAACTTTGATTTAAAAGTTGTTCTTATGGGAAAATGATTTTTCTTATGAACATGAAACTATTTCCAAAAATCATGGTTAAACTCAAAGTGGAAGTATGTTTTTCAAAATGGTCATCAAGACGTCGTTCTTTCGACTGAAATGACTACCTCTTACAAAAACAACTTGTAACTTATATTTCTGACTATAAACCTATAATTTTTCTATTTAGATTCATAAAATAGAGTTCAATATGAAACCATAGCAATTTGATTCACTCAAAAAGGATTTAAAACGAAGAAGTTATAAGTAAAACAAGATTGGATATTTTTTTATTGTTGTAGCTACGGGAAATATTGTAACAAATCTATATTAATCATATCCTAGCTAACTTATATTGTATTATACATGTATTCTAATATATTATGTAATCTTGGGATACCATAGACACGTATGCAAATGTTTTGACATATCATATCGACCCATCTATATATATTATTTGGAACAACCATAGACACTCTATATGCAGTAATGTTGGAGTTAGCTATACAGGGTTGAGGTTGATTCTAAAAATATATATACTTTGAGTTGTGATCTAGCCTGAGATGTGTATATACTGGGTCGTGGATTGGGTCAAGATAATATATATCAATTTATTTTTTGTACATCTAACTATGGACAACTAGTTGTAAGTTACTAACGAGGAAAGCTGACTTAATAAACTTAAAACATTAAAACGTATTAAAAATGTTGTAAATATATTTTGAACATACTTTGATATATATGTACATATTTGTTATAAGTTCGTAAATCGACCAGTGACCAAGTCTTACCTCCCGATAAAGTAAAAATCTGTGAAAGTGAGTTATAGTCCCACTTTTAAAATCTAATATTTTTGGGATGAGAATACATGCAGTTTTATAAATGTTTTACGAAATAGACACAAGTAATTGAAACTACATTATATGGGTAAATGATCGAAGCCGAATATGCCGCTTTTGCTTGGTAGCCTAAGAATTAGTAAACCGATCTACTAATTGACGCGAATCCTAAAGATAGATCTATTGGGCCTAACGAACCCCATCCAAAGTACCGGATGCTTTAGTACTTCAAATTCATTTTTATCATATCCGAAAGATTTCCCGGAATGATAGGGGATATTCTTATATGCATCTTGTTAATGTCGGTTACCAGGTGTTCACCATATGAATGATTTTTATCTCTATGTATGGGATGTATATTGAAATATGAAATCTTGTGAAATGTCCCGTTCTTATTGATTAAAAACGTTCCATATTAATTGATTTCGTTGCGAGGTTTTGACCTCTATATGAGACATTTTTCAAAGACTGCATTCATTTTTAAAACAAACCATAACCTTTATTTAATAAATAAAGGTTTAAAAGCTTTACGTAGATTAAATGATAATCTAAAATATCTTGTTTACACAAGACCATTACATAATGGTTTACATTACAAATATGTTACATTGAAATCAGTTTCTTGAATGCAGTTTTTACACAATATCATACAAACATGGACTCAAATCTTGTCCTTATTTTAGTATGCAACAGCGGAAGCTCTTAGTATTCACCTGAGAATAAACATGCTTTAAACGTCAACAAAAATGTTGGTGAGTTATAGGTTTAACCTATATATATATATCAAATCGTAACAATAGACCACAAGATTTCATATTTCAATACACATCCCATACATAGAGATAAAAATCATTCATATGGTGAACACCTGGTAACCGACATTAACAAGATGCATATATAAGAATATCCCCATCATTCCGGGACACCCTTCGGATATGATATAAATTTTGAAGTACTAAAGCATCCGGTACTTTGGATGGGGTTTGTTAGGCCCAATAGATCTATCTTTAGGATTCTCGTCAATTAGGGTGTCTGTTCTCTAATTCTTAGATTACCAGACTTAATAAAAAGGTGCATATTCGATTTCAATAATTCAACCATAGAATGTAGTTTCACGTACTTGTGTCTATTTTGTAAATCATTTATAAAACCTGCATGTATTCTCATCCCAAAAATATTAAATTTTAAAAGTGGGACTATAACTCACTTTCACAGATTTTTACTTCGTCGGGAAGTAAGACTTGGCCACTGGTTGATTCACGAACCTATAACAATATATACATATATATCAAAGTATGTTCAAAATATATTTACAACACTTTTAATATATTTTGATGTTTTAAGTTTATTAAGTCAGCTGTCCTCGTTAGTAACCTACAACTAGTTGTCCACGGTTAGATGTACAGAAATAAATCGATAAATATTACCTTGAATCAATCCACGACCCAGTGTATACGTATCTCAGTATTGATCACAACTCAAACTATATATATTTTGGAATCAACCTCAACCCTGTATAGCTAACTCCAACATTCACATATAGAGTGTCTATGGTTGTTCCGAAATATATATAGATGTATCGACATGATAGGTTGAAACATTGTATACGTGTCTATGGTATCTCAAGATTACATAATATACAATACAAGTTGATTAAGTTATGGTTGGAATAGATTTGTTACCAATTTTCACGTAGCTAAAATGAGAAAAATTATCCAATCTTGTTTTACCCATAACTTCTTCATTTTAAATCCATTTTGAGTGAATCAAATTGCTATGGTTTTATATTGAACTCTATTTTATGAATCTAAACAGAAAATGTATAGGTTTATATTCTGAAAAATAAGTTACAAGTCATTTTTGTAAAGGTAGTCATTTCAGTCGAAAGAACGACGTCTAGATGACCATTTTAGAAAACATACTTCCACTTTGAGTTTAACCATAATTTTTGGATATAGTTTCATGTTCATAATAAAAATCATTATCTCAGAATAACAACTTTTAAATCAAAGTTTATCATAGTTTTTAATTAACTAACCCAAAACAGCCCGCGGTGTTACTACGACGGCGTAAATCCGGTTTTACGGTGTTTTTCGTGTTTCCAGGTTTTAAATCATTAAGTTAGCATATCATATAGATATAGAATATGTGTTTAGTTGATTTTAAAAGTCAAGTTAGAAGGATTAACTTTTATTTGCGAACAAGTTTAGAATTAACTAAACTATGTTCTAGTGATTACAAGTTTAAACCTTCGAATAAGATAGCTTTATATGTATGAATCGAATGATGTTATGAACATCATTACTACCTCAAGTTCCTTGGATAAACCTACTGGAAATGAGAAAAATAGATCTAGCTTCAAAGGATCCTTGGATGGCTTGAAAGTTCTTGAAGCAGAATCATGACACGAAAACAATTTCAAGTAAGATTTCCACTCGAAATAAGATTGTTATAGTTATAGAAATTGAATTAAAGTTTGAATATGATTATTACCTTGTATTAGAAATATAACCTACTGTAAGTAACAAAGGTTTCTTGATCTTGGATGATTACTTGGAATGGATTTAGAAAACTTGGAAGTAAACTTGCAATCTTGGAAGTATTCTTGATTTTATGAAACTAGAACTTTTGGAATTTATGAAGAACACTTAGAACTTGAAGATAGAACTTGAGAGAGATTAATTAGATGAAGAAAATTGAAGAATGAAAGTGTTTTTAGGTGTTTTTGGTCGTTGGTGTATGGATTAGATATAAAGGATATGTAATTTTGTTTTCATGTAAATAAGTCATGAATGATTACTCATATTTTTATAATTTTATGAGATATTTCATGCTAGTTGCCAAATGATGGATCCCACATGTGTTAGGTGACTCACATGGGCTGCTAAGAGCTGATCATTGGAGTGTATATACCAATAGTACATACATCTAAAAGCTGTGTATTGTACGAGTACGAATACGGGTGCATACGAGTAGAATTGTTGATGAAACTGAACGAGGATGTAATTGTAAGCATTTTTGTTAAGTAGAAGTATTTTTATAAGTGTCTTAAAGTCTTTCAAAAGTGTATGAATACATATTAAAACACTACATGTATATACATTTTAACTGAGTCGTTAAGTCTTCGTTAGTCCTTACATGTAAATGTTGTTTTGAAACCTTTAGGTTAATGGTCTTGTTGAATGTTGTTAACCCATTGTTTATTATAACAAATGAGATGTTAAATTGTTATATTATCATGATATTATGATATATAATATATCTTAGTATGATATATATACAGTTAAATGTCGTTACAACGATAATCGTTACATATATGTCTCGTTTCGAAATCATTAAGTTAGTAGTCTTATTTTTACATATGAATTTCATTGTTAATACACTTAATAATATATTTACTTATCATTTAACATAATTAACCAAGTGTATCAATATCTTAATATGATTCATATGTACCTAGTAAGACGTTATTATAACGATAATCGTTATATATATCGTTTTTGAGTTTCTTAAATTAATAGTCTCATTTTTATGTATATAACTCATTGTTAAAATACCTAATGAGATACATACTTATAATAAAATCATGTTAACTATATATATAACCATATATATGTCATCGTATAGTTTTTACAAGTTTTAACGTTCGTGAATCACCGGTCAACTTGTGTGGTCAATTGTCTATATGAAACCTATTTCAATTAATCAAGTCTTACCAAGTTTGATTGCTTAACATGTTGGAAACACTTAATCATGTAAATAAAAATTTCATTTAATATATATATAAACATGGAAAAGTTCGGATCACTACAGTACCTACCCGTTAAATAAATTTCGTCCCGAAATTTTAAGCAGTTAGAGGTGTTGACGTATCTTCTGGAAATAAATGCGGATATTTCTTCTTCATCTGATCTTCACGCTCCCAGGTGAACTCGGGTCCTCTACGAGCATTCCATCGAACCTTAACAATCGGTATCTTGTTTTGTTTAAGTCTCTTAACCTCACGATCCATTATTTCGATGGGTTCTTCAATGAATTGAAGTTTTTCATTGATTTGGATTTCGTCCAACGGAATACTGAGATCTTCTTTAGCAAAACATTTATTCAAATTTGAGACGTGGAAAGTGTTATGTACAGCCGCGAGTTGTTGAGGTAGCTCCAGTTGGTAAGCTACTGGTCCGACACGATCTATAATCTTGAATGGTCCAATGTACCTTGGATTTAGTTTCCCCCGTTTACCAAATCGAACAACGCCTTCCCAAGGTGAAACCTTAAGCATGACCATTTCTCCAATTTCAAACTCTATATCTTTTCTTTTACTGTCCGCGTAGCTCTTTTGTCGACTCTGGGCGGTTTTCAATCTTTGTTGAATTTGGATGATTTTCTCGGTAGTTTCTTGTATTATCTCCGGACCCGTAATCTGTCTATCCCCCACTTCACTCCAACAAATCGGAGACCTGCACTTTCTACCATAAAGTGCTTCAAACGGCGCCATCTCAATGCTTGAATGGTAGCTGTTGTTGTAGGAAAATTCTGCTAACGGTAGATGTCGATCCCAACTGTTTCCGAAATCAATAACACAAGCTCGTAGCATGTATTCAAGTGTTTGTATCGTCCTTTCGCTCTGCCCATCAGTTTGTGGATGATAGGCAGTACTCATGTCTAGACGAGTTCCCAATGCTTGCTGTAATGTCTGCCAGAATCTTGAAATAAATCTGCCATCCCTATCAAAGATAATAGAGATTGGTATTCCATGTCTGGAGACGACTTCCTTCAAATACAGTCATGCTAACTTCTCCATCTTGTCATCTTCTCTTATTGGCAGGAAGTGTGCTGACTTGGTGAGATGATCAACTATTACCCAAATAGTATCATAACCACTTGCAGTCCTTGGCAATTTAGTAATGAAATCCATGGTAATGTTTTCCCATTTCCATTCCAGGATTTCAGGTTGTTGTAGTAGACCTGATGGTTTCTGATGTTCAGCTTTGACCTTAGAACACGTCAAACATTCTCCTACATATTTAGCAATATCGGCTTTCATACCTGACCACCAAAAATGTTTCTTAAGATCCTTGTACATCTTTCCCGTTCCAGGATGTATTGAGTATCTGGTTTTATGAGCTTCTCTAAATACCATTTCTTTCATATCTCCAAATTTTGGTACCCAAATTCTTTCAGCCCTATACCGGGTTCCGTCTTCCCGAATATTAAGATGCTTCTCCGATCCTTTGGGTATTTCATCCTTTAAATTTCCTTCTTTTAAAACTCCTTGTTGCGCCTCCTTTATTTGAGTAGTAAGGTTAGTGTGAATCATTATATTAATAGATTTTACTCGAATGGGTTCTCTGTCCTTTCTGCTCAAGGCGTCGGCTACCACATTTGCCTTCCCCGGGTGGTAACGAATCTCCAAGTGGTAATCATTCAACAATTCAATCCACCTACGCTGCCTCATATTCAGTTGTTTCTGATTAAATATGTGTTAAAGACTTTTGTGGTCGGTATATATAATACTTTTTACCCCATATAAGTAGTGCCTCCAAGTCTTTAATGCAAAAACAACAGCGCCTAATTCCAAATCATGCGTCGTATAATTTCGCTCGTGAATCTTCAATTGTCTAGACGCATAAGCAATCACCTTCGTCCGTTACATTAATACACAACCGAGACCTTTCTTTGATGCTTCACAATAAATCACAAAATCAGCATTCCCTTCAGGCAATGACAATATAGGTGCCGTAGTTAGCTTTTTCTTCAATAATTGAAACGCCTTCTCTTGTTCATCCTTCCATTCAAATTTCTTCCCTTCATGCGTTAATGCAGTCAAGGGTTTTGCTATTTTGGAGAAATCTTGGATGAATCTTCTGTAGTAACCAGCCAATCCTAAAAATTGACGTATATGCTTCGGAGTTTCTGGGGTTTTCCATTTTTCAACGGTTTCGATCTTTGCCGGGTCCACTTGGATACCTTCTTTGTTCACTATGTGACCGAGGAATTGAACTTCTTCCAACCAAAATGCACACTTTGAAAACTTAGCGTATAGTTTTTCTTTCCTCAATACTTCTAGCACTTTTCTCAAATGTTCTTCGTGCTCTTGATCATTCTTTGAGTAAATAAGTATGTCATCGATGAAAACAATGACAAACTTGTCAAGATATGGCCTACACACTTGGTTCATAAGGTCCATGAACACAGCTGGTGCGTTAGTCAATCCAAACGGAATAACCATAAACTCGTAATGACCATAACGCGTCCTAAAAGCAGTTTTTGGAATATCATCCTCCTTTACTCGCATTTGATGATATCCAGAACCAAAATCGATCTTCGAATAAACCGACGAGCCTTGTAGTTGATCAAATAAGTCGTCAATTCTCGGCAGATAACGGTTTTTGATGGTAAGCTTGTTCAACTCTCTGTAGTCAATACACAACCTAAATGTACCATCCTTCTTCTTGACAAACAAAACAGGAGCTCCCCTTGGTGATGTGCTTGGTCGAATGAAACCACGTTCTAATAGTTCTTGCAGTTGGCTTTGCAGTTCTTTCATCTCACTGGGTGCGAGTCTATAAGGAGCACGAGCTATTGGTGCAGCTCCTAGTACAAGATCTATTTGAAATTCAACAGATCGATGTGGAGGTAGTCCCGGTAATTCTTTCGGAAATACATCGGGAAATTCTTTTGCGACGGGAACATCATTGATGCTCTTTTCTTCAGTTTGTACTTTCTCGACGTGTGCTAGAACAGCATAGCAACCTTTTTTTATTAGTTTTTGTGCCTTCAAATTACTAATAAGATGTAGCTTCATGTTGCCCTTTTCTCCGTACACCATTAAGGGTTCTCCTTCTTCTCATACAATGCGAATTGCATTTTTATAACATACGATCTCTGCTTTCACCTTCTTCAGCCAGTCCATGCCAACTATTACATCAAAACTCCCTAACTCTACTGGTATCAAATCAATCTTAAATATTTCGCTACCCAGTTTAATTTCTCGATTCCGGCATATATTATCTGCTGAAATTAATTTACCGTTTGCTAATTCGAGTAAAAATTTGCTATCCAACGGCGTCAATGGACAACTTAATTTAGCACAAAAATCTTTACTCATATAGCTTCTATCCGCACCCGAATCAAATAAAACGTAAGCAGATTTATTGTCAATAAGAAACGTACCCGTAACAAGCTCCGAGTCCTCCTGTGCCTCGGCCGCATTAATATTGAAAACTCTTCCGTGGCCTTGTCCATTCGTGTTCTCCTGGTTCGGGAAATTTCTAATAATGTGGCCCGATTTTCCACATTTATAACAAACTACATTGGCATAACTTGCTCTGACACTACTTGCTCCGCCATTACTCGTTTCGACACCATTTGTTCCTTTCGTTCTGTTAACCCATGGTCCGTAGACCTCACACTTCACCGCGCTATGACCATTTCTTTTACACTTGTTGTAAAATTTGGTGCAGAACCCCGAGTGATACTTTTCACACATTTGGCATAGCTGCTTCTGATTGTTATTGTTGTTGTGGTTGTTATTGTTGTTGGGTTGATTGTTGTAGTTGCTGTTGTTGTTGTTGTTGTTGTTGTTGTTGTTGTTGTTGTTGTTGTTGTTGTTAGTCCGTTTGTTGTAGTTGCGATTGATGTTGCGATTGTTGGGATAATTGTTGCGATTATTATTGTAATTACTGTTGTTGTTGTATTGGTGATTTTTATCACCGTTTTCCTCCCACTTTCTTTTGACTTGCTTCACATTGGCGTCTTCAGCCGTCTGTTCTTTAATTCTTTCCTCAATCTGGTTCACTAGTTTGTGAGCCATTCTACATGCCTGTTGTATGGAGGCGGGCTCGTGTGAACTTATATCTTCTTGGATTCTTTCCGGTAATCCTTTCACAAACGCGTCGATCTTCTCTTCCTCATCTTCGAATGCTCCCTGACACAATAAGCACAATTCTGTGAATCGTCTTTCGTACGTGGTAATATCAAATCCTTGGGTTCGTAACCCTCTAAGTTCTGTCTTGAGCTTATTGACCTCGGTTCTGGGACGGTACTTCTCGTTCATCAAGTGCTTGAATGCTGACCACGGTAGTGCGTAAGCATCATCTTGTCCCACTTGCTCTAGATAGGTATTCCACCATGTTAACGCAGAACAAGTGAAGGTATGCGTAGCGTACTTCACTTTGTCCTCTTCAGTACACTTACTTATGGCAAACACCAATTCGACCTTCTCGGTCCACCGTTTCAATCCGATCGGTCCTTCGGTTCCATCAAATTCCAAAGGTTTGCAGGTAGTGAATTCTTTGTAGGTGCATCCTACACGATTTCCTGTACTGCTAGATCCAAGGTTATTGTTGGTATGTAGCGCAGCCTGTACTACGGCTATGTTTGAAGCTAGAAAAGTACGGAATTCCTCTTCATTCATATTCACGGTGTGTTGAGTAGTCGGTGCCATTTCCTTCAAAATAGTCAAATGGAACAAGTTAATCATACATAATATTAAGAGTAGTTAATAGTATTTCGTAGCATAATATGAACTCATTTATAAAAGCTTTTTCTTCATATTAGCGTTTTATAAGTTTAAATTCGGGTAGTACCTACCCGTTAAGTTCATACTTAGTAGCTAATATACAATTCAACTACTACAATTCTATATGAAAAACTAATTATAATAATATTTCGCGTTCAAACTTTTATACAATATTTTACAAACTTACAATGCCGCTTATTTTACATAAAGCATGAAATATAGCACACAATAACTTTGATACAAGATAGTTGTGAAGATAATTCTAGCTAGTACACAAGTCATTCAGCAAAGGCAATAAAGACATGTAATTCATACGTCCAGAAACAAGTCATGCATTCTGGTTTTACTAGGACTACTTCCCATCCTTGGTCTTGTGGAACATAACCGTTATGGCCGTTGATAAGACAGCGTGTTGTAACATCGTCAAAGTGACGAGGGTTACGTAATGACCAACAGTCTCGTAATAACCTAAAAACCTCATTTCTTACCCCAATTACCGACTCCGTCACTTGTGGGAACGTTTTGTTTAATAGTTGTAGCCCGATGTTCTTTTTCTCACTTTGGTGAGAAGCGAACATTACTAACCCATAAGTATAGCGTGCTTCTTTATGTTGCATGTTAGCCGCTTTTTCTAAATCATGAAGTCCTATATTCGGATACATTGAGTCAAAATAATTTCTTAACCCGTTGCGTAAAATAGCATTTGGGTTCCCCGCAATATATGCGTCAAAGTAAACACATCGTAACTTATGGGTTTCCCAATGTGATATCCCCCATCTTTCAAACGAAAGTCTCTTATAAACCAAGACATTCTTGGAACGTTCTTCGAATGTCTTACAAACTGATTTTGCCGTAAATAGTTGTGCCGAAGAATTCTGACCGACTCTAGACAAGATTTCATCAATCATGTCTCCGGGTAGGTCTCTTAAAATATTAGGTTGTCTATCCATTTTGTGTTTTTATACTGTAAAATAGACAAGAGTTAGATTCATAAAAAAAATACTTATTAATACAAGCAATTTTTACATATATCATAAAGCATAAGCACACTATATTACATATATTACACTACACGAATACAACTATCTTATTCCGACTCGCTCGTTTCTTCTTCTTCGGTTTTGGTTCGTTTTGCCAAGTTTCTAGGGATATATGATGTTCCCCTAATACGAGCTGTCGTTTTCCACAACGGTTTAGAAAAACCTGGTGGTTTAGAGGTTCCCGGGTCATTGTTACAACTTAAGGGCTTCGGGGGTTGACGATACATATAAAGTTCATCGGGGTTGGAATTAGATTTCTCTATTTTTATGCCCTTTCCCTTATTATTTTCTTTTGCCTTTTTAAATTCAGTTGGGGTAATTTCTATAACATCATCGGAATTCTCGTCGGAATCCGATTCATCGGAGAATTGGTAATCCTCCCAATATTTTGCTTCCTTGGCGGAAACACCATTGACCATAATTAACCTTGGTCGGTTGGTTGAGGATTTTCTTTTACTTAACCATTTTATTATTTCCCCCACCGGTTCTATTTCCTCCTCCTGTTCCTCCTCTTCCTTTTCTGATTCTTCTTTCGGTTCTGATTCTTCTTCCGGTTCTTCTTCGGGAACTTGTGAATCAGTCCAATATATATTCGACTCTTCGTTATTATTAGGTGAGTCAATGGGATTTGTGCTAGAGGTAGACATCTATCACACAATATCAAACATGTTAAGAGATTAATATATCACATAATATATACATGTTAATAATATATAGTTTCCAACAAAAATGTTAAGCAATCATTTTTAAAGAAAACACGATCGAAGTCTAGACTCACTAATGCATCCTAACAAACTCGATAAGACACACTAATGCAAATTTTCTGGTTCTCTAAGACCAACGCTCGGATACCAACTGAAATGTCCCGTTCTTATTGATTAAAAACGTTCCATATTAATTGATTTCGTTGCGAGGTTTTGACCTCGAAGACTGCATTCATTTTTAAAACAAACCATAACCTTTATTTCATAAATAAAGGTTTAAAAGCTTTACGTAGATTAAATGATAATCTAAAATATCCTGTTTACACACGACCATTACATAATGGTTTACAATACAAATATGTTACATTGAAATCAGTTTCTTGAATGCAGTTTTTACACAATATCATACAAACCTAGACTCCAAATCTTGTCCTTATTTTAGTATGCAACAGCGGAAGCTCTTAGTATTCACCTGAGAATAAACATGCTTTAAACGTCAACAAAAATGTTGGTGAGTTATAGGTTTAACCTATATATATCAAATCGTAACAATAGACCACAAGATTTCATATTTCAATACACATCCCATACATAGAGATAAAAATCATTCATATGGTGAACACCTGGTAACCGACATTAACAAGATGCATATATAAGAATATCCCTATCATTCCGGGACACCCTTCGAATATGATATAAATTTCGAAGTACTAAAGCATCCGGTACTTTGGATGGGGTTTGTTAGGCCCAATAGATCTATCTTTAGGATTCGCGTCAATTAGGGTGTATGTTCCCTAATTCTTAGATTACCAGACTTAATAAAAAGAGGCATATTCGATTTCAATAATTCAACCATAGAATGTAGTTTCACGTACTTGTGTCTATTTTGTAAATCATTTATAAAACCTGCATGTATTCTCATCCTAAAAATATTAGATTTTAAAAGTGGGACTATAACTCACTTTCACAGATTTTTACTTCGTCGGGAAGTAAGACTTGGCCACTGGTTGATTCACGAACCTATAACAATATATACATATATATCAAAGTATGTTCAAAATATATTTACAACACTTTAAATATATTTTGATGTTTTAAGTTTATTAAGTCAGCTGTCCTCGTTAGTAACCTACAACTAGTTGTCCACAGTTAGATGTACAGAAATAAATCGATAAATATTATCTTGAATCAATCCACGACCCAGTGTATACGTATTTCAGTATTGATCACAACTCAAACTATATATATTTTGGAATCAACCTCAACCCTGTATAGCTAACTCCAACATTCACATATAGAGTGTCTATGGTTGTTCCGAAATATATATAGATGTGTCGACATGATAGGTCAAAACATTGTATACGTGTCTATGGTATCTCAAAATTACATAATATACAATACAAGTTGATTAAGTTATGGTTGGAATAGATTTGTTACCAATTTTCACGTAGCTAAAATGAGAAAAATTATCCAATCTTGTTTTACCCATAACTTCTTCATTTTAAATCCATTTTGAGTGAATAAAATTTCTATGGTTTCATATTGAACTCTATTTTATGAATCTAAACAGAAAAAGTATAGGTTTATAGTTGGAAAAATAAGTTACAAGTTGTTTTTGTAAAGGTAGTCATTTTAGTCGAAAGAACGACGTCTAGATGACCATTTTAGAAAACATACTTCCACTTTGAGTTTAACTATAATTTTTGGATATAGTTTCATGTTCATAATAAAAATCATTTTCTCAGAATAAAAACTTTTAAATCAAAGTTTATCATAGTTTTTAATTAACTAACCCAAAACAGCCTGCGGTGTTACTACGACGGCGTAAATCCGGTGTTTTTCATGTTACCAGGTTTTAAATCATTAAGTTAGCATATCATATAGATATAGAACATGTGTTTAGTTGATTTTAAAAGTCAAGTTAGAAGGATTAACTTTTATTTGCGAACAAGTTTAGAATTAACTAAACTATGTTCTAGTGATTACAAGTTTAAACCTTCGAATAAGATAGCTTTATATGTATGAATTGAATGATGTTATGAACATCATTACTACCTCAAGTTCCTTGGATAAACCTACTGGAAATGAGAAAAATAGATCTAGCTTCAAAGGATCCTTGGATGGCTTGAAAGTTCTTGAAGCAGAATCATGACACGAAAACAATTTCAAGTAAGATTTCCACTCGAAATAAGATTGTTATAGTTATAGAAATTGAATTAAAGTTTGAATATGATTATTACCTTGTATTAGAAATATAACCTACTGTAAGTAACAAAGGTTTCTTGATCTTGGATGATTACTTGGAATGGATTTAGAAAACTTGGAAGTAAACTTGCAATCTTGGAAGTATTATTGATTTTATGAAACTAGAACTTTTGGAATTTATGAAGAACACTTAGAACTTGAAGATAGAACTTGAGAGAGATCAATTAGATAAAGAAAATTGAAGAATGAAAGTGTTGTAGGTGTTTTTGGTCGTTGGTGTATGGATTAGATATAAAGGATATGTAATTTTGTTTTCATGTAAATAAGTCATGAATGATTACTCATATTTTTGTAATTTTATGAGATATTTCATGCTAGTTGCCAAATGATGGTTCCCACATGTGTTAGGTGACTCACATGGGCCGCTAAGAGCTGATCATTGGAGTGTATATACCAATAGCACATACATCTAAAAGCTGTGTATTGTACGTGTACGAATACGGGTGCAAACGAGTAGAATTGTTGATGAAACTGAACGAGGATGTAATTGTAAGCATTTTTGTTAAGTAGAAGTATTTTAATAAGTGTCTTGAAGTCTTTCAAAAGTGTATGAATACATATTAAAACACTACATGTATATACATTTTAACTGAGTCGTTAAGTCATCGTTAGTCGTTACATGTAAATGTTGTTTTGAAACCTTTAGGTTAACGATCTTGTTGAATGTTGTTAACCCATTGTTTATTATAACAAATGAGATGTTAAATTGTTATATTATCATAATATTATGATATATAATATATCTTAGTATGATATATATACAGTTAAATGTCGTTACAATGATAATCGTTACATATATGTCTCGTTTCGAAATCATTAAGTTAGTAGTCTTATTTTTACATATGTATTTCATTGTTAATACACTTAATAATATATTTACTTATCATTTAACATAATTAACCAAGTATATAAATATCTTAATATGATTCATATGTACCTAGTAAGATGTTGTTATAACGATAATCGTTATATATATATAGTTTTCGAGTTTCTTAAATTAATAGTCTCATTTTTATGTATATAACTCATTGTTAAAATACCTAATGAGATACATACTTATAATAAAATCATGTTAACTATATATATAACCATATATATGTTATCGTATAGTTTTTACAAGTTTTAACGTTCGTGAATCTCCGGTCAACTTGGGTGGTCAATTGTCTATATGAAACCTATTTCAATTAATCAAGTCTTACCAAGTTTGATTGCTTAACATGTTGGAAACACTTAATCATGTAAATAACAATTTCATTTAATATATATATAAACATGAAAAAGTTCGGGTCACTACATCTTGTGGTCTATTATTATGATTTGATAATATATAGGTTAAACCTATAACTCACCAACATTTTTGTTGACGTTTTAAGAATGTTTATTCTCAGGTGATTATTAAGAGCTTCCGCTGTTGCATACTAATATAAGGACAAGATTTGGAGTCCATGGTTGTATTATATTATGTAAAAATTGCATTCAAGAAACTAATTTTTGATGTAATATATTCTTATAGTAAACCATTATGTAATGGTCGTGTGTAAACGGTATATTTTAGGTTATCATTATTTGACAATCTACGTAATGCTTTTTAAACCTTTATAGATAAAATAAAGGTTATGGTTGTTTTAAAAATGAATGCAGTCTTTGAAAAACGTCTCATATAGAGGTCAAAACCTCTCAACGAAATCAATTAATATGGAACGTTTATAATCAATATGAAAAGGACATTTCAAACCCTAAATCCTACGTATACCTAAAACCCTAAACCATAAACCATATACCCTGAACATTATACCATATGCATGAACCCTAAACATTAAACCCTAAACCCTAAAGCCTAAACCATGCACCTCCCAAATTTGGTAAATTCAAATTTCACCTCCAAACCCTTAAATAATACAATGTTAAATTACGATAAATTATGATATATTTAAAAAAAATACATTTTATGAATAATTAAATTTATTTCGTGTACATTTATTCTATAAAGTTTATAAATTAATTACCAGTAATAGCTAGATAATAGAGAAGTTATACGGCCTCAATTAATTTTAACCAAAACTTACCCTCTCAAAACAAACGGCCAAATATCATGGATTTCGGACTCAAATTTTGAACCTGATCGTAAATTCAAACATCACCTCCCAAATTTGGGTAAATTCAAATTTCACCTCCAAAATTTAGGAGGTGATCTTTCCACACTAGAATTTGATCCATCCATTCTAAAATAATACAAACTTTCTATTTTACCCTTAAACTACTAGTAAATCAATGTACTATTTACAAGGGTAAAATAGGTAATTTAGATTGTTTTGGTGTGGATGGATCAAAACTAGTGTGTGCGCTAAATCAAATTGGGGTTAGCTAGTTAAACGGTTTTTGAACAACTCACTTATCTCTTTTTTCACCAATTCAAAGAACAGTTAACTAACTCTCAAAGAAAATAGATATCTTTTTTCACAAGATCAAACACAGGTATCTTTTTTCACAAGAACTGTATATATTTTTTCACTAAACTGTATATATCTTTTTTCACGAAAATGGATTAACGATTCTGTAATTTTAATTGTTCCTAACTACTCTGTATATAAAATTGTTTATAACTCTGTTGCGTTAATTGATATAATTGCTCATTATTGTTCTTTACATTCTTGTTGATTATGGCAATTGAAGGAATCAAAAAGTCTTTACTTAGATCCTCTCAACAGGTTGAGGCTAATACCATGAGAAAACGCCAGTTCGTTGCACCCAATACCATCAGAAAACGAGTTAGTGCACCTCATGTCTCCAAAGAATCATCCTCAAAATCCAAGTCTCAAAAGGGCCATATAATTGATAAAAGGCCGAGGTTAAGTAAAAGTAAAGTTCAACGAGTCAGCCAAGAAGAAGGTAGAGGTCTGGGTCATCTTCAACTGCAAGATGAAGATACGGAGCCCGAGGATGATGCACGACGACAAAATGAAGAATACGATAATTACACAAGCTATGATGAAGATTTTGAAGAGCATCGTCAACAAGGTGAACTACAACAAACTGAAGTACTACATGAACAACCTGAAGAAGGTTCACGTGTGAATGAAGAAACTGAACCAGGTTATTTTTCCTTTTTCTAATTTGGTTTTTTTATTCAATTTATATTGTTTCTTGTTTAGTGTATCAGTTGTAAATCAAGTGCACATATGTTGTAGATAATCAGCCGAGAGGACCGACTCTTATGCGGTAGATTTATATGCAAAAGCCACATGTTTGACTTCCTATTACTGTTAATGAACATGGCCAGCCAATTGGTGCAAACAGTAGTCAATTTACCCATTTTCTTGGTCACTTATCGCGGAGTTACCAGTATTGTCCAATTTATAGACCGTGGAACAAAGTTAAACCTGAAAAGAAGGATAAGTAGCTGAAGTTCTTAAGTGTACATATTTTAAAATCTGTGTAATAATATGTTTCTTTTTTGTTCTCATGCAAGTGATTTATATGGCTTTTTTTTATAATTTGTAGACAAATTTTGATTTTCCACCAACTGCTAAAGCGTGGATACTCCAATCATATGGTTGCAAGATGAAAAATTGGAGGTCGAGAGTTAAGGAATGTTACATTGACCCATCTAAACCAATGGAGGAGCTATTAAAGTCACCACCTCTACAACTAACCAAAAGACACTGGAGAAGACTTCTTGAATATTGGACCAGAGATGATGTGATGGTATGATATATTCTTACACTTTCGTGTACATAGACTAACCATCGTGATTTGATCTCCTCGAATACTGACCACTCTTTTCTTGTTCAGAAGATGACCGGAAAAAACAAAGACAATAGGGCTAAAAAGGAGTTGTCACAAATGACGGGGAACAAAGTTTTGCAAGAATTCGTGAAGAACTGAAGGTAATATATCATAGGGGAATTATTTATATAGTACATATAGCTTTTGAATATACATCGTCAATAGTAACCTCAGTTTTACTCATTGTAGGTGAAGTTGGGAAGAGAGCCAACTAGGGTGGATATGTTCAAGGAATGTTACAAAATCGGTGAAGGTGAAGGTGAAGCTGCTCGTGTCTTTGTAAGTAATTTTACAAAAGTAGATCAAATATATCCTACACATGATATCAGTAGATGTATATTTATATATATGTAAATCACCATAAACCACTTGTGAGGTTTTTATTTCATTTGAAGTATACTTTTAGGTCGGAGATAAAAGAAAATAACTATTAACCATATCTTTAATTTAATTAGTTACAAAGGTAAGCATTGCATATACTGTGATTGGGCTATATTGTGATTGGGCATTGCATATATCAAATATCAGAGTAGAATTATAATATGATAGTTATCCTTTGTATAGCTCAAAAATTAGTTGGCAATTTTCCAAGTATATCGATGCCATCTCCTGTATATATACTGGTCATATTATTGAATCAAATATCAACGATATACTATCTCTTTTTATGCAGGAAAAAATGAAAGACCTAACTGATAAACTCGGTGATGGTGCAACTGATGCACCTGGACCAGATGATGTTTTTGCCACGGTAATGGGTAAAGCTAAAAATGGTACTGCAGAAATGTATGGACTTGGTGTTCGCGCCAATCATTTGTGGGGTGCAGGACCTAGTCGATTAGCTGTTAGCAAAGCAAATGCTCAGCTGATGTCTATAAATGCACAACTTGAAGAAGAAAATGCAAGGTTAAAAGCCGAGAAGAACAATGGTCCGGGTACTCAGAATGATGGTTCGCGTGTTCATGCTAATGGTTCTGGTGATCACCGTTTATGGGTATATTTCAATTTAATAGCTTACTGTTTTTCTACCTTTTTAGCGTTCATAAATGTTTTTTTGACAACTAAATTTTAGATCGATAAGGAAGCTTATGTAAAAAACATTAACTTCGAGAAGGTAGCAATAGGAAGGTTGAGGAGCGTTGATCCAAATACGGTTCTTAATGGAACAGAACTTGGACATGGTTGGTGCGAGGTCCATGTTCAGGTGGCCATTAAGAAAGATGAAGCTTTGTTTATGCCATATGATTATTTGAAATGCATTCATGAGGTTGTGACGACCCGAAAATTTTGACCAAATTTAAACTTAATCTTTATATAATTTCAACACGATAAGCAAGTCTATAATGTTGAGTCACAAAATTTTTGGAACTGTTTCATATATTCGATTGACCTTCGACAGTTCCCAACGATTCACGAACAGTATGTAATGATAAAAATATAAATTAATCATTTGAATTAAAATGAGTCTATATATATATATATATATATATATATATATATATATATATATATATATATATATATATATATATATATATATATATATATGATTTCTATATATAATATTTTATATATACTGTAATATATATAAAATATATGAATATTAAATATTCAGTATATGTTATGATATAAGTATCAAATATTACATGATTAGTAATATGTAATATTAATATATTAAAGTTAGTTACAAATAAAATATAAATGTTATACTTATTACTTTCAGTATTATTATTAAAATAAATATTAATATCATGATCATTAATATTATGACACAAATATAATATTTGATATATTATTATTAATACTATTATTATCATTAATAATATTAATATGGTTATAATTAGTATTAGTATTTTTTTATTTATCAATATTAATAATACCATAAACATTATTATTATTATTAATTATTATTATCAATATTAATATTATTATTTATTACTACTATATTTACTAATTACAAGTAAATATTACATAAACTGTTAGATAAAGAAAAATGGTATGAATCAGTTTAACATATCCATCAAACTGTATTCCAATTTGTTTCTATCTGCAAGTTAAATCCAATTAGTCTCAATAACAAACAAAACCAAGTACAAATTAAAATCAACGTTCTATTATTTTGTTCTGTCTGATAGAACATTCTGTCAACTTTAATTAACAGAAGGATTAAATATCAGCTACAATTATACATAATCAAAATCTGTTTCATATCTACATCAAACTGTATAAAATCCTTTCATGACTGCAAATTGATATCAATTCACAAGATAACAAGAGTCAGGTCCAAATTTTGGAATATTAATATCAAATGTAGTACAAATCTGTTAGCCATCGCTTTCCTTTCTTTTATTCTCTGTATTCTTATTCTTGATCGATTCTTCCTGTCGATCCCATATCACCACTACAGACAACCTTCTTAGAGCATCCATTGTATACTCACACTTTATATATTCCTTCTGCAATTTGATGAGAAAAATCAAATAGACAGATACAAAATTTGTTACCATCAATATCAGTAAAGCGTAAGAATCTGTTTCAAATCCCTATCTATTTCTAATTTCTATCCTTCCTTCTTCCCGCTCGAGATTCTCTGTCGACCACCTTCTTTGCTACAAAAAAATCAAGATTAAATTCTTGACAATATATAACCATTCACTTATAAATATAAAATCACTACTTCCATTCGAGAGTGAAATAGAGAGAGGGAGAGAAATAATACTCACTTATTTTCTGCTTTGCTGTTAGAGAATGATCACAAACAAACATTACTCCTTCCTATATTTAATTCATTCACCATGAAGCTCACCACCCATCTCGATCACCACTGAAACCCATCAACCACGAGCACGCTCACTTTATTTTTCTCTATTTCGTTTGATACCCAATTAGCCACCTTGACCATCAAAACCTCCATTACTCGTACGCCTACCTTGTCCCTTCGGATTACTAATCCAACAATATAAGAACCCATCGACACTCACAATCCCACATCAATAACCCTAACTAACCCTCTTCAATTTTGAAACCGCCACCATTTATTTTAAATTCTCTTTTCTTCTTTTTTGTTACTTTAGCTTAACCCAAACAAAACCACACAATAATAATCTGTTCAATTATCGGTTCCTGTTCCACTCCAAGGAAACTCCATTCGTTCATAATGATTATTGATAATGGATAACTAAGAGCTGGTGATGATTATATAAACAAAACAAAGTTTGATTAAACTAGTGCTGGCCTTTTTATTTATTTATACTATAAAGGGATCGAATATATTACAAATTGTGTGTAGTGTGCCATTAATCATGTTGCCACTTTTCCTATTGGTGGCCGACAATATCAATAAGGAAACCCCACTTGTGCTCGCATGATATATTTTTTTTACCTACACGTTTACAGTTCTATGGTAGGGTGTCGGTTACTTTTTGAGCTGTAAGCCAACCCATGTTGGGCTGGAGCAAGAATAGTAATGATACATGTTAAATGGTCGGGCCAGAAACCTTGTATTCTACTGGGCCGAGAGCCGTTAAGTTTGTTGTTGCTAGGCTAGCATATAGCCGTTTCCATCTCTGAGTCAGGGTATAACAAAAACCAGACACCCTCGTCCCTACAACTATTTTATTGCTACGAGTCGTATGCTTCTGATACTACGATAATCATAGTGGATGTAATAAATTAAGATGATGATATAAATAAAATGAAGGGTCGCTAAGATGCTAAATCATGATTTTTTTTACTATGATCGAGTATTAAGAATGATTATGGTTATGATTATGATAACGATATTATTAATGATGAAGATGATCATGAAGGTGATGTATTAAGTTGAGAAAAACCAACTTCGATGATGATTGTGTAAGTATACTAGGGATAACCATGATATTATAGCCGTAAGGTGATCATGATGGTTATTAGGATGATGATGAGGAACGAGTTGTATTAAGATGATGATCATGATAATTTTATGAGATGATGATGACGATCATTCATTTTGATAAGGGTAAAACGCGAGTATGATAATGATATGGTTATAGCTATGATGATAAATAATTGATGATGATAAAAGAAATAAGGTGAATATAAACTGTGCTTCGTACAAAGTGAATTTATAGTTAAACGAGTTAAAACATAAACAAGTGAACGGTCCATTGGTTGAGAGTATGGATGTTAAGCTAGAGGTCGCGGGTTCGAGCCTAGGCTGCGACATTATTTTTTTGAACCTATTTCTGTGAGGTAGTATACTTATTATTCCTATTATTTTTATTACTATTATTATTATTACTAATATTATTATTATTAAAATAAGTATTATTATTTCTAACATCCATATTATTATTATTATTATCATTATCATTCTTTTTCAACTAATATCATTATTATTATTACAACTATATTATTAGTACTATTATTTTTACAACTAACATCATAATTATTATTATTTACATTACTAACTATAACTTTAGTTTTGAATGTAGTTTGTATATCAAATATAACTATATTTTTTATGATATTAAACTATAAAGATAGATATTATAAATTAGATACAAACTTTAAATATAAAGAAGTATATATATAATAAGTATACTACTTTTACTAATAAAATACCTTTTGTTCATTTACGATTTAATATAACTCGAATTTATTAAAAATACTATCATATTAAAAATTATGAGTATTTAAAAATATTAATACTAAGTAGTTATTCAAAATATATTAATAAAGTATATAATATATTATTATGATAATTTAATAAATATATAAAATAAAAATATTTAAGTAATTATTAACATTAAATTTAATATCACAAGTATATTACTAATATCAAAATATATATTTATTTGAATATTATTAAAAGTGTTAATATACATACTTGATATAGGTTCGTGAATCCGAAGCCAACCCCACACTTGTTCAATGTCGTCATATGTATTTTTGCTACAAAATACAGTATTGTGAGTTCATTTGATTCCCTTTTACTCTTTACATTTTTGGGACTGAGAATACATGCGCTACTTTTACAACTGCTTTATTAAATGCTTTTGAAATACATTTTGAACTGCGAATACATGAAATGCTTTTATAAATGATTGACGAGATAGACACAAGCAAAACATTCCTCAAATGAATTATGTGGACGTGATAATTGCCACCATTGAATTATGTGGACGTGATAATTGCCACAATTGATATGAATATTTTTCCCCTGATTATTATTGCTTGGTGACCTAAGAATAAAGGAACATCACTAATTTTGAGAATTAGTGCAAGCCTAATTGACGCGAATCCTAAAGGTAGCTACCGGGTTTAACACCCCCACCCAGAATGTTCACTAGACAGAAGGGCTAGCGGGCGTGGTGTTTAGTACTTCGAAGTTTATATGATTATTATACAGATGAGATGTTCTATTTTGGGGATATATTTTATGCGCAGTATATGTTAAGGTCGGTTACCAAGCCAAGTTATGAAAGAAATGAAAAATGAATGTTATGTATCAAGAGAATGATTTTATACACAGGTTATGTGTATGTTATTTTTGTGCACAAGATATGTGTACGGTTACTAGGATATATGAAAGATGATTTCGTACACGAGAAAGGTGTACTGTATTTAAAAGATATTGCATGTACATTACAGGTGGGTATAAGATTCGAGCCCATTTGTACCATGCAGCATTTAAATCTTGTGGTCTATCAAAATGATGAATTTTTTTGTTTTATGATAAACCTATGAACTCACCAACCTTTTGGTTGACACTTGAAAGCATGTTTATTCTCAGGTATGAAAGAAACCTTCCGATGTGCATTTAATCATTCTAGAGACATTACATGGAGTCATTCATGGCATATAAAAGTCAGTTCATCGAGATGGTACCAGTTGTTATTGTATTCGTTCAGAAGAATTTGGACGGGGTACGACATGTGGCATCAGAGCTGGTATAACGCCGTCTATGTATGGTGGGTTAGTCGTAAAGGAGGTTCTCACAGTGTTGCCTGTGACGAAGCATTGGCTCTTACTCCTTGCGATCCCTTACGAGGGTTGGCAGTAGCCGAGAGGCAGGCCCTAAAATCAGTATCTAAAGTACACTCATTGGTCACCAGGCGGTTAGCTGGGATGGCACAGGGTGGGACGGTGGTTGTCCCCACATGATGTCTCATGTGGTATCAGAGCGGTGGTCGTAGCGAACCAGGTCTTGCATTAGTGTGTCTAACTAGTAGTTGTTAGGATGCATTAATGAGTCTGGACTTCGACCTAGTAGTTGTTAGGATATATTAATAAGTCTGGACTTGAACCTAGTCTGCATGTTATAAACTTTGCATATCATTCCTTGTCGAAAAATATCTACTTATCATTTTCAGTCTCGACACGTCTTATTGTAGTTATTGTATAGGTGATGTACATACGAATTCATATTCCATCACGTTAGACCTTGTCTGACACGTTTCCTTAATTCCCTCCATCATCTATGGAATCTTCTGTACTATATTAGGTATTCTATGTAATTAGAATATCATTCGACATCCGAAAATCATTTCATATCAAAAACTCTTTATCTAACCATACAATATGGAACTCGCCACTAGTTCAAGTCCCTTGGATTCCGATATGGAGTTTCACTTAAGCTCCGAAAGCAGTGTCACCAAAATGAATCAACCAATCAGCCATTCCCAATTCATCTGATGAGTTCATAGTCAACTTAATCAATGGGATGAAAAGAAGGCGATCCTTTCCACCAACCGAATTCACCTCTTGACGAAGAACCTGAAGCACTTACCGACGAACCTGTTCGTAATACCATTTTCTCTCTCATTACCAGAGTATCTTGTCATGATTTTATACTATCTCGAATTATAGATCTTATTCATCCGCTCGTTCCGACCGACAATCATCCCGGAGTAATAGCAGAAGCCAACGAGCTTCGCGCCCGAGTTGTAGCTTTGGAAAATATGGTGCAAAATGTACCAGCTTCAACAACGTCACCAGCATCAACAGTACCATTACCACCAACAACAACATCCGCATCACACGTCTCGACATCACAATCTATACCTCGAACATCAACATCATACGCACCATAGATACCAAGGAGTACCAACAACAATTAACGATGAAGTATTGATCCATAACTTCATTAATATTCTACGAAGAATATGTGGTTCCTAATAGGTAACGATGAAGTATTGATCCATAACTTCATTAATATTCTGTGAAGAATATGTGGTTCCTAATAGTTTTAGAGATTACTTATTCTAGCTTAAACTGAAAAGCAAATGAGATTAATATCATATTAACTCATTAAATCCATGATTACATCTGAATAAAATATATGTGTATATATATGTTTTCATAAAGATTGTAAAAAAAAACTAAAAATCTTTTGTACAAACTGATAATGGTGAAAATATTTTAACGAGTAGGTAATACCCGAGGAATAATTAAATTTCACATTAATGAGTTACACTGTACATTCTTCAAATCCAATTCAACAATCATTTACTATCCTACTTACAACCACAGATATATGTATCCGTTCACCAAAGAATAACCATTTTCATTCAAATTTAATTTCATATTCGAATTTTGACCGATCAAAATCCAAGTCAAGATTTAACAGAAGACATCACTTTTAGATTCCTACATCTTTCAAAGCCATACTTTGAATTCAAAACTGTGCCAGATCCATTGGGGTGTTATTATCAAAAATAACTTTACAATACCTTTTCAAAATTTGCCAATTATGTCACAGTTCCAGCAAATCAACTTTGACTTTCATTCGGATTAGTCTTATTATAACTTTGATATATAAGTTTGCCACTTGATTTCATCTTAAACATTCTTTGTAATTTGATTTCATCTTAAACCTCGTTTGTATCTTGACAATTATAATCTTCATTCAAACTCTTGAAAACATCTCGGATCGATAACCAATGATTCAGATTCGTTAACCTTGAGAATGCTGATGAAGCAGCAAAAATTATAGATGGTCTAAACAGCCAAAAGTTGATGATAAAGAATAGAGTGTTGGGAACGCTCGATAGAAAATTTGATACTGAAAAACGGATTGAGCAAACCATGAAGGAGATCAAGGATAAATACAAGGACCAAAACCTATATTCAAAGAATCCAGATAATTCTGTATCCAATAAAGTCTTCAACAAATATCTTGCTCCGAAGTCATATTAAAATCTTACGAAAAAAATTTTCTTCATAAACCTTTGAACTTAGAAATTCTGAAAATATCATCATAAAATATCTTCGATATTTCTGAGGATATTTTCATAAATATATTTATCCAAAATTTTCTATCTCTTCATGCTATCTGTATTACTTCATAAAGGAAACGATTTTAGTTTCTAAATTTCTTTAAAATTCGAGTTTGAATTATGAATGATTTCTGGAGAAGTGTAGGGAATTGAAGCATGAGTTAGTATAATATAATGACGCTTGGCCAACGTGATTATATTACAGTAAGTCATGCTGAGTTTCTAATGGAACGTGATAAAGGATCGCAGATCATACCTTTATCATGAACCATGTTACATAAATCTTTCATTCTAATTAACCTCTGAACATATCAAGTGGATACACTCTTGATAGTTCTATCCTCAGGGAGTCTAGTAATTCGACAAATCAAATCGTGCTAATACATTCCTTTCTGCTTAGAATATTATAGTCATTCAAAACTCTATACCTACGAATTCTGGACCATTATTCGTTTGACTTGAAGTAGGATGAGAATGGTGACAATAAAGAAACGGGAAAGGTTAATTTATAAGTGAAATATCAGACAGAGCAATCGAGGCAGATCGTTGCCTTTAGTTAAAGAGATCTTAATTTTCTTAAATTTTGAAGAATCAAATCTTATATAGATTTCGTAGATTTTCTATCCCTTGAATTCCGGAAAACAATCATTCTACGTCAAAAGTTGAGACGAATTCTTAATTCCTAATTTCAATCTTTTGTGACAGCTTCACTCGTACGTTTCACATAATCAAATCGTTTTATCTCTATTAATCAATAATGATAAAACTCTATCTATCAACTCATATTCCTCATGAAAACATTTTTATTGTTAGCCATGACGACCACACTCAAATTTCGGGACGAAATTTCTTTAACGGGTAGGTACTGTGACGACCCAAAAATTTCGACCAAATTTAAACTTAATCTTTACATAATTTCGACACGATAAGCAAGTCTATAATGTTGAGTCACAAAAATTTTGGAACTGTTTCATATATTCGATTGACCTTCGACTGTTTCCAACGATTCACGAATAATTATTTGTAAATAAATATATAAAGATATATATGTATATATACAAAAGTATGTAATGATAAAAATATAAATTGATCATTTGAATTAAATTGAATCTATATATATATATATATATATATATATATATATATATATATATATATATATATATATATATATATATATATATATATGTATATGATTTCTATATATAATATTTTATATATATACTGTAATATATATAAAATATATGAATATTAAATATTCAGTATATGTTATTATATAAGTATCAAATATTACATGATTAGTAATATGTAATATTAATATATTAAAGTTAGTTACAAATAAAATATAAATGTTATACTTATTACTTTCAGTATTATTATTAAAATAAATATTAATATCAGGATCATTAATATTATGACATAAATATAATATTTGATATATTATTATTAATACTATTATTATCATTAATAATATTAATATGGTTATAAATAGTATTAGTATTTTTTTATTTATCAATATTAATAATACCATAAACATTATTATTATTAATTATTATTATCAATATTAATATTATTATTTATTAATACTATATTTACTAATTACAAGTAAATATTGCATAAACTGTTAGATAAAGAAAAATGGTACGAATTAGTTTAACATATCCATCAAACTGTATTCCAATTTGTTTCTATCTGCAAGTTAAATCCAATTAGTCTCAATAACAAACAAAACCCAGTACAAATTAAAATCAACGTTCTGTTATTTTCTTCTGTCTGATAGAACATTCTGTCAACTTCAATTAATAGAAGTATTCAATATCAGTTACAATTATACATAATCAAAATCTGTTTCATATCTACATCAAACTGTATAAAATCCTTTCATGACTGCAAATTGATATCAATCCACAAGATAACAAGAGTCAGGTATTCTTGATTGATTCTTCCTGTCGATCCCATATCACCACTACAGACAACCTTCTTATAGCATCCATTATATACTCACACTTTATATATTCCTACTGTAATTCGATGAGAAAAATCAAACAGACAGATACAAAAATTGTTAGCCATCAAAATCAGTAAAGTGTAAGAATCTGTTTCAAATTCCTACCTATTTCTAATTTCTGTCCTTTCTTCTTCCTGCTCGAGATTCTCTGTCGACCACCTTCTTTGCTACAAAACAGTCGAGATTAAATTCTTAACAATATATAACCATTCACTTATAAATATAAAATCACTACTTCCATTCGAGAGTGAAATAGAGAGAGGGAGATAAACAAAACTCACTTATTTTCTGCTTTGCTATTAGAGAATGATCACAAACAAACACCACTCCTTCCTATATTTAATTCATTCACCATGAAGCTCACCACCCATCTCGATCACCACTGAAACCCATCAACCACGAGCACGCTCACTATATTTTTCTCTTTTTCGTTTGATACCCAATTAGCCACCATGACCATCAAAACCTCCATTACTCGTACGCCCACCTTGTCCCTTCGGATTACTAATCCAACAATATAAGAACCCATCGACATTCACAATCCCACTTCAATAACCCTAACTCACCCTCTTCAACTTTGAAACCGCCACCATTTATTTTAAATTCTCTTTTCTTCCTTTTCATTTCTTTAGCTTAACCCAAACAAAACCACACAATAATAATCTGTTCAATTATCGGTTCCTGTTCCACTCCAAGGAAACTCCATTCGTTCATAATGATTATTGATAATGGATAACTAAGAGATAGTGATGATTATATGAACAAAACAAAGTGTGATTAAACTAGTGCTGGCCTTTTTATTTATTTATACTATAAAGGGATCGAATATAGTACAAATTGTGTGTGGTGTGCCATTAATCATGCTGCCACTTTTCCTATTAGTGGCTGACACTATCAATAAGGAAACCCCACTAGTGCTCGCATGATATATTTTTTTTACCTACACGTTTATAGTTCTATGGTAGGGTGTCGGTTCCTTTTTGAGCTGTAAGCTAACCCATGTTCGGCTGGAGCAAGAACAGTAATGATACATGTTAAATGGTTGGGACAAAAACCTTGTATTCTACTGGGCTGAGAGTCGTTAAGTTTGTTGTTGCTGGGCTGGCATATAGCCGTTTCCATCTCTGAGTCAGGGTATAACAAAAACAGACACCCTCGTCTCTACTACTATTTTATTGCTACGAGTCATCTGCTCATGATACTACAATAATCATAGTGGATGTAATAAATTAAGATGATGATATAAATATAATGAAGGGTCGCTAAGATGCTAAATCATGATTTTTTTTTACTATAATCGAGTATTAAGAATGATTATGGTTATGATTATGATAATGATATTATTAATGATGAAGATGATCATGAAGGTGATGTATTAAGCTGAGAAAAACCGACTTCGATGATGATTGTGTAAGTATACTAGGGATAACAATGATATTATAGCCGTAAGGTGATCATGATGGTTATTAGGATGATGATGAGGAACGAGTTGTATTAAGATGATGATCATGATAATTTTATGAGATGATGATGACGATCATTCATTTTGATAAGGGTAAAACACGAGTATGATAATGATATGGTTATAGCTATGATGATAAATAATTGATGATGATAAAAGAAATAAGGTGAATATAAACTGTGCTTCGTACAAAGTGAATTTATAGTTAAACGAGTTAAAACATAAACAAGTGAACGGTCCATTGGTTGAGAGTATGGATGTTAAGCTAGAGGTCGCGGGTTCGAGCCTAGGCTGCGACATTATTTTTTTGAACCTATTTCTGTGAGGTAGTATACTTATTATTCCTATTATTTTTATTACTATTATTATTATTACTAATATTATTATTATTAAAATAAGTATTATTATTTCTAACATCCATATTATTATTATTATCATTATCATTCTTTTTCAACTAATATCATTATTATTATTACAACTATATTATTAGTATTATTATTTTGACAACTAACATCATAATTATTATTATTAACATTACTAACTATAACTTTAGTTTTGAATGTAGTTTGTATATCAAATATAACTATATTTTTTATGATATTAAACTATAAAGATAGATATTATAAATTAGATACAAACTTTAAATATAAAGAAGTATATATATATATAATAAGTATACTACTTTTACTAATAAAATACCTTTTGTTCATTTACGATTTAATATAACTCGAATTTATTAAAAATACTATCATATTAAAAATTATGAGTATTTAAAAATATTAATACTGGGTAGTTATTCAAAATATATTAATAAAGTATATAATATATTATTATGATAATTTAATAAATATATAAAATAAAAATATTTAAGTAATTATTAACATTAAATTTAATATCACAAGTATATTACTAATATCAAAATATATATTTATTGAATATTATTAAAAGTGTTAATATACATACTTGATATAGGTTCGTGAATTCGAAGCCAACCCCACACGTGTTCAATGCCGTCATATGTATTTTTGCTACAAAATACAGTATTGTGAGTTCATTTGATTTCCTTTTACTCTTTACATTTTTGGGACTGAGAATACATGCGCTACTTTTACAACTGCTTTATTAAATACTTTTGAAATACATTTTGAACTGCGAATACATGAAATGCTTTTATAAATGTTTGACGAGATAGACACAAGTAAAACATTCTTCGAATTAATTATGTGGACGTGATAATTGCCACCAATGAATTATGTGAACATGATAATTGCCACAATTGATATGAATATTTTTCTCCTGATTATTATTGCTTGGTAACCTAAGAATTATGGAACATCACTAATTTTGAGAATTAGTGCACGCCTAATTGACGCGAATCCTAATGGTAGATACCGGGTTTAACACCCCCACCCAGAATGTTCACTAGACGGAAGGGCTAGTGGGCGTAGTGTTTAGTACTTCGAAGTTTATATGATTATTATACAAACGAGATGTTCTGTTTTGGGGATATATTTTATGCGCATTATATGTTAAGGTCGGTTACCAAACCAAGCTATGAAAGAAATGAAAAGTGAATGTTATGTATCAAGAGAATGATTTTATACACATGTTTGTGTATGTTATTTTTGTGCACAAGATATGTGTACGGTTACTAAGATTTATGAAAGATGATTTCGTACACGAGAAATGTGTACTGTATTTAAAAGATATCGCATGTACATTACAGGTGGGTATAGGATTCGGGCCCATTTGTACCATGTAGCATTTAAATCTTGTGGTCTATCAAAATGATGAATTTTATTATTTTATGATAAACCTATGAACTCACCAACCTTTTGGTTGACACTTGAAAGCATGTTTATTCTCAGGTATGAAAGAAACCTTCATCTGTGCATTTACTCATTCTAGAGACATTACATAGAGTCGTTCATGGCATATAGAAGTCAGTTCATCGTGATGGTACCAGTTGTTATTGTATTCGTTCAGAAGAATTTGGATGGGGTACGATAGACGTCACTGGTACGTCTGTTGCTTGGCTTGCTTAGTTAATCGAGGTATGTCCTTGTTAAATTTGTAATAATTAAGATTAATTTTTATAATGTGCACCTTTATGCTTATACATGGATGATTTAATTTGTAGTTGGTACGTGAGGATTGATCAAGATTGGATGGTGAAGGGTTGAAGAGTTTTTGTGTTTGTTAATGTGAGCCGGTTTATTAATGAATGTTTGTGTTTGAAACAATTTGTTGATACGATGTATGTGTTGGTGTGTTTGAAACAATGATTTTTCCTGTCGTGATTTTATTATTATTGAAACAATATAACTTACAGTAAATGTAATCATGTGGTGATCAATATTATAATTTATATTTAATATTTGTTTTGTAATTTAAAATTTTTTAAATTATTGTAATTGCAATGAATAATAAATTGATTCAATCAAAAGAAAACTTGATCCGAACAGGGCCCAAAAGGCCTAAATAGCTGAAGCAGGCCCGAAAGGCCCAGTAAGCTTAAACGTGGCGACAAGCCCAATTAGCATAACCAGACACAAAAGGCCCAATTATCTGAACTGGCTTGCAAAGGCCCAATTACCATAACCTGCCCCAAAAAGCCTAATTATCTGAACTGGCCTGGAAAGGCCCAATTAACATAACCTGGCCCAAAAGGCCCAAATATTGGAACTGGCTGGAAAGGCCCAATTATTTGAACTGGCCTGGAAAGGCCCAATTACTATAACCTGGCCCAAAATCCGAAATGGACACGAATACCTGAACCGGATATTCGAAACTCATATGACTTGTTAGGACGCTTTTTTGTGGTACTAAGTTAACATATAGTTATATTAGGAACCTTTTTTGTGGTACTAAACTACTATATTTTTATAATAGGACCCTTTTTTGGGTACTTACATAATTTTTATATATATTAGGACGCTTTTTTTATGGTACTAAACTACTAAATGTATATTAGGACCCTTTTTTGTGGTACTAAACTACTATATTTTTATAATAGGACCCTTTTTTGGGTACTTACATAATTTACAATTATTTTAGGACGCTTTTATTGGTACTAACATAGTTTCTCATTATATTAGTACACTTTTTTGGGGTCCTAATATCATCTAACATACAAATTTCGACGTCATAGAACCCTTTTGTGCGTCACAAAGTATTATAAAGTATCCTAAAAGGCCCATTCTTAGGACCCTTTCGATGTTGTTTATAGGACTCAAATAAAAGGTCCTATAAGCGTTAGGACCCTTTTCGGTTAATACGACCGCTGTTGTTACATCGTGCGTTTTGGGGGTCCTATCAGGCAAAGGGTCCTAAGAATGGGCCTTTTAGAACCCTTATAGGGGTCCTAAGAACGCAGTTTTCTTGTACACATTCCCACGAGTGACAGATTCAGTAGTTGAGGTAAGAAATAAGGTTTTTAACTTATTATGGCGATGTTGGATATTACGTAACCCCCGTCCTTTTAACGACGTTACAACGTACTGCCTTGCCAACGGCCACAAAGGTTATTTTCCACATGACCAAGGATGGAAAATAGTATTAGTAAAACTTGAATGCACGACTTGTTTCTGGTCCTATGAATTACGTGTCTTTATTGCCTTTACTGAACAATTTGCATTTAACTAGAATTACTTCACAGCTGCTTTGTATCAAAGTTATTATGTGTTGTATTTCAAGATGTATGTAAAATAGCGGTATTGTACGTTTGTAAAATATTGTATTAAAATTTGAACGCGAAATATTATTATCAGTTTTTCATGATAGAATTGTATTAGTTGATTTGTATATTAGCTACTAAGTATGTTTAATGCCCCGTTCATATAGATTATAAACGTTACATAATAATTGGTTACATTGCGAGGTATTTGACCTCTATATGATACATTTTACAAACATTGCATTCATTTTCAAAAGACAAACTTTTATTTCAACGAAAGTTGACAGGCATGCATACCATCTCATAATATATCCAAACTATGAATGACTTAATAATAATCTTGATGAACTCAAAGACTCGAATGCAACGTCTTTTGAAATATGTCATGAATGACTCCAAGTAATATCTCTAGAATGAGCAAATGCACAGCGAAAGATTTCTTTAATACCTGAGAATAAACATGCTTAAAAGTGTCAACCAAAAGGTTGGTGAGTTCATTAGTTTATCGTAATCAATTAATCCGTAATTTTAATAGACCACAAGATTTCATTTTCATAGTTAACTGCAGGAACACTCATCTGCAAAAATCATTCATATGGTGAACACCTGGTAACCGACATTAACAAATGCATCTAGAATATTCCTAAATATATAGGTACACTCATCTGTATATAAAATTGAAGTACTAAAGCATCCGTAACCTGGATGGGACGTGTCAAAGTCCATAGATCTATCTTCAGGATTCGTATCAATTTGGGGGTCTGTTCCTAAATTCTTAGGCTACCAATCTAAAAGGGTGATATCCGGTATAATAATTCAACCATAGAATGTAGTTTCAAGTACTTGTGTCTATTTCGTAAAACAGTTATAAAAGCAGCGCATGTATTCTCAGTCCTAAAAATATATATTGCAAAAGCATTTAAAAGGGGAGAAAATGAAATTCACTATACTATATTTTGTAGTAAAAATACATATGATGACATTGAACAATGCAAGGTTGGCCTTGGATTCACGAACCTATATTAAGTATATATTTATATATATATATATATATATATATATATATATATATATATATATATATATATATATATATATATATATATATATATATATATATATATATATATATATATATATAATGGTCAATATCTGTCTAACAATTAAGGTCAAGTCATAGTGTACCACTATCCTAATGCTCGAGTTCGATATGCAAAAGTTAACCAAAATCAGTTTGACCAAAATGACTTTAAAAATCAATACATATTTATTATATAAGGCGACCCGTCCTAATCTATAAGGACGAATACAATAACATATGATTACATCGCGAGGTAGTTAACCTCGATATGATACATTTTACAAACATTGCATTCATTTTTAAAAGACAAACTTTTTTACATCGAAAGTTGAAGACATGCATACCATTTCATAATATATTCAACTATAATTGACTTAATAATAATCTTAATGAACTCAACGACTCGAATGCAACGTCTTTTGAAATATGTCATGAATGACTCCAAGTAATATCTCTAGAATGAGCAAATGCACAGCGGAAGATTTCTTTCATACCTGAGAATAAACATGCTTTCAAGTATCAACTAAAAGGTTGGTGAGTTCATTAGTTTATCATAATCATTCATTTTCATCATTTTAATAGACCACAATATTTCATATATTGTCACGCGTAACTCGCGAATTAAAATTCATTCATATGGTGAACACCTGTTAACCGACCTTAACAGGATGCATATAGAATATCCCCATGATTCCGGGACTCATATCGGACATGATAAATCGAAGTAATAAAGCAGTTTAAATTCTCTGACTTGGGCTTGTTAGTGCCCATAGATCTATCTTTAGGATTCACGTCAATTGGTGGCAATTATAATAAACACCATTTTTTAGGCTACCAAGCTAAAAAGGGGCATATTCGGTTCAATAATCCAACCATAGAATGTAGTTTCAATGACTTGTGTCTATTTCGTAAAGCATTTATAAAAGCAGCGCATGTATTATCAGTCCCAAAATATATATTGCAAAAAGCATTTAAAAAGGGAGCAAATGAAACTCACAATACTGTATTTTGTAGTAAAAATACATATGACGATATTGAACAACGCAAGGTTGGCCTCGAATTCACGAACCTATATCATTTGTGTATATATATATTAATACACATAATCGTAATCAAATAAGTTTATATATATAACCTATTAATGATATTATTTTTATATTAATAATATATTTATTTTTCATATATTCTTTTTATATATTAACATATTTTGTTATGTTATATGTGTTAATTATATATATTTATATATTTTATTTGTTTATCGAAACAGTAGTTCTAATTATACTAGGTTAATATTAGTAAAAATAATGATAATAACATTAATAATATACTTATGTTAATAGTAACTCTATTAGTGATAATAATAATGATATTAATAATAATACTTGTAAAAATATTAATTTTTACTGTTAATGATAATTATGATAATGATTTTAATATCTATATAATACTAATACTTATGATGATAATAATAATACTAATGGTCATGATACTAATAATTGATAATAATAATATTTATATTACTAATACTAATGATAATACTGGTAATAATAAAAATAATACTATAAATTTTAAAATGATCTAATATTAAACTTTATTACCTTCATAAAAATAATAATAAGGTTAATCATAGTTATAATCATAATAATAATATTAATACTTAAGAACAATATAAAAATAATAATAATATTAGTAATGACAATGTTAATAATAATTATATTTATGATAATAATAATAATAATAATAATAATAATAATAATAATAATAATAATAATAATAATAATAATAATAATAATAATAATAATAATAATAAAAATAAAAAAATTGTGTATACCCTTTAAAGCTTTGTGTAAAAAGAATTGCCCACAACGAGGCTCGAACCCGCGACCTCCCGAATACCCGCTAACACCCCAAACCATCGAGCTGCTGCCCATTTTTCTAATTAATATCATAACCTATTTTTATTTAACCCGATAATGTTTCTGTTTATCTTTTTCATCTTCTTCATTTTCATAATCGACCAGAGTATATATATATATATATATATATATATATATATATATATATATATATATATATATATATATATATATATATATATATATCACACTTATAATAACAAAATACTGATTGTTTTAGAAAAAGGGAATGAACCAGAAACGATTTGTAAAGAAAGGTTTTGATTAATCAGTCGAAAAAGGAAAAAAAAATATTGCTGTATCATGAAGAACTCAAACAACTCCAACCTTGATTTCGATTTATAAATGTTTTAAGAAAGTATTATAACATAAATTATGTTGCAAATGACTCATATAAACTTTACGAATTACTAATTTCAACATAAACAACCTTTATAGCTTCAATTTAATCTTTGAACGTTCGTTTGACTTTTGAGAATAAAAGTTTGACCTTCAAAATTCGCAATCGACATGATAAATTGATCCTTGAAACTTTGCAGATAGCTAAAATGAAAGATTTTGAACACAATTGCATTAATAGATTTTTAAATAAAACTTTAGTTTTAAGTTTGACAAAAAAAATGAAGAACAGGGGTTATGGTGTCTATTCTCTTGAATTATAATTTAATTTTTCTGATTTTCATCGAATTACATTTGCAGCGTATTAAATAAAGGTTAACAGATGCAATCACAGTTAAATTGATTCAATTAACATTTGTTTGTTAGTCTGATTGGTACGACCCAAATAAATCACACAGAAGAAAAATAAGAATAAAAACAATCGACCCTAACATAATTTGTCTATTAATATGACTAATTGGAACGATTCGTACCAGTTTGCAGATATAAAACGATTTATAAAATAGTTTGATAAGGATGGACAATTGAATTCGTACATTATCTGTATTTATATACATATATAGCGTATTTATATTTATATATATATGGTATATATTTATTTATCTATATATATGTATATATATTTATATATATATATATCATGATATTCTGTATATGTATATGTATTTACATATATAATTATATTTGTATAATTATATATTGATTATATATAAATTTTTATATTAATTATATATGGTACTTAATAATAATAATTACATATATATTACTATTTAATTTTAATTTTAATAATAATGAAAATAATAATAGTAATAATAGAATTAGTAATGATAATAATAATATTAATGACAATACTTGAATAAATCAAAATTCATATAATACTATTAATAATACAAATATTAATATTAATAATAATAATGAAAGTAATAGTAATAATATTAATATAATAATTTACACATATCAAATCTCATATATATATATATATATATATATATATATATACTATATATTAAATTAATCTATTAATAATACTGATATCAATATTGATAATGAAAGTAATATAATAACTATATTTTAACTCATAATTAAATTTAATATAATTATATTTTATTAATTATGTAATACCTATTATAACACATTTGAATATTTAATTTTTTATATATATTTGATATATTACAACATACATATAATATTAATTGTGTACTTAATTTATATATATATTTATTTACTTTAATAATATCTTATTTGTTTTGTAAATTACTTTACATGTTTAAATCAAATGATTAAATGGTATTATATTAATACAAATTAATATATACTCATATATATATATATATATATATATATATATATATATATATATATATATATATATATATATATATATATATATATATATATATACATATATATTTATTTACATATTTATTTACATACATTTGTTTGTGAATCGTCGGGAATAGTCAAAGGGTAACTGAATCCATGTAAATAGTTCAAAAATTTTGAGACTTAGTTTAATAGACTTTGCTTATCGTGTCGAAATTATATGAAGGTTAAGTTTAAATTTGGTCAAAAATTTCCGGGTTGTCACAGTACCTACCCGTTAAAGAAATTTCGTCCCGAAAATTGATTGGGATGGTCATGGCTGACAATAAATATGTTTTCATGATGATTATGACCTGATAAATAGAGTTTTATTACCGTAGAGTAATAAGGATAAAATAATTCAATTACGCGAAGAGTATAAGTGAAGCTATCACAAAAGAACGAAATGAGAAAATAAAATCTTGTAATATCTTTTGACGTAGACATGATTGATTTCCGGAATTTAAGGAATTTGAGAGGAAATCTTTGTAATAAGATTTGATTCTTTGATAATCAAGGAAATTATGATCATCTTTAGTTAAATGAGATAATCTGTTTTGATTATTCTGTCAGATATTTCACTATAAATCCACCCTCTTCATTTCCTTTATATTATGGAGTTCCATTCTTTTGTTTTCTCTTCCTGACTTTAAGTCAAGCGAATAATGATCCAGAATTTATAGATATAAAATTCGAAATGAACATAGCTAACGTTCTACGAGAGAAATTATAATGTTCTTGATATGTTTGAAGATCAGTTAGAATGTAAGAATCGTGTAACATGGAACATGATGACGTTAAAATCTGTGAATCATCATATTTTATTAGAAACTCAGCATGACTTACTGTAATATAATCACGTTGATCAAGTGTCATTATATTATACTAACTCATGCTTCAGTTCCCAACACTGCTTCAAAAACATTCATATTATAAACTCGAAGTTTTATAGAATATAGAAACTAAAGCTGTTTCCTTTTATGATATAACACAGATAGTGCGGAGAGGTAATTAATATCGGACGAGAATATTTATGAAGATATCTTCAGAAATATCGAAGATATTTATGATGGTATTTTGAAATTTCTAAGATTGAAGGTTGATGAAGGAAGATTTTCCACAAGATTTAACATGACTTCGGAGCAAGATATTTGCTGAAGATTTCATTGGATCCAGAATTACCTGGATTCTTTGAATATAGAGTTTGGTCCTTGTATTTGTCCTCGGTCTCCTTCAGGGTTAGTTCAATCCGCTTTTCAGTACTAAATTTTCTATCAAGCGTTCCCAACCTTCCATTCTTTATTATCAAACTTTTTACGGTTAAGGTCGTTTACAGTTCTCTACGGTTCCTGCTGCTTCAATCAGCTTTTTCAAAATTTAGAGTATTGATTCGAAAACTGGGTGCTTTTCAGAACTTCAGAATGGAAGGTCATAATTCTAAGAGATAAAGGTTATATGTATACATATAACTGTTAATGTGGAAATGCTACGAGATTCAAAATACTGATTGCTGATTCTCAGTGATTGATGTGGGAATTCTCGTTATAAGATGTGGATGAGTATATGAATAGGTTTTAATGAACAAATATAATGGTTCTTCGGAGAGACTTAAGCCAATGAATAATGAAGTAACTGGCAAGTTTACTGCTAATGTGGTAGAATATAAACAGATCTCCGTAACAATGATGAAGAGCGAACATATATATCAAGATTATAATAAAGCTAATCCGATTGAAACTTGAAGCTGATTTGCTAGAGCTGTGAAAAAATTGACTAATTTGAAGAGGTAATGCAAAGTTATTTCGGTAATAACAACGCCAGAGGGGCTAACACAGATACATGTTAAACGTTTACTCAGGTTCCGAGTGTTTTCAGGTGCATAACTATATGTATCAATCTTTTCTTTCGTAGATGAAGTGCGGTTGGTTCATCCTCTCGATTGAGGTGTTTTTAAGAATCATAAAAGGTTTGAATGCAGATTGTAATCGTCAAGATACAAATGAGGTTTAAGATGAAGTCAACTGGCAAACTTGAAGAATTGTTTAGTTTTATATGTTAAAATCAATATTTTAATTCATTTTAATTGTCCAATTTTGGTAGTCCACAGTTTGTAGTCCACTGTTAGTAATTCAATAATTCATATATAGTTTAATATATAATATTCGAATTAATTAATACATATCGTGACCCGTATACATGTCTCAGACTCGATCACAACTCAAAGTATATATATTATTGTAGAATAAACCTTAACCCTGTATAGCTAACTCGTTCATTTCCGCGTATAGAGTGTCTATGGTTTTTCTAAATAATATATATAGATGCATCGATATGATATGTCAAAACTTTGTATACGTGTCCCGATATTTAAAATGCGTAAATAACAGTATTTAAATGACGATAAATAAAGTGCGTAAAATAAATAACAGAAATTAAATGACGATAAATAAAATTGCGAGAATTAAAATTGCGATAAATAAATTGCGATAAATAAAATGTAATCAGTTAGCTAGGAACAATTAGCGTGGATTCTTAACAAAATTTTTCTCGTAGTTAATTTGTTTGTTTCTAACAAATTTTATTTTGTCCAGTGTTTTCTTCATTATGCCACTTGTTGGATTCTGATAAGTCAAAATCGAATATGAAATTGAGTTTAAATGGTTATTCTGCGGTGAACGGATACGTATATATGTGGATGTAAGTAGGATAGGTAATGATTGTTGAATCAGATTCGAAGAATGTACAGTGTAACTTATTAATGTGAAATCTAAATATTCCTCAGGTATTACCTACCCGTTAAAATATTTTCATCATTAACAGTTTGTACGAAAGAATTTTGAAATGCCCCGTTCATATTAATTATAACAGTTTCATATTAATTGGTTTCTTTGCGAGGTTTTGACCTCTATATGAGACGTTTTTCAAATCTTGCATTCGTTTTTAAGAACAACCATAACCTTTATTATTGAATAAAGTTCTTAATGACATAATTTAGATTGTCTATCAAAGACAATCTCCTCAAATAAATAAGTTTTTACACAACCCATTACAATATGATCAAATATATTACAACAAATACTCCGAATGCAAGTTTAAAGAATATAAACAATTATGCCGACTCCAAATCTTGACCTTGGGTTGGCATACGACAGCGGAAGCTTTTTTAATATTCACCTAAGAATAAACATGCTTAAAACGTCAACAAAAATGTTGGTGAGTCATAGGTTTAATTTCTATATAATAATCATAACATTTAATAAGCCACAAGATTTCATTTAATTAAATGCGCAGGATCATTACAACTGCAAAAATCATTCATACGATGAGTCGCCTGGTAACCGACCTTAACATAGAGCGCTTAAGATATCTGGCATCACACATTCCACTATTCAAATGTATGACAAGTACCCTTCGAATTACTAAAGCATTTCCACTATTCGAAAATGGGAATGGTTGGTGCCCGTAGATCTACCTTTAGGATTCGCGTCAATTAGTGTTTTTCACTAATTCTTAGGTTACCAAGCATAATGTAAAACATTTATAAATTTTGCATGTATTCTCATCCCAAAATAATTTAGATAGTAAAAATGGGACTATAACTCACTTGTGATGATTTCCGAATAGATGGCGATAAGACTTGGCCTTTTGACAAATTCACGAACCTAATAATAATATTCTTGTGTCAAGATATATATATATATATATATATATATATATATATATATATATATATATATATATATATATATATATATATATATATGTATATATATATATATATATATATATATATATATATATGTATGTATATATATATATATATATATATATATATATATATATATATATATATATATATATATATATATATATATATATAATTAATATTCCATACTTATGATACTTGTGATAATTTTAATTGTCCATTGTTAGTAGTCCAACGTTCGTAGTCCAATAGTCCAACAGTATAAATATATAAATATATAAATATATATATATAAATATAAATGCGTATATTGTGTTAGAATTCACAAACACTATAATATATTGTCTTAATATAATAAGACACATAATATGTATATTGTCTGAAGCAATCCGCGACCCATTGTATACATGTCTCAGGCTCGATCACAACTCAAAGTATATAATATTTTGGAATCCACTTTGACCCACAGCTAACTCGAGATTACTGCCAATGGTGTCTAATAGTTCGTTCCAATAATATATATAGAAGAAGTCAAAATGATATGTCAAAACTTTGTATACGAATCCACGGTGATCAAGTCATATATATATATGGTGCCTTACGATCTTTATTAAGACAATAATATATTGTCGTAGAACTTAATCATGACTATTATAAATTGTATTTCCATAAGTTTGAAAACAAGACATGAATAAATACATGTAGGATACAAGGTAAGTTAGCTAGGATAAGGTTAGCATCCATTTTTATAAATCATGTCCGTAGCTAAAAATTAAGAAAAATATCCAATTTTGTTTTACCAATAATTTCTTCGTTACAAATCCGTTTTGAGTGATTCGAGTTGCCATGGTTTCGTATTGAACTCAACATTATTAATCTTAACAGAAAATGTATAGGTTTATAGTCCAAAATTTGGCTTAGGTGTCAAATAAGAGAAGATAGTCATATCCGTCGTAAGAACAACATCTTGATGACCCTTTTGAAAAAAAACATACTTCCACTTAGAGTTTAACCATGGATTTTGGATATATTTTATATCCATATAAAATAAGATTTTTCACCAAAGGAAATCTTTTAATTCAAATTTTAAGATAGGCTTTTAAAATTAAACCCAAAACAGCCCCCGTTCGACTAAGACGGCGTATATTCGATTTTAAGGTGTTCTTCGTGTTTACAAGTTTTATATCCTTATGTTAGCTTGACATACTGTCATAATACATGTGTTGAAGTATTTTAAAAGTCAAGTTAGAAGGATTAAGTTTATTTGCAAACAAGTTTAGAAATAATCTAAACTATGTTCTTGTTGTTATTAGTTATAACTCAAAATAAGATAGCTATATGAATATGAATCGAACGAGATTTTGAACAAAGCTATTACCTCAGCTTACTATGGTAAAGCTACTAGAAAAGATAGTAAATAATCTTTAGCTCAAAGGTAGCTTTGATGGCTTGAAATTCTTGAAGTAGAATCATGGAATCAACAAAAGTTTCAAGTAAGAAATCTATCTTGATTTAAGATAGTTATGATTATATGAATTGAACCAAAGCTTGAATATGTTTATTACCTTGATTATAAGATGGAAAGCTACTGATATGAAAGTAGGATTATGGATTCTAAAGAGTTGTGGAGTTGGATTGAAAGATTGGAAGTAAACTTGTACACTTGAAAGGTTATCTTGATATGTTCTTGATCAAGCTTTCTTATGATGATCCTAACTTAGCTTTTGATTCTAAAACTTGCTGAATTGTGTTGTGTTCTTGAGAGAGTGTTTGAGTATGTGTGTTTTTAGTTAGAAAAATATGAAGTAGAAATGAAAATGGAATGGATGTATAAGTAGTAAAGATGGCATGAGGTTAAGGTAAGTGTATAGGATTCTTATGTTGAATTTTAGCTAAATGGTTAATACTAGTTGTCAATCCATTGCTCCCACATGTTTCTTGCTGTCCTAGGGTTGGTAAGATGCAGATTTTTATGTGTATATACCAATAGTATATACGTATAGAAACTGTTACAATACGGGTATAAATACCGTATGAATACGAGTAGAATTCTTGATGGAATTGAATGGGAATATGAATATAGCTATCTTTGTTGAGTATAAGTATATTGATATATGTATTTAAGTCTTTCAAAAGTGTATTAATACATCTTAATACAATACATATATATTGATTTTAACTTAAGAGTTAATACGTCGATAATCGATACATATATGTATATTGTTTCAAAGTCTTTAAGTTAGTAGTCTCATCTAATATATATAACTCATTGTTATTATACTTAATGAGATACTTAAATATCATTTAATCAAATCATAATATATTTATATCCAAATATATATTCCTTTAATTAATTATTACGATATATGATGTTCGTGAATCGTCAGACAGACTGGGTGGCCAAACGTTTGTATAAAATTCATTCCAAATAACCAAGTCTTAATAAATTTGATTGCTTAACATGTTGGAAACCTTAATTATGTAAATATTAATCTTTTATATATTAGCGGAAAAATCCGGGTCGTTACATTACACACCCATTAAATTAAATTTCGTCCCGAAATTTAGAATAGTACCTAGTTAACGTGCGATATCGAAAAACAAATGCGGGTACTTCAGCTTCATATGGTCTTCTCATTCCCAAGTGAATTCAGGTCCTCTACGAGCATTCCACCTATCCTTGACGATTGGTATCTTACTTTGTTTGAGATCTTCGGTAGCTAGGCATTTCTTCAGGTTCGAAACATGAAAGGTGTTGTGAATCTTTTCTAATTGTGGAGGTAGTTCAAGTCGATAGGCCACCGACCCAATGCGTTTTTCGATCTTGAATGGCCCAATGTATCTTCGGCTCAATTTCCCTCGCTTTCCAAAACGAATAACACCTTTCCAAGGTGATACCTTAAGCATAACCATATCACCCTCCTCAAACTCTAAAGATTTCCTTCTAACATCCTTGTAGCTATTTTGCCGACTCTGGGCTGTTTTCAATCGTTGCTGAATCTGAATGACCTTGTCGGTAGTTTCCTGGATAATTTCCGGACCTGTAATCTGTTTTTCCCCCACATCACTCCAACAAATCGGAGACCTGCACTTCCTCCCATAAAGTGCCTCGAATGGTGCCGCCTCAATGCTAGAATGATAGATGTTGTTGTAGGAAAACTCAGCTAACGGTAGATGTCGATCCCAAATGCTTCCAAAATCAATAACACATGCTCGTAGCATGTCTTCGAGTGGCTGAATCATCCTTTCACTCTGCCCATCAGTTTGTGGATGATAGGCAGTACTTAAATCTAGATGAGTTCCCAACGCTTTGTGTAATGCCTGCTAGAATCTGGAAGTAAATCTGCTATCACGATCAGAGATAATAGAGATTGGTATACCATGTCTAGAAACAACTTCTTTCAGGTATAATCGTGCTAATTTCTCTATACCATCCTCTTCTTTTATTGGCAGAAAGTGTGCTGACTTAGTAAGACGATCGACTATTACCCAAATCATATCATAACCACCTACGGTTCTCGGTAACTTAGCAATGAAATCCATGGTAATGTTTTCCCATTTCCATTCTGGGATTTCAGGTTGTTGGAGTAGACTCGATGGTTTCTGATGTTCAGCTTTGACTTTAGAACAAGTCAAACATGCTCCTACATATGTGGCTATATCGGCCTTCATTCCTGGCCACCAAAAGTTTCTCTTGAGGTCTTGGTACATTTTCCCCGCTCCGGGATGTATTGAATATCTGGTTTTATGTGCTTCATCTAGTACCAATTTCCTCAAATCCCCATTCTTTGGTACCCAAATTCTTTCAGCTAAATACCTGGTTCCGTCTTCCCGAATATTAAGCTGTTTTTCTAATCCTTTGGGTATTTCCTTTCCAAAAATTCCTTCCTTCAAAACCACCTGTTGTGCCTCTTTTATTTGAGTAGTAAGATTAGTATGAATAATCATGTTCATAGTATTTACTAGAATAGGTTCTCTTTCCTTTCGACTCAAGGCATCGGCTACCACATTCGCTTTCCCCGGGTGGTAATGGATTTCACAATCATAATCATTTAGCAACTCAACCCACCTACGCTGCCTCATATTTAGTTGCTTTTGATTTAAAATATGTTGGAGACTTTTGTGGTCGGTGTATACAATAAACTTGACCCCATATAGATAATGTCTCCACATCTTTAATACACAAACAACGGCGCCCAATTCCAGATCATGTGTGGTGTAGTTTTGTTCATGAATTTTGAGTTGTCGAGAAGCATATGCAATCACCTTCTTCTGTTGCATAAGAAGACACCCAAAACCCATTCTTGATGCATCGCAGTAGATAATAAAATCTTCCATTACGTCAGGTAACGATAAAATAGGTGCCATAGTCAACTTCTTTTTCAACAATTGGAAGGCACCCTCGTGTTCGGAAGTCCATTCATACTTTTTCCCCTTGTGTGTCAAGGCAGTTAAAGGTTTGGCTACTCGGGAGAAATCTTGAATAAATCTCCTATAATAACCAGCTAAACCCAAAAATTGACGTATTTGCGTTGGAGTTTTCGGGGATTCCCAATTTTTGATGGCTTCGATCTTGGCGGGATCAACTTTGATTCCATTACTACCGACTACGTGGCCAATAAATTGTACTTCATTTAACCAAAAATCGCACTTAGAGAATTTTTCATAAAGTTGTTCTTTTCTTAACAACTCTAATACAAGTCTCAAGTGTTGTTCATGTTCTTGGTTATTCTTCGAATAGATAAGAATGTCATCAATAAAGACAATAACAAACTTATCTAAATATGGACTACATACTCGATGCATGAGATCCATGAAAACTGCGGGTGCATTTGTTAGACCGAATGGCATAACCATGAATTCGTAATGGCCATAACGAGTTCTGAAGGTTGATTTTGGTATATCGGCTTCTTTAACCCTCAGTTGATGATAACCCGACCTTAAGTCGATTTTGGAGTATACGCTCGAACCTTGGAGTTGATCAAATAGGTCGTCGATTCGGGGTAAAGGGTATCGGTTTTTGATGGTTACTTTGTTCAGCTCACGGTAATCGATACACATGCGAAAAGACCCATCTTTCTTTTTAACGAATAAAATTGGAGCTCCCCATGGTGACGTACTCGGTTGGATAAAACCACGTTCTAATAATTCTTGTAGCTGACTTTGTAATTCTTTCATTTCGGTAGGTGCAAGTCTATATGGAGCACGAGCTATTGGTGCGGCTCCTGGTACAAGATCTATTTGAAATTCAACGGATCGGTGTGGAGGTAGTCCCGGTAATTCGTTCGAAAACATCTCAGGAAATTCTCTTGCAACAGGAACGTCATCGATTTTCTTTTCTACTTTTTCAACCTTCTCGATGTGTGCTAGTATGGCATAGCAACCTTTTCTTATTAGTTTGCGCGCCTTCAAACTACTAATAAGATTTAATTTGGCATTACCCTTTTCTCCGTACACCATTAAGGGTAACCCGTTTTCTCTCGGAATGCGAATCGCCTTCTCATGACAAATAACTTCGGCTTTCACCTTGGACATCCAGTCCATTCCAATAATTACGTCGAAGCTTCCCAATTTCACCGATATTAAATCAATTGCAAACGTTTCGCTAACTAAACTAATTTTTTGATTTCGGCAAATTTTATCAACCTTAATTAGTTTACCGTTTGCTACTTCAACTATATACTTTTTATCCAAAGGCGTTAACGGGCAATTTAATTTGGCACAAAATTCTCTACTCATATAACTTCTATCGGCACCCGAATCAAATAAAACATAAGTAGGTGTATTGTTGATAAGAAACGTACTCGTAACAACTCCGGGTCTTCCTGTGCTTTCTCCCCATTAATGTTGAAGGCTCCCCCATGGCCTTGCCTATTTCCATTCCTGCACTGGTTTATGGTATGGCCCGGTTTTCCACATCCATAGCAAACAACACCGTTATTATTTGTTCGGGCATTATTTACTCCGTTGTTTCTATTTGGTCTGTAGACTTCACACTTTGCCACAATATGGCCATTCCTATTACACTTGGTACATAATTCTCTACAAAACCATTCCGGATGAAACGCACACCTGGGGCATATATTTCTTTGCCTTTTGTTGTCGTTGTTGTTGTTGTTGTTGTTGTTGTTGTTTTTGTTGTTAGGGTTATTGTTGTTGAGTCGTTTGTTGTTGTTATTGTTGTGATTGGGATTTTTGTTGTTGTTATTATTATTTGTATGGTTGTTGCGGTTATTGTTGCGGTTTTTGTTGCGATTATTGTTGTTGTTGGGGTGGTTGCGATTGTTGTTGTAGTTGCTGTTTTGATTGTTGTTGTTGTACTGGTGACCATAATCACTGCTTTCCTCCCATTTTCTTTTTCCCAGTTTCATTATGGCCTCCTCGGCCGCTTCTTTCTTTATCCTTCCTGTAATTTGGCCTATCAATTTGTGGGCTATACGGCTCGCTTTCTGCATTGTTGCAGGGTCGTTAGCACCTACATGCTCTTGGATTCGTTCCGGCAACCCTTTTATGAATGCTTCAATTTTTGCTTCTTCATCCTCAAATGCTCCAGGACATATTAAAGCCAGTTCATTGAAACGTCGCTCGTAGGTAGTGACATCTAACCCTTGGATTGTCAGTGATTTAAGCTCTGCCTTGAGCTTGTTGATTTCGGTTCTGGGACGGTACTCTTCCGTCATCATGTGCTTGAAAGCGGGCCATGGAAGTGCGTAGGCGGTATTCTGTCCTACGTAATCCATGTAGGTATTCCACCATGTCAAAGCAGTACCCCTGAAAGTATGTGTGGCATACTTAACTTTATCCTCTTCTGCGCAGTTGCTGATTGCGGACATGGCTTCAACCTTCTCTGTCCACCGCTTTAGTCCAACGGGTCCTTCAGTTCCTTCAAACTCATTGGGTTTGCAGGCCATAAAAGCTTTGTAGGAACATCCTACCCGGTTGCCATTGTTTCCTCCACTGCTGGAATCCGATTGGTTATTGTTGTTCATTGCATTCACCACTGCAGCCATATTTGCAGCGAAAGCTTGAAGTTCTTCTGTGTTCAATTGTTGTTGTCTAGTAGCTGGAGGAGCCATTTCCTTCAAAAATAGCCGACTGAGTTAATCATATAGAATTTTAGAAGTAGCCAAAATGTATTTTGTAGCTTAATATGAACTTATTATTATAAAAGCCTTTTCTTCATATTAGCGTTTTATAACTATAATAATGTTCATATTTAGCAGCTAACACACAAATTAACTACTAAAATTCTAATATGAAAAACTATGGTAAGTTATTACGTTACTACGTAATAATAAGTTGTAATAATAATAATAAACCTTCCATGCTTATTCTTATTATTATACAATCATAAGGAAAATTACATTGTGGATTTTCTTACAAACTTAAACACACAATATAATACATATTATACAATGCATAGAATACAGGATAGCTGACAATGGTTCAAGAACGGCGAGATTTCTTAGATGTTGACGTTGTTTCTTTCTTGGCCAAACGTTTGGATTTTCGTTTGGATAGTTCTTTTTCCAATTCTTCCCAATTGATTCTTTCGGCTAATTGTTTGGGAGCAAAACCAACAGTCATTATACGAGAAGTCATTTTATAAGCTGGTCTCTTAGGTGGTTTAGGTAGATGATCACAAACATTTTGGGTCATAATAGGTTCATCGGGTTTGGGATCGGATATAACAGCCAAAGATTTTCCCAAATCACGTTGTGGTTCGGTAATTTCCACAACTTCTTCAGGATCCTCTTCTTCGGGTTCCTCTTCGGGATCTTCTTCTAGATCCTCTTCTGGAACCTCTACTGGCAATTGTGAATCTTCCCAATTTTCCCAACAATTTTCCACTTTAATGGTAGCAACAAAAGTTAACTTTTCCGTTAGTTCATAAGTCGTATGCTTTGACTCAGCCTCCGAATCACTTGATAAGTAAATGAAATCTGAATCACTATAGATGCTTATATGATCGAATGAAGTCATCTATCACATAATATCAGGTACGTTAAGAGAATGATATATCTTATAATATTTATATGTTAATAATCTTATGTTTCCAACAATTATATTAAGCAATCATTTTTAAAATAATTACGGTCGAAGTCCAGACTCACTAATGCATAAAAAAAAATTCAGTTAGACACACTAATGAAAAATTTTATGATTCTCTAAGACCAACGCTCGGATACCAACTGAAATGCCCCGTTCATATTAATTATAAACGTTTCATATTAATTGGTTTCTTTGCGAGGCTTTGACCTCTATATGAGACGTTTTTCAAATCTTGCATTCGTTTTTAAAAACAACCATAACCTTTATTATTGAATAAAGGTCTTAATGACATAATTTAGATTGTCTATCAAAGACAATCTCCTCAAATAAATAAGTTTTTACACAATCCATTACAATATGATCAAATATATTACAACAAATACTCTGAATGCAAGTTTAAACAATATAAACAATTATGCCGACTCCAAATATTGACCTTGGGTTGGCATACGATAGCGGAAGCATTTTTAATATTCACCTGAGAATAAACATGCTTAAAACGTCAACAAAAATGTTGGTGAGTCATAGGTTTAATTTCTATATAATAATCATAACATTTAATAAGCCACAAGATTTCATTTAATTAAATGCGCAGGATCATTACAACTGCAAAAATCATTCATACGATGAGTCTCCTGATAACCGACCTTAACATAGAGCGCTTAAGATATCTGGCATCATACATTCCACTATTCAAATGTATGACAAGAACCCTTCGAAGTACTAAAGCATTTCCACTCTTCGAAAATGGGGGTGGTTGGTGCCCGTAGATCTACCTTTAGGATTGGCGTCAATTAGTGTTTTTCACTAATTCTTAGGTTACCAAGCAAAATAATAATAAGTACAGATATTCGGTATAACAAAACAATCGTAGAATGTAGTTCCATGAACTTGTGCTTATTTTGTAAAACATTTATAAATTTTGCATGTATTCTCATCCCAAAATAATTTAGATAGTAAAAATGGGACTATAACTCACTTGTGATGATTTTCGAATAGATGGTTATAAGACTTGGCCTTTTGACAAATTCACGAACCTAATAATAATATTCTTGTGTCAAGATATATATATATATATATATATATATATATATATATATATATATATATATATATATATATATATATATATATATATAATTAATATTCCATACTTATTATACTTGTGATAATTTTAATTGTCCATTGTTAGTAGTCCAACGTTCGTAGTCCAATAGTCCAATAGTCCAACAGTATAAATATATATATAAATATAATTTCGTATATCGTTTTAGAATTAACTAACACTATAATATATTGTCTTAATATAATAAGACACATAATATGTATATTGTCTGAAGCAATCCGCGACCCATTGTATACATATCTCAGGCTCGATCACAACTCAAAGTATATAATATTTTGGAATCCACTTCAACCCACAGCTAACTCGAGATTACTGCCAATGGTGTCTAATAGTTCGTTCCAATAATATATATAGAAGAATTCAAAATGATATGTCAAAACTTTGTATACGAATCCACGGTGATCAAGTCATATATATATGGTGCCTTACAATCTTTATTAAGACTATAATATATTGTCGTAGAACTTAATCACGACTATTATAAATTGTATTTCCATAAGTTCGGGAACAAGACATGTATAAATACATGTAGGATACAAGGTAAGTTAGCTAGGATAAGGTTAGCATCCATTCTTATAAATCATGTCCGTAGCTAAAAATTAAGAAAAATATCCAATTTTGTTTTACCCATAATTTCTTCGTTACAAATCCGTTTTGAGTGATTCGAGTTGCCATGGTTTCGTATCGAACTCAAAATTATTAATCTTAACAGAAAAAGTATAGGTTTATAGTCGAAAATACAGCTTAGGTGTCAAATAAGAGAAGATAGTCATATCCATCGTAAGAACGACATCTTGATGAACCTTTTGGAAAAAAAAACATACTTCCACTTAGAGTTTAACCATGAATTTTGGATATATTTCATATCCATATAAAATAAGATTTTTCACCAAAGGAAATCTTTTATTTCAAAGTTTAAGATAGGTTTTTAAAATTAAACCCAAAACAGCCCCCGTTCGACTAAGACGGCGTATATTCAATTTTAAGGTGTTCTTCGTGTTAACAAGTTTTATATCCTTATGTTAGCTTGACATACTGTCATAATACATGTGTTGAAGTATTTTAAAAGTTAAGTTAGAAGGATTAAGTTTATTTGCAAACAAGTTTAGAAATAATCTAAACTATGTTCTTGTTATTAGTTATAACTCAAATTAAGATAGCTATATGAATATGAATCGAACGAGATTTTGAACAAAGCTATTACCTCAACTTACTAGGGTAAAGCTACTGGAAAAGATAGTAAATAATCTTTAGCTCAAAGGTAGCTTTGATGGCTTGAAATTCTTGAAGTAGAATCATGGAATCAACAAAAGTTTCAAGTAAGAAATCTATCTTGATTTAAGATAGTTGTGATTATATGAATTGAACCAAAGCTTGAATATGTTTATTACCTTGATTATAAGATGGAAAGCTATTGATATGAAAGTAGGATTATGAATTCTAAAGAGTTGTGGAGTTGGATTGAAAGATTGGAAGTAAACTTGTACACTTGGAAGGTTATCTTGATATGTTCTTGATCAAGCTTTCTTATGATGATCCTAACTTAGCTTTTGATTCTAAAACTTGCTGAATTGTGTTGTGTTCTTGAGAGAGTGTTTAAGTATGTGTGTTTTTAGTTAGAAAAATATGAAGTAGAAATGAAAATGGAATGGATGTATAAGTAGTAAAGATGGCATGAGGTTAAGGTAAGTGTATAGGATCCTTATGTTGAATTTTAGCTAAATGGTTAATACTAGTTGTTAATCCATGGCTCCCACATGTTTCTTGCTGTCCTAGGGTTGGTAAGATGGAGATTTTTATGTGGATATACCAATAGTATATACGTATAGAAACTGGTTACAATACGGGTATAAATACCGTATGAATACGAGTAGAATTCTTTATGGAATTGAATGGGAATATGAATATAGCTATCTTTGTTGAGCATAAGTATATTGATATATGTATTTAAGTCTTTCAAAAGTGTATTAATACATCTTAATACAATACATATATATTGATTTTAACTTAAGAGTTAATACGTCGATAATCGATACATATATGTATATTGTTTCAAAGTCTTTAAGTTAGTAGTCTCATCTAATATATATAACTCATTGTTATTATAGTTAATGAGATACTTAAATATCATTTAATCAAATCATTATATATATATATATATATATATATATATATATATATATATATATCCAAATATATATTCCTTTAATTAATTATTACGATATATGACGTTCGTGAATCGTCAGACAGACTGGGTGGCCAAACGTTTGTATAAAATTCATTCCAAATAACCAAGTCTTAATAAATTTGATTGCCTAACATGTTGGAAACCTTAATTATGTAAATATTAATCTTCTATATATTAGCAGAAAAATCCGGGTCGTTACAAATTTTTAATTACAATCTTTATGAAAATATATATAAATATATATTTTCTTCAGATGTAATTATGGATTTAATGAGTCAATATGATATTAAACTCATTTGATTTTCGGTTTGAGCTAGAATAAATAATCTCTTAAACTTTAAGAAACCACATATATTCTTCGCAGAATACTTCTTCAATGAAGTTATGAATTAATACTTCATCGTTCATTGTTGTTGGTACTCCTTGGTATCTATGGTGCGTATGACATTGATGTTCGTGTGACAGATTGTGAAGTTGAGGCTTGCGATGCGATTGTTGTTGGTGGTGGTAATGGTACTGTTGGCGTTGATGATGGTGGTACTGGTTATGCTGCTGGTGCTGCAGCTGGAGTTTGTAACGTTTGCACGATATTCTCCAAAGCCACTATCTGAGCGCGAAGCTCGTTGACTTCTTCTATTACACCGGGGTGATTTTCGGTTCGGACGAGCAGATAAATATGATCCAGAATTTGGTATAGTATATAATCATGATGAGATACTCTGGAAATGACAGAGAAAATGGTGTTTCGGACAGGTTCGCCGGTAAGTGCTTCAGGTTCTTCGCCAAGAGGGAAATGTGGTGGATGAAAAGGTTCACCTTCTTCTTATCTCCAATGATTGAGGAGGCTACGAACCCAGCCCCAATTCATCCAGAATAGATGATGGCTAATTGGTTAATCCATTCCGGTTACACTGCTTTCAGAGCTCGAGTGAAAATCCATATCGGAATAGTTATCGGCATCCGACGAACTTGAACTGGTTACGGAATTCATCTTGCACGGTTCGGTAAAGGATTTTATGAAATGATTTTCGGATATCGGATGATATTCTAATTACATAGAATATCTATGTATAGTACAGAAGATCCCGTAGATTACGGAGGAAATTAAGGAAACGTGTCAGACAAAGTGTACAGTAACAAATACGCTAAGATCTAAATTTTGTCTCTACACTATTCATGCAATCAATGCAATTAGAAGTGTCTAGACTAAGAATGATAAGCAGGTAATTTCCTAAGGATGATAAGTAGATGATTTTTGACACGAAATGATAAGCAAAACTTTTGACATGCATACACGGTCGAAGTCCAGACCCACTAATGCATCTAAACAACTATCAGTTAGACACACTAATGCAAGACCTGGTTCGCTAAGACCACCGCTCTGATACCACATGAAGCGACCCGTCCTAATCTATAAGGACGAATACAATAACATATGATTACATCGCGAGGTACTTGACCTCTATATTATAGATTTTACAAACATTGCATTCGTTTTTAAAAGACAAACTTTCTTTACATCGAAAGTTGATGGCATGCATACCATTTCATAATATATTCAACTATAATTGACTTAATAATAATCTTGATGAACTCAATGACTCGAATGAAACATCTTTTGAAATATGTCATGAATGACTCCAAGTAATATCTCTAGAATGAGCAAATGCACAGCGGAAAATTTCTTTAATACCTGAGAATAAACATGCTTTCAAGTGTTACCCAAAAGGTTGGTGAGTTCATTAGTTTATCATAATCATTCATTTTCATCATTTTAATAGACCACAAGATTTCATATATTGTCACGCGTAACTCGCGAATTAAAATTCATTCATATGGTGAACACCTGGTCACCGACCTTAACAGGATGCATATAGAATATCTCCATCATTCCGGGACTCACATCGGACATGATTAATTAAAGTACTAAAGCAGTTCAAATTCTCTGACTGTGGCTTGTTAGTGTCCATAGATCTATATTTACGATTTGCGTCAATTGGTGGCAATTATAATAAACACCAATTCTTAGGCTACCAAGCTAAAAAGGGGCATATTTGGTTCGATAATCCAACCATAGAATGTACTTTCGTCACTTGTGTCTATTTCGTAAAGCATTTATAAAAGCAGTGCATGTATTCTCAATCCCAAAAATATATATTGCAAAAGCATTTAAAAAGGGAGCAAATGAAACTCACAATACTGTATTTTGTAGTAAAAATACATATGACGATATTGAACAACGCAAGGTTGGCCTCGGATTCACGAACCTATATCATTTGTGTGTATATATATATTAATACACATAATCGTAATCGAATAAGTTTATATATATAACCTATTAATGATATTATTTTTATATTAATAATATATTTATTTTTCATATATTCTTTTTATATAGTAACATATTTTGTTATGTTATATGTGTTAATTATATATATTTATATATTTTATTTGTTTATCGAAACAATAGTTCTAATTATACTAGGTTAATATTAGTAAAAATAACGATAATAAAATTAATAATATACTTATGTTAATAGTAACTCTATTAGTGATAATAATAATGATATTAATAATAATACTTGTAAAAATATTAATTTTTACTGTTAATGATAATTATGATAATGATTTTAATATCTATATAATACTAATACTTATGATTATAATAATAATACTAATGGTCATGAAACTGATAATTGATAATAATAATATTTATATTACTAATACTAATGATAATACTGGTAATAATAACAATAATACTATAAATTTTAAAATGATACAAGTCTTAATTTTTAATGATCTAATATTAAACTTTATTATCTTCATAAAAATAATAATAATGTTAATCATAGTTATAATCATAATAATGATATTAATACTTAAGAACAATACAAAAATAATAATAATATTAGTAATGACAATGTTAATAATAATTATATTTACAACAATAATAAAAAAATGTGTATACCCTTTAAAGGTTTGTGTAAAAAGAATTGCCCACAACGAGGCTCGAACTCGTGACCTCCCGAATACCCGCTAACACCCCAAACCATCGAGCTGCTGCCCATTTTTCTTATTAATATCATAACCTGTTTTTATTTAACCCGATAATGTTTCTGTTTATCTTTTTCATCTTCTTCAGTTTCATAATCGATCAGAGTATATATATATATATATATATATATATATATATATATATATATATATATATATATATATATATATATATATATATATATATATATATATATATATATATATCACACTCACAATAATAAAATACTGATTGTTTTAGAAAAAGGGAATGAACCAGAAACGATTTGTAAAGAAAGGTTTTGATTAATCCGTCGAAAAAGAAAAAAAAATAATATTGCTGTATCGTGAAGAACTCAAACAACTCCAACCTTGATTTTGATTTATAATCTGTTTTAAGAAAATATTATAACATAAATTATGTTGCAAATGACTCATATAAACTTTACAAATTACTAATTTCAACATAAACAACCTTTATAGCTTCAATTTAATCTTTGAACGTTCGTTTGACTTTTGAGAATAAAAGTTTGACCTTTAAAATTCGCACTCGACATGATAAATTGATCCTTGAAACTTTGCAGATAGCTAAAATGAAAGATTTTGAACACAATTGCATTAATAGATTTTTAAATAAAACTCGAATTTTAAATTTGACAAAAAAAATGATGAACAGAGGTTATGGTGTATGTTCTCTTGAATTATAATTTGATTTTTCTGATTTTCATCGAATTGCATTTGCAGCGTATTAAATAAAGGTTAACAGATACAACCACAGTTAAATTGATTCAATTAACATTTGTTTGTTAGTCTGATTGGTACGACCCAAATAAATCACATAGAAGAAAAATAAGAATAAAAACAATCGACCCTAACATAATTTGTCTGTTAATATGACTAATTGGACTGATTTGTACCAGTTTGCAGATATAAAATGATTTATAAAATAGTTTGATAAGGATGGACAACTGGATTCGTACATTATCTGTATTTATATACATATATACCGTATTTATATATATATATATATATATATATATATATATATATATATATATATATATATATATATATATATATATATATATATATATATATATATATATATTTATCTATATATATTTATATGTATTTATATATATATCATGATATTCTGTATATGTATATGTATTTACATATATAATTATATTTTTATAATTATATATTGATTATATATATATATATATATATATATATATATATATTTATATTAATTATATAAGGAACTTAATAATAATAATTACATATATATTACTATTTCATTTTAATAATAATGAAACTAATAATAGTAATAATAGAATTAGTAATGATAATAATAATATTAATGACAATACTTGTATAAATCAAAATTCATATAATAATATTAATAATACAAATATTAATATTAATAATAATAATGAAAGTAATAGTAATAATATTAATATAACAATTTACACATATCAAATCTCATATATATATATATATATATATATATATATATATATATATATATATATATTAAATTAATCTATTAATAATACTTATATCAATATTGATAATGAAAGTAATATAATAACTATATTTAATATAATGATATTTTATTAATTATGTAATACCTATTATAACACATTTGAATATTTAATTTTTTATATATATTTGATATATTACAACATACATATAATATTAATTGTCTACTTAATTTATATATATATATATAATTACTTTAATAATATCTTATTTATTTTGTAAATTACTTTACATGTTTAAATCAAATGATTAAATGGTATTATATTAATACAAATTAATATATACTCATATATATATATATATATATATATATATATATATATATATATATATGTATATATATATGTATATATATATATATATATATATATATATATATATATATATATATATATATATATATATATTTTTACATATATATATTTGTTTACATATTTATTTACATATATATATTTATTTACTAATGCTCGAGTTCGATATGCAAAAGTTAACAAAAATCAGTTTGACCAAAATGACTTTAAAAATAAATACATGTTTATTATATAACTTAAATAGTCATTTTATACATTTAAATATATTTATCAAATTTTATTAAAGTAAGTAATACAAGTCATTTATTAGTAAATAAGAATGTATATTAAAATTTTATATATGATAAAATTATACTTTTATATATCTTAATAGAATTTATAAAGTTTATTTAATATCATAAAATATAGTGATATGTATTATTAATGTAATTATGTTACGTGTGGTAAAAATATCTTTGTATCAAATATTTATTCGATAAAGTAATATTCATAATAATAATAATGAATAAAAGTTGTATTATTTTGTAATAATAATAATAATCATTATTATTCTACTAATAATAATAATAATAATATTTATATTTACTAATGATGATATTAATTATGATAAAATGATAATTCTAATCATGATAATTTTAATAATAACGATACTTTTTACTATTAACCGAAATAATAATAATATTTTATAAAAATAATAATTCTATTCAAAATGATAATTTTTAATAATAATAATACTAAAATGATAATAATAATGATATTTAATAATAACAATGGTATTTCTATTAAAATCATAATTTTAATAAAAATGTTAATTTTAATATTATTCATACTTTTAATAATAACGATAAGAATAATAAAATGATATTTTTGATAAAAATATTAATTATTTTATTAATAATAATAATAATAATAATAATAATAATAATAATAATGGCGATAATAACGACGATAACGATAACGATAACGATAACGATAACGGTAACGATAACGATAACGATAATAATAATAATTTTAACAATAAACCTAAAATTATAGATAATTCAATTGACTATATCTTTTAATCCGTTCATCGAAACCATACGCTTTCTAAATGAAAAGTTATTAATTTTTCACCAGCTTTCTAACGACAATATATCATATACCTTATCTCAGTAGTATATGTATCAAATTCATAATTCATCAAAACTATCTAACGACGAAATTAAGCATACAAACATGCATGATCATATATATACTCGAGCACTAGTCAGGGATACACTATTAGTATATATAAAAGATAAGATATGAGTTCACATGTATCAATATTGAGATTCAATATCGCAGGAAAGAGCATAGACGAAACGGAGATGATAAACACTAGGTTGACCTCACGAGCTATACCCCCAAACCACACCCATAACCTCCACATCTATAACTCATAATTTCCTTAACTCTATCTCGCTCGAAAAACTCGTTTTGAGAATATGCGAGCAGAACCTCTTCGTAGTATTTTATGTATAATACTAATAATACTCATATTAATACTACTACTAATAATAATAAAATTAATAATAATGTTATCTTTATAATAATAATAATATAAATAATAATAATAATAATAATAATAATAATAATAATAATAATAATAATAATAATAATAATAATAATAATAATAATAATAATAATAATAATAATAATAATAATAATAATAATAATAAGCGAGGGAGTAATATATCGATGAATGTGTGTGTGTATGATTAAGCCTGAACTCGTCGACTTTTATAGACTTGGCCTCATCCCTCTCACCATGTGATCGCATGGTTCAGTAAGGCAATGGCCATGCGATCGCATGGCTGCCTCTTCCAGCTCACAAGTGCCCCAAAAGCCCTGCTGACACTCACTTATAATATATAATAATAATATATATTTAATTTATATATTATATAATATTTATATGCATAGTTAGTTTGTAATTTTTGTTTTTATTTCTCGTACGTCGTCACTCGACTAATGTCCCGTTTTCGGTTTCTCGAACTCACTTTCGTACGCTTAGAAAACTAGCATTTTACGTTTCGTGATGTGTACCTTTAACAAAAATATATACTTAATTTATCACTCGAAATAGTATTATTTTAACTCAAAACGTTTTATAACTAACTTATTATTAAATTTTATTATATTGAAAAATATATATATATATTTTCATTTCGAAATATAAATTGGAAATATTTATTTAACAATATAATATATAATTTTTCAAAACTAATTATATTTCAAAGTTCAATATATATAATTTAAAATCATTTCAAAATTATTATTTAGTAGTACTCTTATCTTTTTGAAACAATAAAAATACATTTACAAATTTATAATACAAGCTTTAATTAAGTTCTTTAAAATTTATAAACAAGTTATCTTATAAAGTGTTTTAATAATGAAGTTTCTTATAATTTATTTTCAAAGCTAAATATATTTAGGAATCATTTTGTTAAAAGGTTAAAATAATGGAAATCGTCATATCATAAAATATTTTAGATTAGTAGGATCGTATATATCTCATAACAGATTTTCAAGTTTTTAAATTATCGTTTGATGATGAAGCGTGAGATAAAGTTCAATGGTTAGATAAACGTAGGAAATCATTTTAATGCAAAACGTCAATTTACTCAACTTGTCGATATTCAACGTCTAACTTATTTAATTCCTCGTTCTTACATTCTCATTAAATAAGATGAAAGTTAAAATAATTATGTTGTTAAAATCACAAAAAAATTATTGTAAAGCATGAATTACAAATTAAACAGGAATTTTCACTAACTTTCGTTTTTACATGTAAATCACTTTACCAATTATTCCGAATATCGTTAAAAAGGAAGGTTTCCTAAATCAAAGTGGACCTCTCAACATAGACACGTAAATCATATCATAATGAATTTTGATCACTCAATCATTTGATATTATCTTATAATTCCCTCGATACAACTATGGGAATAAATACGTTCCTGTAAAGTATTATACGTTTAATACTTGTTATCATTTTCAAGTTATAATATATATAAACTAGTTTATAACCCGCGAAATTCGCGGGATTACACATCAAATTTTGATATAGTTTTAAATGATGTAAGAATTTATCACAACCTTCGTACTATCAACGTGAAACCTTTAAGATATAAATTTGTAAAACTATACATTTAAGATATGTGTTTGAATGTTTGAATAAGATATGAGATAATAATTAAAAATATATATCCATTTTGCAATATCAGGTCATACTGTTACTTTTGTTTTACAGATTGAATAAGATATAACATATGTATATCAAGACAAGGTAAATTATATATGTCATATGTAATTTCTATGTTAAGGACTAAAGATATCAATACCAATGATTTTAAGAGGTCAAACATCTAAGTTGAACTCAAAGGTGACTCATGTTCAATCTCCACTTACTAACTTTAGTGCAGACTAAAATTTAGTCAGATTAATAAACACTGATTAGTACGACGAAAAGATACTTGATAGTTGATACTATACAATGTGATCAGATTCTTTAAAAGTGGCATGGTATTTTTATCTCCAACACCACTCTAGACCTCTTCGCACTCAGATTATGTAAAATGTCAATACACACCAATGGTATTCAGTATCAGTCAGTATTAAGGTAGTCAATGATTAGTCTACTTTAGAAACTAACTTAAAAACTTCAAAGAAATCATGTTGTCGTTATATGATATAGCTGATAAGCCTCCCTGGTAAACTACCCCTTTTCAGAAACAACCATTCAACCCCTTAACTGGTTTTTTCATCCTTGCAAAAACTCAAGTGAACACCTACCTGAAATCGTAACAGTTTTTATCTTAGTCAATAGAAGTTTTACTATGTGAATAAAAGAAACATGCACAAATGATTTTCACTGTACAACTTTAGATACCTGATGACTCAGTGGCTTATAGGTAGGTAAAACATCTTACATACTTCCATAGACACTTGGCTATAGATCTACACAAGAAACCAAGACTTAATATATCGATAAACATGAATAAGAATGTTAAAAAGAATAATTATTAAGAAAATTTTCCCACACCACTGATAGACTGCTAGTTTTGCACTTAAAATATAAGTAAACCATGAAGAATATCATGAGCATAAACCACTGATCAGTATTGTAAGAAATGATTGTGCTATAGTTTTTTAACCCCATATAAGAAAGTCTTAATCAATTTCACAAATAAGAATACAATAATCCCCCAACCCATTAGTCTAATTAATAATTAAATCAAAGAATTAACATCAATTTCAAAAATTATACATGGACAGGTCTTCATTTTCAAGCATAAATGTTCAATAATCCTTTGATAAGTTATAGTGATCTTCAAATATCGATGCACGAATAGGTGTATTCGATCATGGTCACTATTGGATGGATGTTATGTACAAGAGGAATGAAACTTGGAGAAAAGCTGAAGTATCAAAGAGATTTTAATAGTCGTCCACTGAAATAAGCGACAATTTTAGATGACATATGGATTTTTAAATATTCATTACATAATAAGAGTTTATGCAATAAATTAAGTACCTTTGGACCCATAATTACTCTAACACCATGTGCAAGTTCTTCAAAACCTGTAAGCATTAAAACCATTCATATATCTTAACTATTTCATGATCTCTTCAATAACATCAGCATCTTACAATACCTTTTTCCCAGCAGCTGGTAAGTAAAGCTAAAAGTTGACATTTTGAAAGTTTTGGTACTGTTCATCCCGCTGCAATTTTCTGAATTCAAAAACAAATATGACCAAAAACTGCACAATCAAAACTCAAAAGCCTCAACACACTTACGCCACTATCCCACTTTGGTCAATTCTCATAGAAACAATAACATAAAGTACAGCGTTACATATATAGAAGGAAAAGGAATTAAAATTTCACATATTTCACCTTAATACTTCAAACTACAGATAAAGTTGAAAATATCGAAAACAGATATAATGACTTTTTACCATATAAAACATCTGCAGGATCACTCGTAACTCTAAACTGCAGTCCATCTGGCTTGACATAAAAAAGACATCATATCGTAACCCTAATCTTCGATGCGTTAATACAAGAGATTCTGAGTATGGCATGAACCTATAATCTTTGAATATATCTAAAATCGAACTTGTATGGTGAATTGCGTGACCGTCATATAGATGAAAGGAAAAATTGGGTTTAATAGAATGATTTGATAAATGTCACATTAATAATTTGTTTAGATTTTGCAACAGAAAACCGTTTGAATTTGAGGAATTATGTTCATACAAATTGATAAGAACACTAACCCTGATTAACGATCAATCGGTTCCCTGATATCTTCAATTTTCGTAATCATGTCAATGATTAATAAATTTTAAAACAAAAAACATAGCGAAAGAAACAAACAAATCAAATAGACATAGATCTTTAAACCATAAAACAATTTTTGCATACCTGATTTAAGATGCAGCGGATATGAGAAGACTTAATTTGTTATGAAAAGTAGAAGAAGATTGAAGAGGAGAAGGAAACCCTCGAATGATTAGAAAGAGAATCAGTTTTTGTGAAATAGTTTGTTGACAAATTTTTAGGGGTCCATCAAAACCGAAGTGGGCACTATTGTAATTAGAAAGCGTAACTGTCTATTAGAAAGCCTAATGATGCCATCACTAATTTAAATGGTTGAGATTAAACTTTAAAACTCATCTTACGGGTGGGATTTTGCCACTTGGGTTTTTTTTTTTTTTTTAAAATGACATCTAAAACTTTTCTTATTATAGATAAGAAAGATATATATATATATATATATATATATATATATATATATATATATATATATATATACATATATATATATATATGTATACATATATATATATATGTATACATATATATATATATATATATATATATATACATATATATATATATATATATATACATATATATATATATATATATATATATATATATATATATATATATATATACATATATATATATATATATGTATACATATATATATATATATATATATATCTATATTCATATTCATATATTGGTTCGTGAATCATCGGAATTTGGTCGAGGTTAAATGAATGTATGAACATAGTTTAGATTTTTTTAAGATTCAACATTACAGACTTTGCTTATCGTGTCAGAAACATATAAAGATCAAGTTTAAATTTGGTCGGAGATTTCCGGGTTGTCACAGTACCTACCCGTAAAAGAAATTTCTTCCCGAAATTTGATTAGGATGGTCATGGTCGACATTAAATATGTTTTCATGACGCATACGAGCTGAAATTTAGAATTTTATCATCATCGAGTAATATAGACAAAACAATTTGATTTTTATGAAGAGTACGAGTGAAGCTATCACAAAAGAGTGTAATGAGTAAATGTAGGTTTGACTTAACCAGTGACGTAGTCACGATTGATTTCCAAAATTCAAGGGATTTAAAGAAAATCTTCGTAATAAGATTTGGTTCTTCGGTAATTTAGGAAATTAGGATCCGCTTTGGTTAAATGCGATAGTCTATTTTGATTGCTCTGTCAAATATTTCACTATAAATCTACCCTCTTCGTTTCTTTATTTCCATAACTCACACCTTCTATTCTTTCTCCTCAATCCATGCTTTAAAGTATTCATCAATAAGCCCCCATCCAGTTCTGATTCTTGATATACTTCTAACCTTCATATCTGTCATTCTTCTCTTCCATCTATCGCCAGAAGAATCTATTCACTTCTACTATACTCTTGGTTTTATAGTGTTTTTAGTTCTCTCGTGTCTTTATATTGCTATATGCATCGATATATATGGTTAGTAATTTCTGGGTTATTGTTGGACTTTATATCTTCCCTTATATTTCAAAGTCCCTGCTTCTGTCTTCTATAATCATTGTCATCCACAGTTAATGTCCTCTCCTACTTGCTGCGGTTTATACTCCAATCTCTATTTTGGAGCTTCATTCTTTTGTTTTCTCTTCTTGTCATTAAGCACCGTATGTAATGGTCCAGAATTCGTAGATATGAATTTTGGAATGAACTTAGTTAATGTTCTAAGAAATAAATTGTAATGGCACGATCTTGATTTGTCAAATTATCAGAATATTTGGAAAAGACTGAATCATCAAGAAAATATTTTCTTTATATTTTTAGAGGTTAAATAGAATACAAGAGTCGTGTAACATGACACATGATGACGGTATGGTCTGTGAATCGTCATGTCCCATTAGAAACTCAGCATGAACTACTGTAATATAATCACGTTGATCAAGTGTCATTATATTATACTAACTCATGCTTCAGTTCCCAACACTACTTCAAAAACATTCATATTTTAAAATCGAAGGTTTCAGAATTTAGAAACTAAAATAGTTTCTTTTATGATGTAACACGGATAGCGCGAAGAGGTAAATGATTTCGGATAACAATAGTTATGAAGATATCTTCTAAAACATCGAAGATATTTATAATGAAAGGTATGATGATATCTTAGAATATCTAAGGTCAGAGGATGATGAAGAATATCGTCCGCAAGGGTTTAGAGTAAGGAGTAAGGTATTCGCTAAAGACTTCAGCAGACACTGAATCATTTGGATTTTTTTAAGGCAGATTTAGTATTTGTGATTTGTCCACAGCCTCCTTCATGGTTTGCTCAACCCGTTTTCCAGCTCCAAACCTTCTCTTTTTCTGAGCTTTTCCAACATACTATTCTTTATCATCAAACTTTTTACTGTTACATTTGTCTACAGTTTCTGCTGCTTCATTCAACTTTTCTAAAAATTCGGAGAATTAATTCGTAGATTGGGGTGTTTTTTAGAAACTTCACATTCGAAGTATGTAAGTCTTGGAGATTAATGATTGATGATTTTCTATAGTTGGTATGGCAATTATTGTTACAGGATGCAGATGAGTAGATGATGGGGTTTCAATGTGTACATATAATGATTTATCGGAGAGACTTACTCCAAATGGTAATGAAGTTGCTAGTACATCTACTGATAATGTCGTGGAATATAAAAGATTCTCCGGTAACAAAAGGGTAATCGTATATATCAGGGTTATAATAACGCTACTCCGGATGAAAACTCGCAACTGACTTGCTGGATCATCATCTCGATTGTTCATTATTTGAAGTGTTTTCGGGAATTTCGAGGGGTTCGAACATAGATTGTAATCGTTAATATTCATATGATGTTCTAGGATTTTGAATAATAAAAATATTTTTCTGGGTTCTATGAATAGAAATGATGTTCTAGTACATTTTTGAATTCAAAGTATGGCTTTGAAAGATATAGGAATCTAAGAGTGATGTTTTCTGTTAAATCTTGACTTGGATTCTGATTTGTAAAAATCAGAATCTGTAATTGAATTTGAATGAGAATGGTTATTCTGATTTTTATGAAAATGTATATCGATGTGTAAGTAGTGAGTATAGTTAATGATCGTTGAATCAGAATCGAAGAATGTAATTTATTAATGTGAAATCTAAGTATTTCTCGGGTATTACCTACCCGTTAAAAAAAATTTCACAAGTAATATTTTGTACAAATGAATTTTATTACAGTCTTTAAGAAAATATATATATGTATATTTTTTTAGATGTAATACAGATTTAATGGGTTAATATTAAATTGAACTCATTTGATTTACTGTTGGAACTAGAATTGAGTAATTCCTAAAACTTTAGAAATTACGCAACCTTTGCTGAGTATTTCTTCCACTTGCATGAAATTATGAATTAATACTTCATTATTCATTTATTGATATTTCTTCGGTGAATAATGTTGACGCTTGTGGAATTTTTGTGAACTTCGCAAGACACGAATGACGTTTTCTAGAAAGTTTCGAGTATATCGAAAATGAAAGTGTAAAATCAAACATGTATTTGAATAATACACTTGGTTTATTATGAAATGGAATCTATTGAGTTGAAGCAGAGATTAACGATCATTAAGTTGTTAACGAAGGATGTATATCATAGCATATTAGTAATATGAATTAACCGAGTAGTATCTACCCTTTAAAATTCATACGTAATAGCTTAGTACAAAAAGATTTAATATGGTTTCAAAATTTATATATATAAGATATACATATAAATTCTTCAGAGAAAATGAGTTAATACTTCATAACTCATTGATACAATATACTCGTTGTTGATTAGTGATGATATCCGAGGTGATTATAGAGTTTACGAAATTTGTGGTGTTGCAGGCACTGCTGGTGCCGATGATACCGTTGGTGATGCCGGTAGTACTGTTAGTGCTGGTGATGCTGACGGTATTGCTAGTGCTGTTAATGCTTGTGTATCATGTATCGTTTGTAAATCACGCACTATTTCGATCAGGGTTTCTATTCTCTCATCTATCCTCTCTATCCATTCACTCATCTGATTTACGGTTAGTGTGACGACTTTGAAATTTTTGACCAAATTTAAACTTAATCTTAATATAATTGTGACACGATAAGCAAAGTCTGTTATCTTGCGTCTCAAAAATTTTGAACGGTTTTCATGAAATCATTTGACCTTCGACTGCTTTCGACGATTCACGAACAATTAATTGTAAATAGATATGTGTGTATATTTATATACATGGTAATTGAAATTAAAATTTGTAATATATTAAACCTAGTTACAAGTTTGAATATAATTATCATTACTATCAATATTATTATCAATAGTAATATTAATATTAAAAACAGTATTACTAATATTATTATACAACATATGAATATGAAATTGATATATATAAATTGTCATAGTATTATTATTATTAATATTAATATCATTATAATTACTATTATTATTAATAATATTATTATTATAAATAATATAATTGTTATAAATTTTATAGTTATATTTATCATTATCATTAATTATTATTACTATTATATTATTAAATTTTTTTATTATTATTTATAATATTAAGAGTATTATTATTATAGTTATATTTATTAATTAATGAGATTAATTATAATATGTAAATAAAGATATATATACTGACGTATAAAAAAATAGATTTATATATATACTGATATATGCAGATACAATATATGAATCAGTATTATTCATTAATATAAATTACACATAAAACTACATACATATATAAAATACAGTTATATATATATATATATATATATATATATATATATATATATATATATATATATATATATATATATATATATATATAAAATATTAAAGAGTCAATATATTGTATAATTGGTAAATAGTAATAAATTGTAATATATTAAACCTAGTTACAAGTTTGAATATAATTATCATTACTATCAATATTATTATCAATAGTAATATTAATATTAAAAACAATATTATTAATATTATTATACAACATATGAATATGAAATTGATATATATAAATTGTCATAGTATTATTATTATTAATATTAATATCATTATAATTACTATTATTATTAATAATATTATTATTATAAATAATATTATTGTTATAAATTTTATAGTTATATTTATCATTATCATTAATTATTATTATTACTATTATATTATTAAAAATTTTTATTATTATTTATAATATTAAGAGTATTATTATTATAGTTATATTTATTAAATAATGAGATTAATTATAATATGTAAATAAAGATATATATACTGACGTATAAAAAAATAGATTTATATATATACTGATATATACAGATACAATATATGAATCAGTATTATTCATTAATATAAATTACACATAAAACTACATACATATATATATATATATATATATATATATATATATATATATATATATATATATATATATATATATATATATATATATATATATATATACACATACAGCTATATAAATAAATACAGTTATATACACATATATATATATATATATATATATATATACATAAAAACTTCGTATTTTGTGTAATATCACAATCAAATCGTACTGAAATTTTGTTTCTATTTTTAATCCAGTACCAATCACGATTCAATCACAGGATCAAACAAAAATCAAGTTGCACATCACGATCACTCTTTTGTTTCCTGTCTCTAATCCTGTTTCAGAATCAAATTCAATCACATATGTGTCCAAAGTCTGTTAGCAATCACAATCGTTCTTTTTAAAGATTTCTTTATCTCCTGCTCACAAACTTGTACTCTGTCTGTAAATATTCGATCTCCATTCACAAAATAACAAGAATTTGTTATGAGTCATTTTCTATCTTTATTTCTTTTGTTTTAGGTCTACTCGAATAAGCTGTCAATACAATCACGTTATATGAAATTGATCAACTTGTGTTGCTGGATCACTACTCCTGCAATTGACACCACCTTCCTCTTCTACTATCTCACCTTAATCCACTTTCACAGCTTCACCTACTACTTTTGAGCTTCTTCTTCTCCACACCACATTCAGCACACCACCATAAACCACAACACAACAAATTAAAAATTTACAAACAAAACAATTATGGAGTATAAAAGTTACAAAAATAGAACAAAATCAACAAATTTAGAACTTACTCCATTAATTCCACTTCCTGTTACGTAAAGGCGTATCCAAAAACAAGTTATGGTTAGATCATAACATGATGATGAAACGTGCCAAAACCGCCCTCAACATAGTGATCAAGAATACGAAATTAGTTGCACCAACACGCCTTTAACAACATAAACCCACCACTACCTTGGCAACCCGTCACCGCCACTTCGCTATTACTATATTATGTCCAAACATAACCATTAACCACCATCAACTACCCAAAATGTTGCTACGTTGAATGTTCCTGTTTTGATCGAGCAACTACAAACCCAAAAACCCCTCTATTCGAAACCCACTATCTAGCTCTCTCTTCTCTTCCTTTATTAATTCTTCAACTATCAAACTCATGAACACGCCACCACCATTAAACTGCATAACTCGCTACTAATGATCTTCCACTTTTGTTTTCGTTAATAGCAAACACCACCATTCTTTTTCAACAAGAACCAATCATCGTCACCACCCAGATCAACAACCAATCGGACCATCAACTTATCTTTTTCTACTTCTTCATGAAACCACCAAAGTCATCATCACAACCACCTACTAAACCTACTTGCTATTATAAAGGGGTGATAAGATGAAAACAAAGGATATTAAGCAACTGTAGGGATATAATAGAGAATACGATGATGTTGACGTTATATATAATAGAGAAGGAGTAATGATGTTGAGATGAAGATGCCGTAATAATTAAAGAGAAGTTAAGGGTTTCGGTGGGAATTCTGTGGGTCAATCAAATACTAATTCTACTCTTATCCCATGTGCAAGTACCGAATCTTTATACTAACCACGATATTTTATTTCTTTTATTTCCAATCAATCAACTCATTACGATGTAAGTGTCAACTCAAAACTGTTGTAAGTTCTTTGTTTTCCTTTATGGCAGACATTTAATATAAAGGTAACCCCACCCATTCATTTATGTCGAATTGCACATATAGGAATTTCAGCATTTAGGGGTCTGTTTAAAACGAGCAGGACAGTTATCCTTCTTTTAGGCCATATTTTTTTGTATATAGGATCTCTATTTGGGCCGAGACCCATTGGATTTTAGGCTGCCTTTTGCTTGGGTTGAGGTTCTGAACCAAAGAACTGGTTCTAGTGCTGATGAAATGACAAAAATGATAAATGATATCGATGATGTGTTAAACATGATTTGATGATGACGATAATTGTGGATGATGATTAATTTTAATAATTAAAACAATAGGATGATTTGGTAATAGGTGACATCGAGTTGATGAAGGAAACGTTAATCATGATAGTGATAATCTCCGATTATGATATCACGAAAATACGAAGATTATGATAGTGATTCGACATGAAGAACGATATTGAAGATGATATAAAATCGTGATAGTGATGTCTGGTGATGATCTTGAATTTATGTTATTATAGATGATGAAGAAGAGATATAGAAAATAAAAATAATACGGGTTTAATACAATTCGTATCCTATATAATTTAGAAAAATGAAAATGGTGTGATGGTTTGGGTATGTTATAGGGTTAGCGGGACGTCGCGGGTTTAAACCCGGACTTGGGCATATTTTTTAGGGACTACTTCATGAGGTAGTTTACTTATTATTATTATTATTATTATTATTATTATTATTATTATTATTATTATTATTATTATTATTATTATTATTATTATTATTATTATTATTATTATTATTATTATTATTATTATTATTATTATTGTTGTTGTTGTTGTTGTTGTTGTTGTTGTTATTATTATTATTTACATTAATTACTATCAAGTATTATTAATAAGTATTATTAGTATTAAGAGTTAGGATCAAAATTATAATTTTTATTGTAAAAATAATACAATTTTTTTATTATTATCATTATTATTAAAATTAATATTTTTATTATCATTATTATTATTTTTATCATTATTAATATTAGTATTAACATTATTATTAATATTTTTATCATTTTTAATATTATTATTATCATTAATATTATTAAAACTATATTATTATTATTATTATTATTATCAATATTACTATTGATATATTTAATATTATAATTACAATAAAGGTTAGTATATAAAAATATACTTTATAAAACTACATATTATAAATTATTTATTTAAAGTATATAAAGTAAATATATTTAAGTTAATAATGAAACACATGAATTACCAAAAATAACAGTTATATTAATAATAATACATAAATTTATTTGACTTCAATTATATGTGTTAATATATATATACATGATATAGGTTCGTGAATCCGAGGCCAACCTTGAATTGTTCAGTTCCATTGTATGCATATTTTTACTACAAAATATCGTATCGTGAGTTCATTTGCTCCCTTTTACTCTTTACATTTTTGGGACTGAGAATACATGCGATATTTTTACAACTTCTTTATTAAATGCGTTTAAAATATATTTTTGAACTGTGAATGCATGAAATACTTTTATAAATGTTTGACGAGATAGACACAAGCAAACCATTCCTCGAATGAATTATTATGCAGACAGAAGTTCTATGGATTATTATTGAATTATGTGGACATGATAATTGCCACTAATTGATGTGAATATTTTTCCCCTGATTATTATTTCTTGGTAACCTAAGAATTAGAATCGAATATGGCCCTAATTCACGCGAATCCTAAAGGTAGCTACCGGGTTTAACACCCCCACCCAGAATGTTTACTAGACGGAAGAGCTAGTGAGCTTGGTGTTTAGTACTTCGAAGTTTATATATTATACAGACGAGATGTTCTATTTTTGGGGATATTATTGATGCGCATTATATGTTAAGATCGGTTACCAACCAAGCGATGAAAGTAAAGTGAATTTTATGTATCGAGAGAATAATTTTTATACACAGGTTATGTGTATTATGTTTATGAACGAGATATGTATACGGTTATTAAAAATCGCGAGGCAACCTACAGGGGAGAAAAGGATACGAACCTACTCTGCTAAGCATTATGAAAAATGGTTTAGTACACGAGATAGGTGTACTGTAATTAAATCTTGTGGTCTATCAAAATGATGAATTTTATTGTTTACGATAAACCTATGAACTCACCAACCTTTTGGTTGACACTTTTAAAACATGTTTATTCTCAGGTATGAAAGAAATCTTCTGCTGTGCATTTGCTCATTTTAAAGATATTACATGGAGTCGTTCATGGCATATAGAGGTCAGAACCTTGCAATGAGACCAACTGTTGAACACTTCATCCAGATAGATTAGGACGGGTCACTACAGGTGGTATCAGAGCGGTGGTCTTAGCGAACCAGGTCTTGCATTAGTGTGTCTAACTGGTAGTTGTTAGGATGCATTAATGAGTCTGGACTTCAACCTAGTAGTTGTTAGGATACATTAATAAGTCTGGACTTGAACCTGGTCTGCATGTCAAAAGTTTTGCATATCGTTCCTTGTCGAAAAATATCTACTTACCATTTTTAGTCTCGACACGTCTTATTGCAACTATTGCATAGATGGTGTATAGACTAACTTATATCCCATCACATTAGACCTTGTCTGAAAAGTTTCCTTAATTTCCTCCATAATCTACTGGATCTTCTGTGCTATATATAGGTATTCTATGTAGATAGAATATCATTCGATATCCGAGAATCATTTCATATCGAAAATCCTTTATCTAACCGTGTAAGATAAATTCTGCAACCAGTTCAAGTTCCTCGGATTCCGATATGGATTTCCACTCGAGCTCCGAAAGTAGTGTAACTGGAATGGATCAACCAATCAGCCATCATCAATTCTAGATGAATTGGGGCTGAATTCGTAGTCGACTTAATCAATGAAAACGAGAAGAAGGCGATCCTTTCCACCAACCAAAATCACCTTTTGACGAAAAACCTGAAACACTTACCGGCAAAACATTTTGAAACACCATCTTTACCCTCATTTTCCAAAAAGCTCACAACGATTACATAATATCTACAATTTTAAACCTTATTCATCCGCTTGTTCAAACTGACAATCATCCCGGAGTAATATAAGAAGTCATCGAGTTTCGCGCTCAAATAATCAATTTGGAGAATATGGTGCAAAAATTACCAGCTTCAGCAACCTCAACACCAGTACCACCAACAACCCAAGTTTCAACATCACACGCCTCAACATCTCATTCTATACCTCAACCATAAACTTCGTTCTATATATCGTTCTACATCGATTACCTTCGTTCTACTTATTGTTCTACCTCATTTATCTTCGTTCGATATGACGATTATGTAATCTCTAATGTTTTAGAGATTATGTACTCTAGTTCTAACCGTAAATCAGATAAGTTTAATATCATATTAACTCATTAAATCCATGATTACATCTGAAGAAAATATATATGTAAGTATATTTTCATAAAGATCGTAATTAAAAATTCTTCTGTACAAATTATTAATGATGAGAATATTTTAACGGGTAGGTAATACCCTAGAAATATTTAGATTTCACATTAATATAATACACTGTACATTCTTCAAATCGGATTCAACAAGACATTTACTATCCTATATACAACCACAGATATACGTATTCGTTCACCAAAGAATAACTATTTTCATTCCAATTCAATTTCATATACGAGTTTTTGCCGATCAAAAATCTAAGTCAAGATTTGACAAGTGACATAGTGAAGAAAATAAAGAATAAAATAAAATTGATTAGTAACCAATTAATTAACTACGTAAAATTTCTTCATCATTTTCTAATCTTAAATATTTTAAATTCTGAGATTATAAATTGGACTATTGGACTACTAACATTGGACTACTAACCTTGAACAATTAAAAAGTATTAAAAGAGTAGAAAATATAAATTATAACACGTTTTGGTTTAAAAAGATCGTTAATAAGCTACATCTTTTACAACTAAATGTTTTCTCAAGTTTGCCACTTGATTTCATCTTAAACATCCTTTGTAACTTGACTTCATCTTAAACATCCTTTGTATCTTGACGATTACAATCAGCGTTTAATCATCTAAAAACACAATTCTCTTGAAACCACCTCGGATTGATAATCGATGATTCAGGTATGGTAGCATTAAATGCAGAGGAAACAGCAAAATTGTAGATGGTCTGAATGGCCAGAAGTTTAATAATAAATAATGGAGTGTTAGGAACGCTCGTTAAAAAATTTAATACTGAAAAACGTATTATGCAAAACTATGAAGGAGACTGCGGACAAATACAAGGATCATACTCGGTATTCAAAGAATTCAGGTAATTTTGGATCCTATGAAATCTTCAACGAATATCTTGCTCCGAAGTCATGTTAAAATCTTGCGGAAAATTTTTCTACATCAAAACCTCGAACTTAGAAATTCCAAAATATCATCATAAATATCTTCGACATTTCTGAGGATATTTTCATAAATATTCTCGTCAGAAATTATCTATATCTTCGTACTATCTGTGTTACATCATAAAAGAAACTATTTTAGTTTCTATCCTTCTATAAAATTTGAGTTTAAATTATGAATGAATTCCTGGAGAAGTGTTGGGAATTGAAGCATGAGTTAGTATAATATAATGATGCCTGACCAACATGATTATATTACAGTAAGTCATGCTGAAATTTCTAAGGGAACGTGATGATGATTCACAGATCATACCCTCATCATGTGACGTGTTACATAACTCTTTCATTCTACTTAATCTCTAAGTATATCACGGAAATATTTTTCCATGATAATTCTGTTCTTCCGTGATTCCAAAAGTTGCTAAGAAATCGTGCGATTACATTTCCTTTCTGATTATAAGATTTCTTTAAATTCATTGAATTCCAGAAATCAACCATGACTACGTCAAAAGTGAAGACGAACCTCTTTCTTTATTTCAATCTATTGCGATAGTTTCACTTACACTCTTCGCGTAATAAAATTGTTTTATCCATATTACTCAATGATGATAAAACTCTATTTATCAACTCATATACGTCATGAAAACATTTTTATCGTTAGCCATGACGACCTCGATCAAATTTTGGGACGAAATTTCTTTAACGGGTAGGTACTGTGATGACCCGGAAATTTTTGACCAAATTTAAACTTAATCTTTATATAATTGTGACACGATAAGAAAAGTCTGCTATCTTGAGTCTCAAAAATTTTGAATTGTTTTTAATGAAATCATTTGACCTTCGACTGCTTTCGACGATTCACGAACAATTAATTGTAAATAGATATGTGTGTATATATATATATATATATATATATATATATACATGGTAATTAAAATTAAAATTTCTAATATTATATGTTGTAATATATATGTATATATATATATATATATGTGTGTGTGTGTGTGTGTGTAATAAATATTAAAGAGTCAATATATTGTATAATTGGTAATTAGTAATAAATTGTAATATATTAAACCTGGTTACAAATTTGAATATAATTATCATTACTCTCAATATTATTATCAATAGTAATATTAATATTAAAACCAGTATTATTAATATTATTATACAACATATGAATATGAAATTGATATATATTAATTGTCATAGTATTATTATTATTAATATTAATATCATTATAATTAATATTATTATTATTAATAATATTATTGTTATAAATTTTATAGTTATATTTATCATTATCATTAATTATTATTACTATTATATTATTAAAATTTTTTATTATTATTTATAATATTAAGAGTATTATTATTATAGTTATATTTATTAATTAATGAGATTAATTATAATATGTAAGTAAAGATATATATACTGACGTATAAAAAAACATATTTATATATATACTGATATATACAGATACAATATATGAATCAGTATTATTCATTAATATAAATTACACATAAAACTACATACATATATAAAATACGGTTATATATAAATACATATACATCTATATAAATAAATACAGTTATATACATATATATATATATATATATACATAAAAATTTCGTACTTTGTGTAATATCACAATCAAATCGTACTGAAATTTTGTTTCTGTCTTTAATCCAGTACCAATCACGAACAAAAATCAAGTTGCACATCACGATCACTCTTTTGTTTCCTGTCTCTAATCCTGTTACAAAATCAAATTCAATCACAGATGTGTCCAAAGTCTGTTAGCAATCACAATCGTTCTTTTTAAAGATTTCTTTTTCTCCTGCTCACAATCTTGTACTCTGTCTGTAAATATTCGATCTCCATTCACAAAATAACAAGAATTTGTTATGAGTCATTTTCTATCTTTATTTCTTTTATTTCAGGTCTGCTCGAATAAGCTGTCAATACAATCATGTTATATATAGCAATTGATCAACTTGTGTTGCTGGATCATTACTCCTGCAATCGACACCACTTTCCTCTTCTACTATCTCACCTTAACCCACTTTCACAGCTTCACCTACTACTTTTGAGCTTCTTCTTCTCCATCACCACATTCGGCACACCACCATAAACCACAACACAACAAATTAAAAATTTACAAACAAAACAATTACGGAGTATAAAAGTTACAGAAATAGAACAAAATCAAAAAATTTAGAACTTACTCCATTTATTCCACTTCCTGTTACGTAAAGGCGTATCCAAAAACAAGTTATGGTTCGATCATAACTATAACGACCCTCATTTTTTTCCATTCTATATTTTTCCAATATTAAATGCCCAAACAATATAATTAAAACTTAATGATTAAACTTTAATCAACAATTGTTAAGTGTTAAGAGTTAAAAAACATATTAATTAACTTTGTGCAATAATTGACAAGTTAATAAAAGATGAAAATAATAAACTGTTAGTCGACACTCACTGCTAATTAAAATTTATGCATTTATGTAATATTCCTATAAGTAATAAATAAAAAGTGACATTTATATAAATAATAAAACAATTGGGAACTAAATAAAAAAAATATATATACAAGTCATGAATTAGTAAAAAGAAAATAATACTTATCATGTAGTAAATGTAAAAAAAAAAAAAAAAAAAAAATAATAATAATAATAATAATAATAATAATAATAATAATGAGACTAAAGAATCTTAAACAATTACATCCTTATATTGACTAATATATATATATATATATATATATATATATATATATATATATATATATATATATATACTAGTACCACCTATTGTTGACTAAAAATTATAAAATAAAATAAAATAAAATCATTAATTAGAACATCTTTATGTTGACTAACACTCTAATACTTGCACTATATAAACACCCCTAGACTCCTAGTTTCTCATTCACAAATCACACCAAAATCCTCTCTCAAGAACAATCTCTCCCTCTCCCTCTCTTGTGGTATTCAGATCTTCAAGCTTGTTCTTCGTGTTCATCAAGATTTTCAAGCGTGTTCATCATTATTTGGGTTATTTGATCTTCATCACCAAGTTTTCTTCGTGTTTCTTGTTAATCTTCATCATCATTTACAAGGTATGATCCAAAATCTTAAAACTTTTAAATCTTTCTTTCAATTCATGTTTATATTCATAATCATATTCGTGCATGATCTTAACATTCATATTATTTAGATCCTCAAAACCCTAAACCCTAATCATTAAAATACTACTTTAATTAACTAACCCTAATTAATGAAACCCTAATACTACTTATACTATTAATTAACATGTATACACTATTACTATTACTAACACCTATAATGTAATAACCCTCACTTTTCGACTTCTAAATTACTGAATTAACCCTAGGGTTATATGTCTGACTATATGTATTAAGGGTTGTTATATACAATTAAATATTGACCGAATAGTAATTTATAGTCAACAATGTACGCTTAAATAAATAATATATTATTAATTTATATAATTTGACATAATTTAACTAAGTATATAAACTTTGTATCACTTTTATTATTTAGTTAATGTATTATATATTTAACTATATAATAAATCCAATTATATATAAATGTAATAATATTTACAAACTTACTAAAACTATAGTTTAATAATTAAAATCATAATTATTATTAAAAATACAAAATACCGAATTATTTATTATTTTTATGCAAAATTTGTATTTATTAATTAAATAAAAAAAATAAAATAAAATATTATTGACAAATATTCTTGGAAAAGCATTAAATCAATTTGTTTATTTATATAAAAAAAATCCTTAAAATAAATGAAAAAAATAAATAAATAAATAAATTACTTTTTAATTAAAAATTGTAATGGAAAAACTACTTTTGTTATTTTATTTTGTGCATTATCCCATTACCTAACATTTAATACTTTTTAATTTTAAAATCCCATTAAGAATTAAAATATTTCTTTTTCTTTTAATTATTTTCTTCTTTTTACCTATTTTTTCAAGTATAAATACCCCTCATTTCTCATTCAAACTCACACCAAAATTTCTCTCATTCTCTCTTTGAAGAATTACTACTAGTAAGTATTCTTTTCTTACTTTTTATTTTTTTTACTTTTTACTTTTTACTTTTTTTACTTTTTACTTTTTACTTTTTACTTCGGTTATTATTTTTACCGAAACATGTAAATAATGTTATAAATTATATGCAATTAAAAATAAAATAAATAACATGTATACACTATTACTATTACTATTACTAGCACCTATAACCTACTACTTATATTGTAGCATAAAAACATTTTGGGATATGTATTAGAGATGTATAGATCTTCGAACTTTCTTGACGAATGGTTTCTATGAGATTCTAGGCAGAGGGTTTGGATTTCCAATTTAAAGGGTCCTATGGCTCAAGCCCCTAGATCTAAATTAGCCATTCGAAGGGAAAGGGGTGATTGGAAGCTTATCTAATACGGCAAGTATCCTAAAATGGAAAACACTGATAAAAGTAGAAACTCTCTAGTCATAGAAACTTAGTAAAATAAGAAACTTTCTAAAAATGGAAACTTTATAAAAATAGTAACTTACTAGGAATAGAAACTTAGTAAAACAAACTATACTTAAACACATACTTAAACTTAAACATGGGCAAAACACTTAACTACTCTTAAATGTCAATAGGTTGACATTCCTGCTCACTCATTCAACTCTTTATTCTGAGGAATAACTCTCTCTCTATTTACTAAGGTGAATTCATAGCCCCTCTTTAATTGCTAGCAAACTTACTTACTTTTACTTGGGGTGAGACACATGCTGTTTTTACTTTTTACACTTTAGACACAAGTACCAAACTATTAAACTATGCTATACCCGGCTATGTCCGACTAAGCCCCTACAGTGATATTTTTAATTGCTGCGGCATGCTTAATTATTGGGGGTAGGCCTATCAGGAGTAACGTCCCCGATACATTTGACCAAGTCATTGTATTACTTAATAATGAAATTAAACCGACAAGGACAGACACAACTTGTCATGGGGCAAACTTGAACGTTTAGTCTAAATATCACGCATTGGCATAACTTTTTGATGCTGCGGGAGATCAACTTTACAAACTAAATCTTGTGGTCTAAAACAACGATAAACTTTTTGTTAAACCTATGAACTTCACTCAACCTTTTTGGTTGACACTTTAGCATGTTTTGTCTCAGGTGCTGTTTGATTCAAGCTCTTATACTTACCAATTATGTGATGCTACTTGGACATAGGATCAAGAGATATCACATTTATTACTTCTGCATGTGAACATTTACGATATTGTTATTCCTGTCATTGTAATGACATTTCATTTTCCGCTGCGTACTCATTAAAGTTAAATTCATCATTTAGTATTGTTCTCGTTTATTATAATATGTTGGTATGTTTTGATATTAGTGACGTTCCTTCCAGACCCTATTAGGAGGACGTTACAGATTGGTATCAGAGCATAACTAGGCTGTTATAGAGAACCAGGATTGCATTTTTATGTGTGCCTTACTTGTTAGCTAGGGTGCCTTAGCAATCTAGGAAACTATAACCATTCCTGCCTTAGAATTATAGCACTTAGGATTGCCCCATAATCTTAACGATTATGCTTTAATAAACTTGACTTAAAGATTCTAATCAAAATATCCTTCCTAATGTTAGGATGTCTAATTATCATCAAACGACCAAAATGAATCTTTTCAAGCTAACCGAAAAAGATACTGAAAGGTCTTCCATAGAAAGACCAGTCCAAAGTCCACCTTATGGCTTTGGTGGTCCTCCCTCACCAAATTATAGCCCAAATACTACTCTAAAGTTACATGGGTCTACTGAATACTATCCAACCCCGAGGAATAAAGACAAGAGGAAATGTCTTGAAGAAACTGGGCCGTCAAAGAAAAGATCCCGATCTCCTTTCTACGATGAAGTTGATGCCAAGTACGAGCTCATGAATCTGCGAAAAACTACCGATGACCTAATTTGCCATATTGCAAGGATCGATTTTCAAATGAAGGAAAAAGACCTAGCGATCAAGAAGCTCATGGAGGAAAATGCTGAACTAAAGAAAGAGATAAAGTTGGTGAAGTATGAGGAAGAACGTAACACCCGTTGGGGAAAGCAATCACTTGCTCATCTCAAGGAGAATGTTGATTTCTGGTTGGGTATGGAAAGAAATCGAGTCAATAAGTAGCTTACTCTAAAGGGGTACGATAACAACGCAGTCAACAGCCGCGTTACCAACCTCTACGATAACCTCAAGTATCTTTATGAGGAGCAAAAGGCGAGGAACGAGAAAGTTGATGAGTTTATGTAAGAAAGTGGGACACGTTGCTAAGACGTGTAAAACTCCTCCAAAGGATAAGGTGATTGTTCCAGCCAAAGCTCCTCCTACATGCTATACTTGTGGGTAAAAGGGACACATTAGTCCAAATTGCCCTAAGAAGAAAGATACGCCCGCTACTGGAGCCAATACCATTGCTGCAAAGGGCCGTGCATTTGTTATTACTGCTGCTGAAGCCCGAGATGAAGATGAGGTTATCACGGGTACGTATCTTGTCAATAATTTTTACGCAACTATTTTATTCGATGCTGGTGCCGACAGAAGTTATGTGTCTAGTGAATTTTGCACTTTATTCACTGAAAAGCCTCAACCCTTAGAAACTAAATGATTAGTAGAAGTAGCCAATGGAAAGATCATGAAAGTCGATAAGATCTATAAAAACTACAACCTAATCTTATCCAATAAAGAATTTAAGATAGACCTTTTGCCGGTCGAACTCAGAAGTTTTGACGTCGTAGTTGGAATGGATTGGTTACGTCCATTGAGAGCTGCCATCATGTGTTACGATAAAACCGTTCATGTTCCATTGGGAAATGGAGAGACTCTTATCATCCAAGGTGAAAAGAGTGGTTCCAATCTCAACATTATCTCCTTTATTAAAACCCACAAACACCTTATGAAAGGTTATCCAGCTATTCTAGCCCACGTTAAAATGATCGAATCGAAAGAGAAGTGTATTGAAGATGTACCAGTGGTTAAAGACTTTCCCAATGTGTTTCTCGAAGATCTTTCTGGTCTTCCACCTCCTCGACAAGTTGAATTTCAAATTGATTTAGCTCCCGGTGCTGCTCCTATTGCTAAAGCACCATACCATTTAGCACCTTCCGAAATGAAGGAACTTTCCAACCAACTCCAAGAACTATTGGATAAAGGTTTCATTCGTCCAAGCTCGTCCCCATGGGGAGCTCCTATTCTATTTGTTAAAAAGAAGGATGGTACGTTAAGGATGTGCATTGATTACCGCGAACTTAACAAGCTTACTATCAAGAACCATTATCCGTTACCACGTATTGATGATCTATTGGACCAACTTCAAGGGTTAAGTGTTTATTTAAAGATTGATTTGAGGTCCGGATATCACCAACTTAGAGTCAAGGATTCTGATATTCCTAAGACTGCTTTTCGCACTCGTTATGGGCACTATGAATTCTGTGTCATGCCTTTTGGTTTGACCAATGCTCCTGCCGTTTTCATGGATCTCATGAACCGTGTCTGCAAGCCTTATCTCGATAAATTCCTCATTGTTTTCATTGATGACATTTTGATCTACTCCAAGAGTGAGAAGGAACATGAACAACATCTGCACGTGATTCTTGAACTCTTACGAAAGGAACAACTCTACGCTAAGTTTTCTAAGTGCGAGTTTTGGCTCAAAACCGTACAATTCCTCGGACACGTTTTTGATAGTAATGGAATACATGTCGATCCAGCTAAGATTACCGCTATCCAGAACTGGGAGATACCAAAGACTGTGAAGCATATTCGTCAATTTTTGGGACTTGCCGGTTATTATCGGAGATTCATAAAGGATTTTTCCCTTCTTGCCAAACCTCTTACGAAGCTAACTCAAAAAGGGAAGAAGTTTGAGTGGTCCGAAGAACAGGAATCTGCTTTCAAGATTCTGAAAGAGAAGTTGACCACAGCCCCGATTCTATCTTTACCTGAAGGTACTGAAGATTTTGTTGTTTACTGCGATGCCTCAAAGCAAGGCTTTGATTGTGTTTTAATGCAACGTGAAAAGGTTATTGCCTACACATCTAGACAGTTGAAGAAACACGAGGAGAACTATACCACACACGACCTTGAGTTCGGTGCCGTGGTATTTGCATTAAAGATATGGAGACATTATCTATATTTTACCCAGTTTACGGTGTACACTGACCATAAAAGTCTTCGACACATCTTTGATCAAAAATAGCTGAATATGAGGCAAAGCCGATGGCTCGAGTTATTGAACGATTATGACTGTAAGATGGAATATCATCCTGGCAAGGTAAACGTAGTTGCTGATGCCCTTAGTCGAAAAGACGATGTTAAACGTGTTCATGCCTTAAACCTGAAAATCAAATCAAATCTTATATCACGAATCTGCGAAGCTCAACTGGAAGCTATTAAACCAACATTTATCGAAGGTGAAGGACCTATCGGTTTCGAGAACCAACTCCAAGTGAAAGCTAATGGTACACGGTACTTTGGCAATAGAATTTGGGTTTCTCGCTTCGGTAATCTCCGTGAACTAGTCTTGGATGAAGCGCATAAGACTAGGTATTATATTCATCCAGGTTCCAGTAAGATGTACCACGATGTGAAGGAATTGTACTGGTGGCCTAATATGAAAGCCGACATTGCTACTTATGTTAGTAAGTGTCTCACTTGTTTGAAAGTCAAGGCTGAACATCAAAAGCCTTCTGGTCTGTTGACACAACCCGATATTCCGTAGTGGAAGTGGGAATGTATCGCTATGGACTTTATTACTAAATTGCCCAAGACTTCTAGTGGCAATGATACTATATGGGTCATAGTAGATCGTCTTAATAAATCTGCTCATTTCTTACCGATCAAGGAGACCGACAAGATGGAGAGATTATCACAACTGTATATCAAAGAAATTGTCTCTCGTCATGGTGTTCCTATATCAATCATATCTGATCGCGACAGTAGATTCACTTCCAGATTCTAGAAATCCTTACAAACTGCTCTTGGAACTCAACTCGACATGAGTACTGCTTATCATCTGCAAACCGATGGTCAAAGTGAACGAACCATTCAAACATTGGAAGATATGCTTCGCGCTTGTGTTATCGACTTCGACAAAGGCTGGGATAGACATTTTTCTTTGGTTGAATTCTCTTACAATAATAGTTACCACTCAAGTATTAAGGCTGCACCTTTTGAGGCCTTATACGGACGAAAATGTAGATCCCCACTGTGCTGGGATGAATTAGAGGACAGAGAGTTAACTGGTCCTGAAATCATACACGAGACAACCGAAAAGATAATTCAGATTAAGAAACGAATAGAAACTGCCCGTAGCCGACAGAAGAGCTATGCTAAAATCATACATGTGAAAGTATCCCCTTGGAAAGGTGTCGTTCGTTTTGGTAAACGAAGCAAACTAAGTCCGCGTTTTGTTAGACCCTTCAAGATTACTGAAAGGATCGGACCCGTGGCTTATCGATTAGAATTACCTGCTGAACTTAGCAGCGTACACAATGTATTTCATGTCTCGAATCTTAAAAAGTGTCTCACTGATGACACTCTCGTTATTCCTTTGGATGACATTCGCATTAATGATAAAATGCACTTCATAGAGGAAACCGTAGAAGTCATGGACCGATCTGCTAAATGCTTAAAACAAAGCACCATACCTATTGTTAAGATCCATTGGAATTCACGACGTGGCCCCGAGTATACCTGGGAACGTGAAGACCAAATGAAACAGAAATATCCCCATCTCTTCTCAACCGCAGATGCATCCGAGAAGTCTACCTAAAACTTCGGGACGAAGTTTTTATTAACGGGAAGGTACTGTAACAACCCTCATTTTTCGACTTCTAAATTACTGAATTAACCCTAGGGTTATATGTCTGACTATATGTATTAAGGGTTGTTATATACAATTAAATATTGACCGAATAGTAATTTTTAGTCAACAATGTACGCTTAAATAAATAATATATTATTAATTTATATAATTTGACATAATTTAACTAAGTATATAAACTTTGTATCACTTTTATTATTTAGTTAATGTATTATATATTTAACTATATAATAAATCCAATTATATATAAATGTAATAATATTTACAAACTTACTAAAACTATAGTTTAATAATTAAAATCATAATTATTATTAAAAATACAAAATACCGAATTATTTATTATTTTTATGCAAAATTTGTATTTATTAATTAAATAAAAAAAATAAAATAAAATATTATTGACAAATATTCTTGGAAAAGCATTAAATCAATTTGTTTATTTATATAAAAAAAATCCTTAAAATAAATGAAAAAAATAAATAAATAAATAAATAAATAAATAAATTACTTTTTAATTAAAAATTGTAATGGAAAAACTACTTTTATTATTTTATTTTGTACATTATCCCATGACCTAACATTTAATACTTTTTAATTTTAAAATCCCATTAAGAATTAAAATATTTCTTTTTCTTTTAATTATTTTATTCTTTTTACCTAATTTTTTCAAGTATAAATACCCCTCATTTCTCATTCAAACTCACACCAAAATTTCTCTCATTCTCTCTTTGAAGAATTACTACTAGTAAGTATTCTTTTCTTACTTTTATTTTTTTTTACTTTTTACTTTTTACTTTTTTACTTTTTACTTCGGTTATTATTTTTACCGAAACATGTAAATAATGTTATAAATTATATGCAATTAAAAATAAAATAAATAACATGTATACACTATTACTATTACTATTACTATTACTAGCACCTATAACCTACTACTTATATTGTAACATAAAAACATTTTGGGATATGTATTAGAGATGTATAGATCTTCGAACTTTCTTGACGAATGGTTTCTATGAGATTCTAGGCAGAGGGTTTGGATTTCCAATTTAAAGGGTCCTATGGCTCAAGCCCCTAGATCTAAATTAGCCATTCGAAGGGAAAGGGGTGATTGGAAGCTTATCTAATACAGCAAGTATCCTAAAATGGAAAACACTGATAAAAGTAGAAACTCTCTAGTCATAGAAACTTAGTAAAATAAGAAACTTTCTAAAAATGGAAACTTTATAAAAATAGTAACTTACTAGGAATAGAAACTTAGTAAAACAAACTATACTTAAACATGGGCAAAACATTTAACTACTCTTAAATGTCAATAGGTTGACATTCCTGCTCACTCGTTCAACTCTTTATTCCGAGGAATAACTCTCTCTCTATTTACTAATGTGAATTCATAGCCCCTCTTTAATTGCTAGCAAACTTACTTACTTTTACTTGGGGTGAGACACATGCTGTTTTTACTTTTTACACTTTAGACACAAGTACCAAACTATTAAACTATGCTATACCCGGCTATGTCCGACTAAGTCCCTACAGTGATATTTTTAATTGCTGCGGCATGTTTAATTATTGGGGGTAGGCCTATCGGGAGTAACGTCCCCGATACATTTGACCAAGTCATTGTATTACTTAATAATGAAATTAAACCGACAAGGATAGACACAACTTGTCATGGGGAAAACTTGAACGTTTAGTCTAAATATCACGCATTGGCATAACTTTTTGATCCTGCGGGAGATCAACTTTATAAACTAAATCTTGTGGTCTAAAACAACGATAAACTTTTTGTTAAACCTATGAACTTCACTCAACCTTTTTGGTTGACACTTTAGCATGTTTTGTCTCAGGTGCTGTTTGATTCAAGCTCTTATACTTACAGATTATGTGATGCTACTTGGACATAGGATCAAGAGATATCGCATTTATTACTTCTGCATGTGAACATTTACGATATTGTTATTCCTGTCATCGTAACGACATTTCATTTTCCGCTGCGTACTCATTAAAGTTAAATTCATCATTTAGTATTGTTCTCGTTTATTATAATATGTTGGTATGTTTTGATATTAGTGACGTTCCTTCCAGACCCTATTAGGAGGACGTTACATATAACCTACTACTTATATTATAACACATAAAAACATTTTGGGATATGTATTAGATATGTATAGATCTTCGAACTTTCTTGACGAATGGTTTCTACGAAACTCTAGGCGGAAGGGTTTGGATTTACGATTTAAAGGATCCTATAGCTCAAGCCCCTAGACCTGAAATGGCCATTCGAAGGGAAAGGGGTGATTGGAAGCTTATCTAATACAGCAAATATCCTAAAATGGAAAACACTCTTAAAGTAGAAACTTTCTAGTTATAGAAACTTACTAAGATAAAAAATCTACTAAAAGTGGAAACTTTCTAAAAATAGAAACTTACTAGGAAAGGAAACTTAGTAAAACGAACTATACTTACAACACTATCATACTTAAACATCTACTTAAACTTGGGCAAAAACACTTACTACTCTTAAATGTCAATAGGTTGACTTTTCTGCTCACTCATCCAACTTTCTATTCCGAGGAATAACTCTCTCTCTCTCTCTCTACTTACTAAGGTGAATTTATAGCCCCACTTTACTTTGTGCACAACTTATTTACTTTACGGGGTGAGACACATGCTGCTTTTAATATTTACAATTTAGACACAAGTACCAACTGCTAAACTATGCTATACCCAGCTATGTCCGACTAAGTCACTACAGTGATATTTTTAATTGCTCGTTGATTGCATGCTTAATTATTGGGGGTAGGCCTATCGGGAGTAACGTCCCCGATACATTTGACTAAGTCATTGTATTACTTAATAATGAAATTAAATCGACAAGTATAAACTACAACTTTTCTTTGGGGCAAACTTGAACGTTTAGTTTAAATATCACGCACTGGCATAACTTTTTGATCCTGCGGGAGATCAACTTAATAAACTAAATCTTGTGGTCTAAAACAACGATAACTACTTTTGTTAAACCTATGATTTCACTCAACCTTTTTGGTTGACACTTTAGCATATTTATCTCAGGTGCTGATTGATTCAAGCTTACTTACTTACTGCTTATGTGATGCTACTTGGACTTTGGAACAAGAGATATCGCATTTACTATTCTTGCATTTGAAACATTTACTTTATTGTAATTTCAATTCTTGTAACGACATTTCATTTTCCGCTGCGTACTCTCAATAAAGTTTGATTTTATCATGTAGTATTGTTCTCGTATATTATAATATGTTAGTTTATTTGATATTAGTGACGTTTCTTCCGGACCCTATCTGGAGGACATTACAGAGTGGTATCAGAGCAAACCAGGCTGTTATAGAGAACCAGGTTTGCATCTTTATGTGTGCCTTACTTGCTAGCTAGGGTGCCTTAGTAATCTAGGAAACTATAACCTTTCCTGCCTTAGACTTTAAAGCACTTAGGATTGTCTTATAATCTTAACAACCTTGCCTTGATAATCTTGGCTTAAAATGCTAATCAAAGTCTCTTTCCTAATGATAGGATATCAAGCGTTAATAAAAACGACAAGACAATTCTTTTCAAACCAACTGAAGTAATGACTCACTTCAAACCTGCTATCGAAGAAGATACTAGATATCCTTTAACTGCAAGACCAGTCCAAAGTCTACCTTATGGCTTTGGTAGTCCTCCCTCACCAAACTATAGTCCGGATACTTTACCTAATTCTCCCGAATACTATCCGACTCCAAGAACGGAAAGTAAAGGGAAACGCCCTGCTGATTATAAAGAAGATGGCCCGTCAAAGAAAAGATCCCGATCTCCTTCCTACGAAGAAGTTGATGCCAAGTACGAGATCATGAATCTGCGAAAAACTACCGATGGCCTAATTCGTCATATTGCAAGGATCGATGTTCAAATGAAGGAAAAAGACCTAGCGATCAGGAAGCTCATGGAAGAAAATGTTGAGCTAAAGAAGGAGATAAAGTTGGTGAAGTATGAAGGTGATAGAAATGCCCAATGGGGGAATCAATCTCTTGCCTACCTAAGAGAAGATGTTAACTTTACATTGAAGATAGAGGAAAACCGCCTCGAGTTCCGGCATGAGAAACAAAAGGCGAAAAATGAGAAAGTTGAGAAGTTTATGAAGACGGTTGAGGACGAGAAGAAGAAATATGAAGACTACTTCAATCCTAATATTTCCTAGTTTATCCTATTCCAATTTCTCATCTATGTAAAGGCTATGCCTTAAACCATTTCTATATCCGAATCGTGTAGGCTTATTTAATGCCTCGTTCTTAATAATATAAAGTGTTTCGTTTATATCATATTCATCTTTATCCTATCAGATTTATCAAACTTCGATACACCCTTATGTAGTGAAGAATCATGGTTCGTCCAACTACACCAACTCTTACCACGATGTTTCATAATTTCCTCGTCTGACAACGTCTTCCACAACTTCCATAACTATCAAAGATATGAAGGTTAACCAAGTCTATAAAGACTGCAACTTAAAACTAGCCAACCATAAGTTAGTAACTGTTTTCACGGATGACATTTTGAACTGCTTCAAGAGTGAGAAAGGACGTGAGCAACATTTACAAACTCATTCTTGAGAAAAAGAACAACTCTACGCAAACTTTTCCAAAGTGCAAGTTTAAGCTTAAAACCGACATGTTGTCGATCCAGCTAAGATTACTGCTGTCCTTAACACACTATATTAGAAGTCATCATTGATCACATATCCTGACCTTATGGAGTGACCTTGGAAAGGAAATATGAATTAGTGAAATATAATGACGGTGGCCAACGTGATTATATTACGGTAATTCATAGAGATATTCCAATATCATGACGTATGGAATAGAAAGTGAATCAAAGAAAAACTCTCAAGCTATCTGTTCAAAAACCCAAATGCAAGGGGCAAAGAACGATCATCTTGATATTTAGTAGATGCGAAGAACTCATTCTAATCAAACTATATATCTATCTCATACCCATTTAACAAACTCTCATGTACCATAAAAAGTGGTAGACAGTCGAATCTTGAAATTCATTCATCCTAAATGGATGTCTCTTGATCATTGATACTTAATCATCACTTGTTATTACACTTTTGGTGTAAATTTTCATATGACTTTCAGAAACCCGTGTCATTTGAACCTTCAAATTTCGATATTACAAACACCATGTCCGATATTACATTATCTATGTCGAGATGATAAATATCTGATATGCATAATCTTCTGAAGAATGGAACCTCCATACATGTTTCGTTTTAACTATCATAGTCAAGGAACTTCTGTACATCTACTTATAATAGACTACTTGGAACCATGCAAGTAATGGTGCCATACTCAAACAATAATCGATCATTGTCAACTCAAAAACTAGAGGTGAAATACATTATCTCAAGTTGTGGCTTGAGCTAAACTCATCTGAAAAACTGCTGTAACAATTGAAATGATTCCATCATACTTTAACGTTTCCTCCTCTCAGACCAATTAAGGCTGAATTCAAACAATCATTACATAGTTGAAAGTCACTGCTTTAGCATTTATTTATACTTGTCTATGCGACTGCCAAATTATTCATGCCGAGTTCTCGAACTCTCACTATTATTCGAACGATTCAAAGTTGCAAATCTTATTTGAAGTTCTTTCATGCATAACTCTAAATCCGAGGGATTTACTCATTTGATGATAATCACCTTATCATCCTTCTAACTTTAATGTTAACATTTCGAGTCCAAGGACTCATGCCCTGATAAAAGTCGATCCATTAGTTTTCACTACCTTGAAACAATTATTACACAATTATCCTCCGGAATTTTAAAATATTCAATCAATTTTTCTCAAACAAATACACTCTTAAATACAAGTATCCTGTTTTCCAAAGATTTCTTACACGAGTCTTTATTTTCAAACTATCTCAGAATTTATGAAAAATGATTTTTCACTTATGTGATTTATAAAACCTTATACATAAACTTAACTTTATGTACTTTGACTAGTACATATCAAAATATACTTTCACTTCTACAAATTTCCACTTTGATTAAATCAAAATTACTTTACAAAATTTTACGTAACCCTAGTGGTACTATGAACATCATTTCGTCACCTCCTCTAAAATTACTTTCACTAATTATATAAACACTTTCGCATTTTTAGCAATTTACCTTTTTTCATTAAATTAAATATTCTTTTAATCAACTCTTTTTTTCGTATTGTTCAAATTATTTCACATAAAATAGTATGTGTTGTACATAACTCAAGTTTTATCAATAGCTCCGCTTCGTTTATATTGCTTTAACAAATGTCGCAACTTTTCAGAAATTACTTTGGTTTATAATTAAAACTTTCGTATTGCTCTCCAATGTGTTTGGATCACCTTTATTCTCATTCTCCGTGCAAGAACGAGACTTACCTCTTTACGTACATCATCTCTTCCTTGCTATGTTATTCGTTAAGAAGTTTCTACTTCTGATATTTCACGGCCAAACCACGACGCTCTCGTAAACATCAATACTACGATCTTTTAAACAAGGAAGCAAAGTATCCTCCATTATAGAAACAATATCTTATAAACAATGATTCACCTTTATTCGAATCCGCATTTAAACTCGTAAGTAAATAAAAGACCGACTCGCCATTGGCGCGAAAACACTTTTCCTACTCTAAAGAAGTTACCTTAAACATTTATGAAGATACTCTAAATATTTCTCCCTTTTTGGATTGCAACTAGATGTTATTCTAGTCAAGTTTTAATCTATGATTCGACATGAAACTGAAATCATAAATTTTGAAGCTACATCCTGAAACTGAAATCATAAATCTTTCATTTAATCGCTCATATTATCTTAAGGACAATGAATCCTCAACTAACATCTCATTTGTCTATTAGACATCTCTTGAAAACTAAAGGTATTATGGTTACCTTTCGCAACTTGAAGCTGGTACTATCTCTAACAAACACCAGCCATACATCAAACTACGAAACTGAAATCTCTACGTACTTCATTCTATTTATATGCCCTACTATTGCGGCATAAACACTCAAAATCTTAATGAGTTCAACGACACATTTAATGCTGATATAGCATCAACTTTCCTTTTAAAGGAAAACTAGTCAAACGACACTCTTGTTATTCCTTAGAAAATCTCCGCATTTAATGCACTTTGTAAACGACCTAATAAGGTTAAGGATCACGAGATCAAATGTGTAAACAAAACAATATACTTATTGTTAACACTCATTGGAATTCACGAAAGGGCCCCGATTGTACCAGGGAACGTGAAAATCAAACTTTTAAAATCAGTTGGGATTCGCGTAGCAGCCCCTAATATACATGGGAACGCAAAAACCAAATGATACGGAAATACTTCCATCTCTTCTCAACTGCTGATGCAAACAAGAGCTCTACTTAAAACTTCAGGACAGAGTTTCTAATAACGGGGAGGTACTATAACGACCCTCATTTTTTTCCATTCTATATTTTTCCAATATTAAATGCCCAAACTGTAGTGACCCATACTTTTCCATGTTTATATATATTAAATCAAATTGATATTTACATGATTAAGTGTTTCCAACATGTTAAGCAATCAAACTTGTTAAGACTTGATTAATTGAAATAGGTTTCATATAGACAATTGACCACCCAAGTTGACCGGTGATTCACGAACGTTAAAACTTGTAAAAACTATATTATGTCATATATATGGATATATATATATAGTTAACATGATATTATGATAAGTAAAAATATTATTAAGTATATTAACAATGAACTACATATGTAAAAACAAGACTACTAACTTAATGATTTCGAAACGAGGCATATATGTAACGATTATCGTTGTAACGACATTTAATTGTATATATATCATATTAAGATATATTAATATATCATAATATCATGATAATGTAATAATTTAACATCTCTTTAGATATAATAAACAATGGGTTAACAACACTTAACAGGATCGTTAACCTAAAGGCTTCAAAACAACATTTACATGTAACGACTAACGATGACTTAACGACTCAGTTAAAATGTATATACATGTAGTGTTTTAATATGTATTCATACACTTTTGAAAGACTTCAAGACACTTATCAAAATACTTCTACTTAATAAAAATGCTTACAATTACATCCTCGTTCAGTTTCATCAACAATTCTACTCATATGCACCCGTATTCGTACTCGTACAATACACAGCTTTTTGATGTATGTACTATTGGTATATACACTCCAATTATCAGCTCTTAGAAGCCCATGAGAGTCACCTAACACATGTGGGAACCATCATTTGGCAACTATCATGAAATATCTCATAAAATTACAAAAATATTAGTAATCATTCATGACTTATTTATATGTAAAAAAAATTACACATCCTTTATATCTAATCCATATACCAACGACCAAAAAAACCTACAAACACTTTCATTCTTCATTTAAGTGATCTCTCTCAAGTTCTATCTTCAAGTTCTAAGTGTTCTTCATAAATTCTATAAGTTCTAGTTTCATAAAATCAAGAATACTTCCAAGTTTGCTATATATATATATATATATATATATATATATATATATATATATATATATATATATATATATAGTTTTCTTCATTTAAGTGATCTCTCTCAAGTTCTATCTTCAAGTTCTAAGTGTTCTTCATAAATTCTATAAGTTCTAGTTTCATAAAATCAAGAATACTTCCAAGTTTGCTAGCTTACTTCCAATCTTGTAAAGTGATCATCCAACCTCAAGAAATCTTTCTTATTTATAGTAAGATATATTTCTAATACAAGGTAATACTCATATTCAAACTTTAATTCAATTTCTATAACTATAACAATCTTATTTCGAGTTGAAATCTTATTTGAACTTGTTTTCGTGTCATGATTCTGCTTCAAGAACTTTCAAGCCATCCAAGGATCCTTTTGTAGTGACCCGAACTTTTCCATGTTTATATATATTAATTGAGATTGATATTTATATGATTAAATGTTTCCAACATGTTAAGCAATCAAACTTGTTAAGACTTGATTAATTGAAATATGTTTCATATAGACAATTGACCACCCAAGTTGACCGGTGATTCACGAACGTTAAAACTTGTAAAAACTATATGATGACATATATATGGATATATATATAGTTAACATGATACTATGATAAGTAAATATATCATTAAGTATATTAACAATGAACTACATATGTAAAAACAAGACTACTAACTTAATGATTTTTAAACGAGACATATATGTAACGATTATCGTTGTAAAGACATTTAATGTATATATATCATATTAAGAGATATTCATGCATGATAATATCATGATAATATAATAATTTAAAATCTCATTTGATATTATAAACATTGGGTTAACAACATTTAACAAGATCGTTAACCTAAAGGTTTCAAAACAACACTTACATGTAGCGACTAACGATGACTTAACGACTCAGTTAAAATGTATATACATGTAGTGTTTTAATATGTATTTATACACTTTTGAAAGACTTCAATACACTTATCAAAATACTTCTACTTAACAAAAATGCTTACAATTACATCCTCGTTCAGTTTCATCAACAATTCTACTCGTATGCACCCGTATTCGTACTCGTACAATACACAGCTTTTAGATGTATGTACTATTGGTATATACACTCCAATGATCAGCTCTTAGCAGCCCATATGAGTCACCTAACACATGTGGGAACTATCATTTGGCAACTAGCATGAAATATCTCATAAAATTACAAAAATATGAGTAATCATTCATGACTTATTTACATGAAAATAAAATTACATATCCTTTATATCTAATCCATACACCAACGAACAAAAACACCTACAAACACTTTCATTCTTCAATTTTCTTCATCTAATTGATCTCTCTCAAGTTCTATCTTCAAGTTCTAAGTGTTCTTCATAAATTCCAAAAGTTCTAGTTTCATAAAATCAAGAATACTTTCAAGTTTGCTAGCTCACTTCCAATCTTGTAAGGTGATCATCCAACCTCAAGAAATATTTGTTTCTTACAGTAGGTTATTATTCTAATACAAGGTAATAATCATATTCAAACTTTGGTTCAATTTCTATAACTATAACAATCTTATTTCAAGTGATGATCTTACTTGAACTTGTTTTCGTGTCATGATTCTGCTTCAAGAACTTCGAGCCATTCAAGGATCCGTTGAAGCTAGATCCATTTTTCTCATTTTCAGTAGGTTTATCCAAGGAACTTGAGGTATTAATGATGTTCATAACATCATTCGATTCATACATATAAAGCTATCTTATTCGAAGGTTTAAACTTGTAATCACTAGAACATAGTTTAGTTAATTCTAAACTTGTTCGCAAACAAAAGTTAATCCTTCTAACTTGACTTTTAAAATCAACTAAACACATGTTCTATATCTATATGATATGCTAACTTAATGATTTAAAACCTGGAGACACGAAAAACACCGTAAAACCGGATTTACGCCGTCGTAGTAACACCGCGGGCTGTTTTGGGTTAGTTAATTAAAAACTATGATAAACTTTGATTTAAAAGTTGTTATTCTGAGAAAATGATTTTTATTATGAACATGAACCTATATCCAAAAATTATGGTTAAACTCAAAGTGAAAGTATGTTTTCTAAAATGGTCATCTAGACGTCGTTTTTTCGACTGAAATGACTACCTTTACAAAAACGACTTGTAACTTATTTTTCCGACTATAAACCTATACTTTTTCTGTTTATATTCATAAAATAGAGTTCAATATGAAACCATAGCAATTTGATTCACTCAAAACGGATTTAAAATGAAGAAGTTATGGGTAAAACAAGATTGGATAATTTTTCTCATTTTAGCTACGTGAAAATTGGTAACAAATCTATTCCAACCATAACTTAATCAACTTGTATTGTATGTTATGTAATCTTGAGATACCATAGACACGTATACAATGTCTCGACCTATCATGTCGACACATCTATATATATTTCGGAACAACCATAGACACTCTATATGTGAATGTTGGAGTTAGCTATACATGGTTGAGGTTGATTCCAAAATATATATAGTTTGAGTTGTGATCAATACTGAGATACGTATACACTGGGTCGTGGATTGATTCAAGATAATATTTATCGATTTATTTCTGTACATCTAACTGTGGACAACTAGTTGTAGGTTACTAACGAGGACAGCTGACTTAATAAACTTAAAACATCAAAATATATTAAAAGTGTTGTAAATATATTTTGAACATACTTTGATGTATATGTATATATTGTTATAGGTTCGTGAATCAACCAGTGGCCAAGTCTTACTTCCCGACGAAGTAAAAATCTGTAAAAGTGAGTTATAGTCCCACTTTTAAAATCTAATATTTTTGGGATGAGAATACATGCAGGTTTTATAAATGATTTACAAAATAGACACAAGTACGTGAAACTACATTCTATGGTTGAATTATCGAAATCGAATATGCCCCTTTTTATTAAGTCTGGTAATCTAAGAATTAGGGAACAGACACCCTAATTGACGCGAATCCTAAAGATAGATCTATTGGGCCTAACAAACCCCATCCAAAGTACCGGATGCTTTAGTACTTCGAAATTTATATCATATCCAAAGGGTGTCCCGGAATGATGGGGATATTCTTATATTATGCATCTTGTTAATGTCGGTTACCAGGTGTTCACCATATGAATGATTTTTATCTCTATGTATGGGATGTGTATTGAAATATGAAATCTTGTGGTCTATTATTATTATGATTTGATATATATAGGTTAAACCTATAACTCACCAACATTTTTGTTGACGTTTTAAGCATGTTTATTCTCAGGTGATTATTAAGAGCTTCCGCTGTCGCATACTTAAATAAGGACGAGATTTGGAGTCCATGCTTGTATGATATTGTGTAAAAACTGCATTCAAGAAACTTATTTTGTTGTAACATATTTGTATTGTAAACCATTATGTAATGGTCGTGTGTAAACAGGATATTTTAGATTATCATTATTTGATAATCTACGTAAAGCTTTTTAAACCTTTATTGATGAAATAAAGGTTATGGTTTGTTTTAAAATGAATGCAGTCTTTGAAAAACGTCTCATATAGAGGTCAAAACCTCGCAACGAAATCAATTAATATGGAACGTTTTTAATCAATAAGAACGGGACATTTCACCTTTGAAGCTAGATCTATTTTTCTCATTTCCAGTAGGTTTACCTACTAAAATTAAGGTAATAATGATGTTCATAACATCATTCGATTCATACATATAAAACTATCTTATTCGACGATTTAAACTTGTAATCACTAGAACATAGTTTAGTTAATTCTAAACTTGTTCACAAATAAAGTTAATCCTTCTAACTTGACTTTTAAAATCAACTAAACACATGCTCTATATCTATATGATATGCTAACTTAATGATTTAAAACTTGGAAACACGAAAAACACCGTAAAACCGGACATACGCCGTCATATAACACTGCGGGATGTTTTGGGTTTGATAATTAAAAACTATGATAAACTTTGATTTAAAAGTTGTTCTTCTAGGAAAATGATTTTTATTATGAACATGAAACTATATTCAAAAATCATGGTTAAACTCAAAGTGGAATTATGTTTTCCAAAATGGTTATCTAGACGTCGTTCTTTCGACTGAAATGACTACCTTTACAAAAATGACTTGTAACCTATATTTATGACTATAAACTTATACTTTGTCTGTATAGATTCATAAACTTAAGTTCAATATGAAACCATAGCAATTGGATTCACTCCAAACGGATTTAAAACGAAGAAGTTATGGGTAAAACAAGATTGGATATTTTTGCTTGTTGTAGCTACGTGGAAATTGGTAACAAATCTATATTAATCATATCCTAGCTAACTCATATTGTATTATAAATGTATTCTAATATATTATGTAATCTTGGGATACCATAGACATGTATGCAAATGTTTTGACATATCATATCGACCCATGTATATATGTTATTTGGAACAACCATAGACACTCTATATGCAGTAATATTGGAGTTAGCTATACAGGGTTGAGGTTGATTCCAAAAATATATATACTTTGAGTTGTGATCTAGCCTGAGACGTGTATACACTGGGTCGTGGATTGATCCAAGATAATATATATCAATTTATTTATGTACATTTAACTATGGACAACTAGTTGTAGGTTACTAACGAGGACAGCTGATTTAATAAACTTAAAACAGTAAAACTTAATAAAAATGTTATAAATATATTTTAAACATACTTTGATATATATGTACATATTTTTTATAGGTTCGTGAATTGACCAGTGACCAAGTCTTACTTCCCGACGAAGTAAAAATCTGTGAAAGTGAGTTATAGTCCCACTTTTAAAATCTAATATTTTGGGATGAGAATACATGCAAATTTTATAAATATTTTACGAAATAGATACAAGTAAATGAAACTACTTTATATGGGTGAATGATCGAAGCCGAATATGACCCTTTTTAACTTGGTAGCCTAAGAATTTGGGAACAGACCCCCAAATTGACGCGAATCCTAAAGATAGGTCTATCGGGCCCAACAAGCTCCATTCTGAATTTGGAATGCTTTAGTACTTCGATTTTATCATGTCCGATGGGTGTCCCAAAATGATGGGGATATTCTATATGCATCTTGTTAATGTCGGTTACCAGGTGTTCACCGTATGAATGATTTTTATCTCTATGTATGGGATGTATTGAAGTATAAAATCTTGTGGTCTATTATTATGATTTGATAATATATAGGTTAAACCTATAACTCACCAACATTTTTATTGACGTTTTAAGCATGTTTATTCTCAGGTGATTATTAAGAGCTTCCGCTATTACATACTAAAATAAGGACAAGATTTGGAGTCCATGCTTGTATGATATTGTGCAAAAACTGCATTCAAGAAACTTATTTTTGATGTAATATATTCTTAATGTAAACCATTATGTAATGGTCGTGTGTAAACGGTATATTTTAGATTATCATTATTTGATAATCTATGTAATGCTTTTTAAACCTTTATTGATAAAATAAAGGTTATGGTTGTTTTAAAAATGAATGCAGTCTTTGAAAAACGTCTCATATAGAGGTCAAAACCTCGCGACGAAATAAATTAATATGGAACGTTTATAATAAATATGAACGGGTCATTTCAGTTGGTATCCGAGCGTTGGTCTTAGAGAACCAGAATCTTGCATTAGTGTGTCTTATCGAGTTTGTTAGGATACATTAGTGAGTCTGGACTTCGACCGTGTTTTCTTTAAAAACGATTGATTAACACTTTTGTTAGAAACTATATATTATTAACATGTAAATATTATGTGATATATTAACCTCTTAATGTGTTTGATATTATGTGATAAATGTCTACCACTAGTACAAATCCCATCGACTCACCTAATAATAATGAAGAGTCGAATATAATTTGGGAAGATTCATAAATTCCCGAAGAGGAACCGGAAGAAGAGGAACCGGAAGAAGAGGAATCAGAAGAGGAGGAACCAGAAGAAGAAGAGGTTCCGGAGGAAGAAATATTGATACCTATAGTAAATTGATTAAATAAAAGAAAATCCTCAACCAACGGACCAAAGTTAATAATGGTCAATGGTGTTTCCGCCGAGGAAGCAAACTATTGGGAAGATTATCAATTTTCCGATGAATCGGATCCCGATGAGGATTCCGATGATGTTATAGAAATTACCTCGACCCAATTTAATAAAGTGAAAGAAAATAATAAGGGAAAAGGTATAAAAATAGAGAAACCCGATTCCAACCCCGATGAACTTTATATGTATCTGCAACATCCGTATTTCCTAAAATGTAACAATGACTCGGGAACCTCTAAACCACCAGGTTTTTCTAAACCATTGTGGAAAACGACGGCTCGTATTAGAGGAACACCATATATTCCTAGAAAATTAGGAAAACGAACCAAGTTCAAAGAAGAAGAAACCAGTGATTCAGATTAGAGGGTTGTATTCATGTTGTGTATTATATGTATTGTAGTGTGCTTGTACTTTTATGTTCTATGTAAAAATTGCTTGTATTGTTTATTAATTATCTTTCACGAATCTAATCCTTGTCTATTTTACAGTATAAAAACAAAATGGACGTTAAGGGTAGAAAACCAAATATTTTAGAAGATCTACCAGAGGATATGATTGAGGAAATCTTGTCTAGAGTCGGTCAGAATTCATCAGCACAATTAATTATGGCAAAACTAACTTGTCAAACATTTGAAAGACTTTCCAGAAATGCCTTAGTTTATAAAAGGCTTTCCTTTGATAGGTGAGGTATATCACATTGGGGAGACCGTAAGTTACGCCGTGTTTTCTTTAAAGCGTTAAATGCGAGGAACCCAAATGCAATTTTATGCTACGGGTTAAGAACCTATTTTGACTCAACATATCCCAACATAGGATTTCGTGAATTAGAAAGAGCTTATAACATGCAACATAAAGAAGCATGTTATGCTTACGGGTTAGTGATGTTCGCTTCTTACCAAAGTGAGAAAAAGAACATCGGATTGCAGCTTTTAAATAAAACCTTCCCACAACTGACGGATTCAGTAGTTGGGGTGAGAAACAAGGTTTTTATATTATTACGGGGCTGTTGGACATTACGAAACCCTCGTCCTTTTGACGACATTACAACATGCTGCCTAGCCAATGGTCATAACGGTTATTTTCCACAAGACCAAGGATGGGAAGTCGTCTTAGTAAAACCAGAATGCATGACTTGTTTGTGGACTTATGAATTACATGTCTTTATTTCCTTTGCTGAACAACTTGCGTATTAACTAGATTTATCTTCAAAACTGTCATGTATCAAAGTATACTATATTTCATGTTATATGTAATATAGCGATGTTGTAAGTTTGAAGAATATTTATATGTGATATATTATTATAATCAGTTTTTCATATGGAATTGTAGTAGTTAAATTGTATATTAGCTACTAAGTATGACCTTAACGGGTAGGTAGTACCCGAATTTAAACTTATAAAACGCTAATATGAAGAAAAAGCTTTTATAAATGAGTTCATATTATGCTACGAAATACTATTGACTATTCTTAAATTCTATATGATTAACTGAATTCTTTTGGCTATTTTTGAAAGAAATGGCACCGGCGACTCGTCAGAATTTGAACATGAGCGAGGAAGGCTTCCGTGTTTTCCTTGCAGCAAACATAGCTGCAGTACAGGCTGCGATGCAAAATAAGAATAACTCTGGATCTAGCAGTGGAACTAATTCCACAAGAAATCGTGTAGGATGCTCCTACAAAGAATTCACTGCCTGCAAACCTTTGGAATTTGATGGAACTGAAGGACCAATTGGATTGAAACGGTGGACCAAGAAAGTCGAATCAGTGTTTGCCATAAGTAAGTGTACTGAAGAGGATAAAGTTAAATACGCTACGCATACCTTCACAGGTACTGCGTTAACATGGTGGAACACCTATCTTGAACAGGTAGGACAAAATGATGCTTACGCACTACCGTGGTCGGCATTCAAGCAATTGATGAACGAGTAGTTCCATCCTAGAAACGAAGTCAATAAGCTCAAGGTAGAGCTTAGAGAGTTACGAACACATGGATTTGATATTACCACATATGAACGACGATTCACAGAGTTGTGTCTATTATGTCCAGGAACGTTTGAAGATGAAGAAGAGAAGATCGACGCGTTTATAAAAGGGTTACCAGTAAGGATTCAAGAAGATGTGAGTTCACGCGAGCCCGCTTCCATACAAAAGGCAAGTCGAATGGCTCATAAACTCATAAATTAGATTGAGGGAAGAATTAAAGAGCAGGCGGCTGAAGAAGCCAACACGAAACAACTCAAGAGAAAGTGGGAAGAAACCAGTGACAAGGGTCACCAATACAACAACAGCAACAATTACAACCACAACCGCAACAACAATTGCAACAATAACCGCAATCCCAACAATAACTACAACAAACGTCCCAACAACAACAACAACTACAACAACCGTTCTAACAACAATAACAATCCCAACAACAATCTCAATAACAACAACAGCAACAAAAACCAAAAATGCCAAAGGTGTGAAGAGTACCACCAGAATGGGTTCTGCACGACATTTTGCACCAAGTGTAAAAGAACTGGCCATGGTGCAAAAAAGTGTGAGGTCTATGGACCAAAGTTTAATAGAACTAAAGGAACAAATAATGGTTAAACAAGTAATGCCGCCTTTGTTTGTTATGGATGTGGAAAATCAGGCCACATTAGAAGTAATTGCCCGAATTAGGGGAATACTAATGGGCAGGGCCGCGGAAGAGTTTTCAATATTAATACGGCAGAAGCGCAGGAAGACCCGGAGCTTGTTACAGGTACATTTCTTATTAATAATAAATCTGCTTATATTTTATTTGATTCGGGTGCAGATAAAAGCTATATGAGTAGAGATTTTTGTGCTAAGTTAAGTTACCCATTGACGCATTTGGATAGTAAATTTTTACTCGAATTAGCAAACGGTAAATTAATTTCAGCAGATAATATATGTCGGGATAGAGAAATTAAACTGGGGGATGAAACGTTTAAAATTGATTTAATACCAGTCGAGTTAGGGAGTTTTGATGTAATAATTGGCATGGACTGGTTGAAAAAGGTGAGAGCAGAGGTCGTTTGTTACAAAAATACGATTCGCATTATGCGTGAAAAAGGAAAACCTTTAATGGTGTACGGAGAAAAGAACAACGCAAAATTAAATCTTATTAGTAGTTTGAAGGCGCAGAAACTAATAAGAAAATGTTGTTACGTAATTCTAGCACATATCAAAGAAGTTAAACCTGAAGAAAAGAACATCAGTGATGTTCCCGTCGCAAAAGAATTTCCCGATGTATTTCTGAAAGAATTACCGGGATTACCCCCACATCGATCCATTGAATTTCAAATAGACCTTGTACCAGGAGCTGCACCAATAGCTCATGCTCCATACAGACTCGCACAGTTTAATTACTAAATTGCCAAGGACATGGGAAAACATTACCATGGATTTCATTACTAAATTGCCAAGGACTGAAATCCTGAAATCCCGGAATGGAAATGGGAAAACATTACCATGGATTTCATTACTAAATTGCCAAGGACTGCAAGTGGTTATGATACTATTTGGGTAATAGTTGATCGTCTCACCAAGTCAGCACACTTCCTACCAATAAGAGAAGATGACAAGATGGAAAAGTTAGCACGACTGTATTTTAAGGAAGTCGTCTCCAGACATGGAATACCAATCTCTATTATCTCTGATAGGGATGGCAGATTTATTTCAAGATTCTGGCAAACATTACAGCAAGCATTGGGAACTCGTCTAGACATGAGTACTGCCTATCATCCACAAACTGATGGGCAGAGCGAAAGGACGATACAAACGCTTGAAGACATGCTACGAGCTTGTGTTATTGATTTCGGAAACAGTTGGGATCGACATCTACCGTTAGCAGAATTTTCCTACAACAACAGCTACCATTCAAGCATTGAGATGGCGCCGTTTGAAGTACTTTATGGTAGAAAGTGCAGGTCTCCGATTTGTTGGAGTGAAGTGGGGGATAGACATATTACGGGTCCGGAGATAATACAAGAAACTACCGAGAAAATCATCCAAATTCAACAAAGATTGAAAACCACCCAGAGTCGACAAAAGAGCTACTCGGACAGTAAAAGAAAAGATATAGAGTTTGAAATTGGAGAAATGGTCATGCTTAAGGTTTCACCTTGGAAAGGCGTTGTTCGATTTGGTAAACGGGGGAAACTAAATCCAAGGTACATTGGACCATTCAAGATTATAGATCGTGTCGGACTAGTAGCTTACCAACTGGAGCTACCTCAACAACTCGCGGCTGTACATAACACTTTCCACGTCTCAAATTTGATGAAATATTTTGCTAAAGAAGATCTCACTATTCCGTTGGACGAAATCCAAATCAATGAAAAACTTCAATTCATTGAAGAACCCGTCGAAATAATGAATCGTGAGGTTAAGAGACTTAAACAAAACAAGATACCGATTGTTAAGGTTTGATGGAATGCTCGTAGAGGACCCGAGTTCACCTGGGAGCGTGAAGATCAGATGAAGAAGAAATACCCGCATTTATTTCCAGAAGATACGTCAACACCTCCAACTGCTTAAAATTTCGGGACGAAATTTATTTAACGGGTAGGTACTCTAGTGACCCGAACTTTTCCATGTTTATATATATATTAAATGAAATTGTTATTTACATGATTAAGTGTTTCCAACATGTTAAGCAATCAAACTTGTTAAGACTTGATTAATTGAAATAGGTTTCATATAGACAATTGACCACCCAAGTTGACCGGTGATTCACGAACGTTAAAACTTGTAAAAACTATACGATGACATATATATGGTTATATATATGGTTAACATGATTTTATTATAAGTATGTATCTCATTAGGTATTTTAACAATGAGTTATATACATAAAAATGAGACTATTAATTTAAGAAACTCGAAAACGATATATATAACGATTATCGTTATAACAACATCTTACTAGGTACATATGAATCATATTAAGATATTGATATACTTGGTTAATTATATTAAATTATAAGTAAATATATTATTAAGTGTATTAACAATGAAATACATATGTAAAAATAAGACTACTAACTTAATGATTTCGAAACGAGACATATATGTAACGATTATCGTTGTAACGACATTTAACTGTATATACATCATACTAAGATATATTATATATCATAATATCATGATAATATAACAATTTACCATCTCATTTGTTATAATAAACAATGGGTTAACAACATTCAATAAGATCGTTAACCTAAAGGTTTCAAAACAACATTTACATGTAACGACTAACGATGACTTAACGACTCAGTTAAAATGTATATACATGTAGTGTTTTAATATGTATTCATACACTTTTGAAAGACTTCAATACACTTATCAAAATACTTCTACTTAACAAAAATGCTTACAATTACATCCTCGTTCAGTTTCATTAACAATTCTACTCGTATGCACCCGTATTCGTACTCGTACAATACACAGCTTTTAGATGTATGTACTATTAGTATATACACTCCAATGATCAGTTTTTAGTAGCCAATGTGAGTTACCTAACACATGTGGGAACCATCATTTAGCAACTAGCATGAAATATCTCATAAAATTACAAAAATATGAGTAATCATTCATGACTTATTTACATGAAAACAAAATTACATATCCTTTATATCTAATCCATACACCAACGACCAAAAACACCTACAAACACTTTCATTCTTCAATTTTCTTCATCTAATTGATCTCTCTCAAGTTCTATCTACAAGTTCTAAGTGTTCTTCATAAATTCCAAAAGTTCTAGTTTCATAAAATCAAGAATACTTCCAAGATTGCAAGTTTACTTCCAAGTTTTCTAAATCCATTCCAAGTAATCATCCAAGATCAAGAAACCTTTGTTACTTATAGTAGGTTATCTTTCAAATACAAGGTAATAATCATATTTAAACTTTAATTCAATTTCTATAACTATAACAATCTTATTTCGAGTGGAAATCTTACTTGAAATTATTTTCGTGTCATGATTCTGCTTCAAGAACTTTCAAGCCATCCAAAGATCCTTTGAAGCTAGATCTATTTTTCTCATTTTCAGTAGGTTTATCCAAGGAACTTGAGGTAGTAATGATGTTCATAACATCATTCGATTCATACATATAAAGCTATCTTATTCGAAGGTTTAAACTTGTAATCACTAGAACATAGTTTAGTTAATTCTAAACATGTTCGCAAATAAAAGTTAATCTTTCTAACTTGACTTTTAAAATCAACTAAACACATGTTCTATATCTATATGATATGCTAACTTAATGATTTAAAACCTGGAAACACGAAAAACACCGTAAAACCGGATTTACGCCGTCGTAGTAATACCGCGGGCTGTTTTGGGTTAGTTAATTAAAAACTATGATAAACTTTGATTTAAAAGTTGTTATTCTGAGAAAATGATTTTTATTATGAACATGAAACTATATCCAAAAATTATGGTTAAACTCGAAGTGGAAGTATGTTTTCTAAAATGGTCATCTAGACGTCGTTCTTTCGACTGAAATGACTACCTTTACAAAAACGACTTGTAACTTATTTTTCTGACTATAAACCTATACTTTTTCTGTTTAGATTTATAAAATAGAGTTCAATATGAAACCATAGCAATTTGATTCACTCAAAACGGATTTAAAATGAAGAAGTTATGGGTAAAACAAGATTGGATAATTTTTCTCATTTTAGCTACGTGAAAATTGGTAACAAATCGATTCCAACCATAAGTTAATCAACTTGTATTCTATATTATGTAATCTTGAGATACTATAGACACGTATACAATGTTTCGACCTATCATGTCGACACATCTATATATATTTCGGAACAACCATAGACACTCTATATGTGAATGTTAGAGTTAGCTATACAGGGTTGAGGTTGATTCCAAAATATATATAGTTTGAGTTGTGATCATTACTGAGATACGTATACACTGGGTTGTGGATTGATTCAAGATAATATTTATCGATTTATTTATGTACATCTAACCGTGGACAACTAGTTGTAGGTTACTAACGAGGACAGCTGACTTAATAAACTTAAAACATCAAAATATATTAAAAGTGTTGTAAATATATTTTGAACATACTTTGATATATATGTATATATTGTTATAGGTTCGTGAATCAACCAGTGGCCAAGTCTTACTTCCCGACGAAGTAAAAATCTGTGAAAGTGATATATAGTCCCACTTTTAAAATCTAATATTTTTGGGATGAGAATACATGCAGGTTTTATAAATGATTTACAAAATAGACACAAGTACATGAAACTACATTCTATGGTTGAATTATCGAAATCGAATATGCCCCTTTTTATTAAGTCCGGTAATCTAAGAATTAGGGAACAGACACCCTAATTGACGCGAATCCTAAAGATAGATCTATTGGGCCTAACAAATCCCTCCAAAGTACCGGATGCTTTAGTACTTCGAAATTTATATCATATCCGAAGGGTGTCCCGGAATGATGGGGATATTCTTATATATGCATCTTGTTAATGTCGGTTACCAGGTGTTCACCATATGAATGATTTTTATCTCTATGTATGGGATGTGTATTGAAATATGAAATCTTGTGGTCTATTATTATTATGATTTGATATATATAGGTTAAACCTATAACTCACCAACATTTTTGTTGACGTTTTAAGCATGTTTATTCTCAGGTGATTATTAAGAGCTTCCGCTGTCGCATACTTAAATAAGGACGAGATTTGGAGTCCATGCTTGTATGATATTGTGTAAAAACTGCATTCAAGAAACTTATTTTGTTGTAACATATTTGTATTGTAAACCATTATGTAATGGTCGTGTGTAAACAGGATATTTTAGATTATCATTATTTGATAATCTACGTAAAGCTTTTTAAACCTTTATTGATGAAATAAAGGTTATGGTTTGTTTTAAAAATGAAAGCAGTCTTTGAAAAACGTCTCATATAGAGGTCAAAACCTCGCAACGAAATCAATTAACATGGAACGTTTTTAATCAATAAGAACGGTACATTTCAATTATTATTATCAATATTACTATTAATATTATTATTATTACAATTACAATAAAGGTTAGTATATAAAAATATACTTTATAAAACTACATATTATAAATTATTTATTTAAAGTATATAAAGTAAATATATTTAAGTTAATAATGAAACACATGAATTACCAAAAATAACAGTTATATTAATAATAATACATAAATTTATTTGACTTCAATTATATGTGTTAATATATATATACATGATATAGATTCGTGAATCCGAGGCCAACCTTGCATTGTTCAGTTCCATCGTATGCATATTTTTACTACAAAATATCGTATCATGAGTTCATTTGCTTCCTTTTACTCTTTACATTTTTGGGACTGAGAATACATGCGCTATTTTTACAACTGCTTTATTAAATGCTTTTGAAATATATTTTTGAACTGCGAATGCATGAAATGCTTTTATAAATGTTTGACGAGATAGACACAAGCAAAACATTCCTCGAATGAATTATTATGCAGACAGAAGTTCTGTGTATTATTATTGAATTATGTGGATATGATAATTGCCGTCAATTGATGTGAATATTTTTCCCCTGATTATTATTGCTTGGTAACCTAAGAATTAGAATCGGGTATGGCCCTAATTCACGCGAATCCTAAAGGTAGCTACCGGGTTTAACACCCCCACCCTGAATGTTCACTAGACGGAAGAGCTAGTGGGCGTGGTGTTTAGTACTTCGAAGTTTATATATTATAAAGACAAGATGTTCTATTTTTGGGGATATTATTGAGGCACATTATATGTTAAGGTCGGTTACTAAGCCAAAGCGATGAAAGTAAAGTGAATGTTATGTATTGAGAGAATGATTTTTATACACAGGTTATGTGTATTATTTTTGTGCACGAGATATGTGTACGGTTATTAAAAATCACGAGGCAACCTACGGCGGAGAAAAGGATACGAACCTACTCTGCCAGGCATTATGAAAAATGGTTTAGTACACGAGATAGTTGTACTGTATTTAAATCTTGTGGTCTATCAAAATAATGAATTTTATTGTTTACGATAAACCTATGAACTCACCAACCTTTTGGTTGACACTTTTAAAACATGTTTATTCTCAGGTATGAAAGAAATCTTCCGTTGTGCATTTTCTCATTTTAAAGGTATTACATGGAGTCGTTCATGGCATATAGAGGTCAGAACCTCGCAACAGGACCAACTGTTGAAGACTTCATCCAGATGGATTAGGACGGGCACTACAGTTAGGACTAGAATAAATAATCTCTAAACCTTTTAGAAACTACATATTCTCTATAGAATATTTCTTCAATGATGTGATGAATGAACACTTCATCGTTTGTTGTTGTTGGTACTCCTTGGTATCTATGGTGTGTATGACGTTGATGCTCGTGGGACAAATTGTAATGTGGACATTGCTGTTGGTGGTGGTAATGGTACTGTTGGTATTGATGATGGGGGTACTGTTGATGCCAATTATGCTGTTGGTGCTTGTGGTATTGAGGCTTGCGATGTGGATGTTGTTGGTGGTACTGGTGTTTTTACTGTAGACGTAAGTCTATCTTCCAAATTGCGTACTGTACTCTCTAGAAACCCCACTCTTTCTTCAAACCTAGCACGAAGCTCTCTAACTTCTTCCACTAATCCTACTTGATTAGTAGTCGGGAGTAGAGGCTGAATCACCAACATAATTCTATGAATGCGTTCTTTGAGGCGGAATATTCGGGCAAAGAGTGTGAAAACGGTATTGCGAATTGGTTGACAGGTGAGCGCATCAAGTCCTTCGATGTCGGGAGGTAAATTTGGTTCACGGTAGGGTTCTCCCTCTTTATTTATCCAACGGGTGAGTATGTCTCGAACCCATCCCCATTTCCTCCAGAAAGGAGTGTAGTCAATCAGTTGGGGCACTTCGGTCACACTACCTTCAGAGTATTCAGAATCGCATTCGGAATTATATGAATTCGAATTTGGTACAGGATCCATCTTACACGATCAGCTAAAGGATTTTCGATATAGAATGATTTTTGTTTTTTGTTTTTTGTTTTTTTGAATTCAGATGATATTCTAATTACATAGAATACCTATATATAGTCTAAAAGATTCCGTAGATTACGGAGGAACTTTCGGAAGCTGTCAGGAAGAGTTTATAGTAATAGATATGCTAAGATATGAATTTTGTCTATACATTATCTATGCAATAATTGCACTAAAACTAGTCTAGACTTTATGAATGATAAGTAGGTAATTTTCGACAAGGAATGATAAGAAAAACTTTTGACATGCAGACACGGTCGAAGTCCAGACTCATTAATGCATCTTAATATATATCAGTTAGACACACTAATGCAAGACCTGGTTCGCTAAGACCATTGCTCTGATACCAACTTTAATGTCCCGTTCATATCGATTATAAACGTTACATAATAATTGGTTACATTGCGAGGTATTTGACCTCTATATGATACATTTTACAAACATTGAATTCGTTTTCAAAAGACAAACTTTTATTTCAACGAAAGTTGATAGGCATGCATACCATCTCATAATATATCCAAACTATGAATGACTTACTATTAATCTTGATGAACTCAACGACTCAAATGCAACGTCTTTCGAAATATGCCATGAATAACTCCAAGTAATATCTTTAAAATGAGCAAATGCACAGCGGAAGATTTCTTTAATACCTGAGAATAAACATGCTTAAAAGTGTCAACCAAAAGGTTGGTGAGTTCATTAGTTTATCGTAATCAATTAATCCGTAATTTTAATAGACCACAAGAGTTCATTTTCATAGTTAACTGCAGGAACACTCATCTGCAAAAATCATTCATATGGTGAACACCTGGTAACCGACATTAACAAATGCATCTAGAATATCCCGAAATGTACAGGTACACTCATCTGTATATAAAATTGAAGTACTAAAGCATCCGTAACCCGGATGAGACGTGTCAAAGTCCATAGATCTATCTTTAGGATTTGCGTCAATTTGGGGGGTCTGTTCCCAAATTCTTAGGCTACCAAGCTAAAAGGGTGATAACCGGTATAATAATTCAACCATAGATAGTAGTTTCAATTACTTGTGTCTATTTCGTAAAACAGTTATAAAAGCAGCGCATGTATTCTCAGTCCCAAAAATATATATTGCAAAAGCATTTAAAAAGGTAGCAAATGAAATTCACTATACTGTATTTTGTAGTAAAAATACATATGACGACATTGAACAATGCAAGGTTGACCTTGGATTCACAAACCTATATTATATATATATATATATATATATATATATATATATATATATAATGGTCGATATCTGTCTAACAATTAAGGTCAAGTCATAGTGTACCACTATCCTAATGCTCGAGTGCGATATGAAAAAGTTAACAAAAATTAGTTTGACCAAAATGACTTTAAAAATAAATACATGTTTATTATATAACTTAAATAGTCATTTTATACATTTAAATATATTTATCAGATTTTATTAAAGTAAATAATACAAGTCATTTATTAATAAATAAGAATGTATATTAAAATTTTATATATGATAAAATTATAATTTTGTATATCTTAATAAAATTTATAAAGTTTATTTAATATCATAAAATATAGTGATATGTATTATTAATGTAATTATGTTACGTGTGGTAAAAATATCTTTGTATCACATATTTATTCGATAAAATAATATTGATAATAATAATAATGAGTAAAAGTTGTATTATTTTATAATAATAGTAATAATCATTATTATTCTACTAGTAATAACAATAACAATATTTATATTTACTAATGATGATATTAATTATGATAAAATGATAATTCTAATCATGATAATTTTAATAATAACGATACTTTTTATTATTAATTGTAATAATAATAATAATATTTTATAAAAATAATAATTCTATTCAAAATGATAATTTTTAATAATAATAATAATACTAAAATGATAATAATAATGATATTTAATAATAACAATGGTATTTCTATTAAAATCTTAATTTTAATAAAAATGTTAATTTTAATATTAATGATACTTTTAATAATAACGATAAGAATAATAAAATGATATTTTTGATAAAAATATTAATTATTATAATAATAATAATACTAATAATAATAATAATTATAATAATAATAATAATAATAATAATAATAATTATTATTATTATTATTATTATTATAATAATTATTATTATTATTATAATAATAATAATAATAATAATAATAATAATGACGATAATAACGACGATAACGATAACGATAACGATAACGATAACGGTAACGATAACGATAACGATAATAATAATAATTTTAACAATATACCTAAAATTATAGATAATTCAATTGACTATATCTTTTAATCCGTTCATCGAAACCATACGCTTTCTAAATGAAAAGTTATTAATTTTTCGCCAGCTTTCTAACGACATGCATATCATATACCTTATGTCAGTAGTATATGTATCAAATTCATAATTCATCAAAACTATCTACCGATGAAATTAAGCATACAAACATGCATGATCATATATATACTCGAGCACTAGTCATGGATACACTATTAGTATATAAAAGATAAGATATGAGTGCTCACGTATCAATATTGAGATTCAATATAGCAGGAAAGTGCGTAGACGCAACGGAGATGATAAACACTAGGTTGACCTCACGAGCTATACCCCCGAACCATACCAATAACCTCCATATCTATAGCCCATAATTTCCTGATCTCTATCTTGCTCGAAACCTCGTTTTGAGAGTATGCGAGCGAAACCTCGTCGTAGTATTTTATGTATAATACTAATAATACTCATATTAATACTACTAATAATAATAATAAAATTAATAATAATGTTATCTTTATAATAAAAATAATATAATAATAATAATAATAATAATAATAATAATAATAATAATAATAATAATAATAATAATAATAATAATAATAATAATAATAATAATAATAATAATAATAATAATAATAATAATAATAATAATAAGAGAGGGAGTAATATATCGATGAATGTGTGTGTGTATGATTAAGCCTGAACTCGTCGACTTTTATAGACTTGGCCTCATCCCTCTCACCATGCAATCGCATGGTTCAGTAACGTAATGGCCATGTGATCGCATGGCTGCCTCTTCCAGCTCACAAATGCCCCAAAAGTCCTACCGACACTCACTTATAATATATAATAATATATATTTAATTTATATAATTATTTATATATTATATAATATTTATATGCATAGTTAGTTTATAATTTTTGTTTCGATGACTCGTACGTCGTCACTCGACTAATGTCCCGTTTCTGGTTTCTCGAACTCACTTTTGTACGCTTAGAAAACTAGCGTTTTACGTTTCGTGATGTGTACCTTTAACAAAAATATAGACTAAATTTATCAATAACTAAATCATTCGAAATGTAACTTGAATGTTCGAGTGTTTTGGTCATTAGCTTTTATAAATCAACGTCTCGTTATATAATAGTATTATTTTAACTCAAAACGTTTTATAACTAACTTAATATTAAATTTTATTATATTGAGAAATATATATATATATATATATATATATATATATATATATATATATATATATATATATATATATATATATATATATATATATATATATATATGTATATATATATATTCATTTCGAAATATAAATTTGAAATATTTATTTAACAATATAATATATAATTTTTCAAAACTAATTTTATTTCAAAGTTCAATATATATAATTTAAAATCGTTTCTAAATTATTATTTAGTAGTACTCTTATCTTTTTGAAACAATAAAAATATATTTACAAATTTATAATACAAGCTTTAATTAAGTTCTTTAAAATTTATAAACAAGTTATCTTATAAAATGTTTTAATAATGAAGTTTCTTGTAAACTGAAAATGTTCTTAGTACATTTGAAACTAAATCAAATAAATATTATAATTTATTATCAAAGCTAAATATATTTTGGAATCATTTTATTAAAAGGTTAAAATAATGGAAATCGTCATATCATAAAATATTTTAGTGTAGTAGGATCGTATATATCTCACAACAGATTTTCAAGTTTTTAAATTATCGTTTGATCATGAAGCGTGAGATAAAGTTCAATGGTTAGATAAACGTAGGAAATCATTTTAATGCAAAACGTCAATTTACTCAACTTGTCGATATTCAACGTCTAAGTTATTTAATTCCTCGTTCTTACATTCTCATTAAATAAGATGAAAGCTAAAATAATTATCTTATTAAAATCACGAGAAAAGTATTGTAAAGCATGAATTGCAAATCAAACAGTAATTTTCACTAACTTTTGTTCTTACATGTAAATCACTTTACCAATTATTCTTACTATCGTTAAAAAGGAAGGTTTCCTAAATCAAAGTGGTCCTCTCAACAGAGATACGTAAATCATATCATAATGAATTTTGATCACTCAATCATTTGATATTATCTTATAATTCCCTCGATACAACTATGGGAACAAATACGTTCCTGTAAAGTATTATACGTTTAATACTTGTTATCATTTTCAAGTTATAATATATATAAATACATACATATATATATATATATATATATATATATATATATATATATATATATATATATATATACACACACACATCTATATTCATATTCATATTCATATATTGGTTCGTGAATCATCAGAATTTGGTCGAGGTTAAATGAATGTATGAATATAGTTTAAAATTTTTGAGATTCAACATTACAGACTTTGCTTATCGTGTCGGAAACATATAAAGATCAAGTTTAAATTTGGTCGAAAATTTCCGGGTTGTCACAGTATGAAATTAACGGGTAGGTAATACCCGAATTTGAATTATAAAACACTAATATGAAGAAAAAGCCTTTATAAATAAGTTCATAATATGCTACGAAATACTATTGACTACTCCTAATATTCTATATGATTAACTGAACTCTTTTGACTATTTTTGAAGGAAATGGCACCGACTACTCGACACAACATGAACATGAGCGAGGAAGACTTCCGTGTTTTCCTTGCAGCAAACATAGCCGCGGTATAGGCTGCAATGCAAAACAACAATAACTCTGAATCTAGTAATGGAACTAATTCCACAAGAAATCGTGTACGATGCTCCTACAAGGAATTCGCTGCCTGCAAACCTCTGGAATTCGATGGAACCGAAGGACCAATCGAATTAAAACGGTGAACCAAGAAGGTCAAATCGGTGTTTTCCATAAGTAAATGTACTGAATAAGACAGGGTAAAGTACGCTACGCATACCTTCACAGGTACTGCGTTAACATGGTGGAACACCTATCTCGAGCAGGTGGGATAAGATGCTGCGTACCCATTATCGTGGTCAGCATTTAAACACATTATGAATGAGCAGTACCGTCCCAGAAACGAGGTCAATAAGCTCAAGGAAGAGCTTAGAGAATTACGAACACAAGGATTCGATATTATGACATACGAACGATGATTCACAAATTTGTGCCTATTGTGTACAAGAGTGTTCGAAGATGATGAAGAGAAGATCGACGCATTTTTAAAAGGGTTACCAGAAAGGATTCAGGAGGATGTGAGTTCAAACGAGCCCACCTCCATACAAAAGGCAAGTCGAATGGCTCACAAACTCATAAATCAGATTGAAGGACGAATTAAAGAGCAGGCGGCCGAGGAGGCCAAAATGAAACAAGTCAAGAGAAAGTTGGAAGAAAACAGTGACAAGGGTCACTAATACAACAACAATCACAATCACAATCGCAACGACTATCACAACAACCGAACATCAATCCCAACAACAACAATCTCAATCCCAACAACAACTACAAAAACCATCCCAACAACCATAACAACCGCAACAACAACAATCCCAACAACAATGTCAATAACAACAATGGCAATAATAATAAGAAAATTCCATGCAATAGGTGTGAAGGATACCATCCGAGTAAATTCTGTGGGGTAGTATGTACCAAGTGTTATCGAAAGGGGCATGGTGCGACGAAGTGTGAAGTTTACAGACCAGTGGTTAAAGGAACAAATAATGCCAACATTACTTGTTTCGGATGCGGGAAGAAGGGCCACTACAAAAGTATGTGCCCAAATCAGGGAAATAATGTTGGACAAAGCCATGGAAGAGACTTCAACATTAATACGTAAGAAGCACAGGAAGACCCGGAGCTTGTTACGGGTACGTTCCTTATTGATGAAAAACCTGCTTATGTTTTATTTGATTCGGATGCGGATAGAAGCTATATGAGTAGAGATTTTCGTGCTAAATTAAGTTGTCCATTGACACCTTTGGATAATAAATTTTTACTCGAATTAGCAAACGGTAAATTAATTACAGCAGATAAAATATGTCGGAATCAAGAAATTAAACTAGTTGGTGAGGCGTTTAAGATTAATTTGATACCAGTAGAGTTAGGGAGTTTTGATGTGATAATTGTGATGACCCGGAAATTTTCGATCAAATTTAAACTTTAATCTTTATATGTTTCCGACACGATAAGCAAAGTCTGTAATGTTGAGTCTCGAAAATTTTGAAATTTATATTCATGTAATCAATTACCCTTTGACCATGCCTGACGATTTACAAACAAATATGTGTATATATAAATACATGTGTAATATATATAATAAAATGAACATTAATAAACTTGTTGAAATTATCATTCTTGTTATTAGTGATATCATTATATTATTATTATCAGTATTTTTAAATTTAATATTATTACCTTATAAATAATAATATGATTATTATTATTAATATAATTATTATTAATTAGTATTATAATTATTATTATTACTAATATATTTATAATTTATAACAACAGAAAAGAAAAAGGAAAAATATGTACGAATCAGTTTCATGTTACCATCAAACAGTATGGATTTTTATTTCCTGTCTCTGAATTGATTACAAATCAATCACAGTTACACAATAAAATCTGATAGAATCAAATTTCAGATATAATAATTCAGTAAGAAACAAAAGATGATAGATATTAAAATCATAAATCGTACGAATCTGTTTCCAATCACGATCAAACCTTTTCAATTTTTGTTTCTGTGAGAATCAAAGGACAATAGATAATAACAAATATTGTTAACTATCACATTCAGTTTGTTACTTCCTCCTGCATTCCCGCGACTTAATATTGACAAAGAAGAAATCAAGATGAATTACTTTGCATGCGATCTGTTTTCCATCACTTTCATAAATTATCTTCCTGTCTAGTTTTTGTTAGCTGTCGACTTCAAAGATGGCTACAAAACAAATCTTCCACTGCTATTAATTGAGTATTGATTGAATGATTGATAACTGATCGATATTTGTTATGTTTTACTTACACATTAAAAATCTTCAAGTAATATATATATATATATATATATATATATATATATATATATATATATATATATATATATATATATATATATATATATATAGTTTTACATGCACAGAGAGAAGGGAGGTAGATAGATTAATGATAACAAATAACACTCACGACAACCACAATTCGTTCTTCCTTCTTTCTTTCTTGACTTTCTTTCATTCGTGAACCACACAACTACCATCACCAAATTTTGTCTTGTTTCCTTTTAAACCGTCGACACCTTCAGATTGTGACCCATTAAACATCCACCAACCTTGTTTATTACTTTGATTGATCAACAAACCAAACATCTTCACCATCGTCAAGAACCGCCATAAATATCACCATCAACTTGCTGTGCTTGTTTTCTGATCGTACCACACGTCACCACCAGGAAACCCAAATAGTTTTCTTGATCATTGTCTGTTACAATTGCTAAATTCACCACCGGCAATTGCCATTAGATTATTGTTTCTGTTTACTCGAAACAAACAATGAAACCACAACCACTTGTATTCGGTTGTTTGATATTTAATTCAAATGATCCAATCATTAGAACCATTAGTTAGTGCATGTGGGTATCCAAATGTTTTAAATTTATAAAAAGGCAGATAGTGGAATTAGTTGTCCAACATTATGTTTACGTTAAAAGGGAGATTTTATTATTGTTTCGGTCCCACACTGCTATCCAGTTCGATTACTTCTTGCTTCAACGACTAAGGCTTACCGTTTCCTATTTCCCATTCAAATGAACCTTGTATGCTACAGGTACTATGGTTTTATTTCCTGTTGAGAACCACTTCATAAAGTCTCACCCACAAAATCAACTAACCACCACCTTATAGTTTCTTTCTTTTCTTTTGAGCACTCGACAACCATGTTTAATATATACATACTTCTTTGGGTTGTTGTAGGACCGAACCATCACAAAAGCATTTAAAAGCATGCAAGTCTTATATATATATTTTTTTCGGTGGACATCTATAGTGGGAGACAAAAAGGGTAATTCTTGGTTTCGTTTTATGTAGTGATGAACATGATGATAATTAGGCATGGATATATAACGCGTTTTTTTTTTCAAATGGAGGGTTTTGACTAGCAAAAGTAAGATTAGATATTAAGATTGATAATGGCCACGTGATGATGAAGCTCAACAACAATGATATTTTTTTTCATTCTTTGTGAAGTCAAACGAGCCATGCACGCATATATACTTCCTATCGGATCATTATAGAAATACTAAGAATTGATCTTGGGCCGTAATTTGTTTGTTGGGCCAAGCCTAGGTTGGTTAGTGGACTTGAAACTGAAAATACGGGATATATATATATTTAGACACGGATAAATGCAGAAAAACAGTAGGGGTTCAATGGTTTAGAAGTTGGTATGGCAAGGGAGACGTCGCGGGTTCAAGCCTAGGCGATGGCATTTTTTTACCTCTTTTCTTTAAAGGTAGCCATTTATCACTTAATATTTATTATTTCATTATTATTATTATTTTTATTATTATTATTATTATTATTTTTGAACATATTAATACTACAAAATTATTTATATTAAGAAGTTAATAAAAAGATGATATAGTAAAGATTATGTAAAAATATTACAATTATATTATGAATGTAATTATGAATTAGAATTTTGGGAAGTTATAAATATAAGTTTAGGAATTAAAAGCAAAGATTTTTATGAATATTAATATTATTATTACTATTATTATTATTATCATTATTATCATTATCATTATTAGAATTAATGTTAATATTATTAGTATTATCATTATTATTAGTATTAACATTATTATTATCACTTTTATCATCATTATTATGGTATCATTATTATTACTAATATTAGTATTATTATAATTATTAATTTCACAATCACATGATCTCCATATAAAAATATATTTAAAATACATAACTTAACTATATTAATATTTTAATTACAAAATGAATATATTTAATAATGAAATATAAAAGTTATTAATTACACCACTAATAATAGTATATATATATTTGTTTGATTACAAGTATCTGTTTTAATATATATATTACTGAAATAGGTCCGTGAATCCGAGGTCAACCATGCATTGTTCAGTTTAGTCGTATGCATATTTTTACTACAAAATATCGTAGGTGAGTTTCATTTGATTCCCTTTATACTCTTTACATTTTTGGGACTGAGAATACATGCGCTTTTATAAATGTTTGACGCAATAGACACAAGTACCTTAACTGCATTCTATGATAGAATTATCTGGGATTGGGGTTGATTATTATGACACGCATTAGCCCCCGGTTTCCGTTAGAGCGTATGAGCTCCCGAGCCGGGTGGATGACTTATTATTTACGACATTTTGGCACCGGTTGTCCTATATTTTATAAACATGTGTTCAGCCGTGGGGTGTAAAGACCGGAACAGAGGTTCTATATTTTGAAGGCACATGTATTCAGCCATGGGGTGAAAGACCGGCATAGATGGTTACTATTATATTATGAATCCTCACCAGGTGTTCTTCATATGAAATATATTTTTTGTGCAGTTGGAATGGGACTTCTGCACGTTTTATAATATTTGAAATCTTGTGGTCTATTAAAATGATGAAAATGAAATGATTACTATAAACTGATGAACTCACCAACCTTTTGGTTGACACTTGAAAGCATGTTTATTCTCAGGTTTGAAAGAAATCTTCCCCTGTACATTAGCTCATTTTAAGGATATTACTTGGAGTCATTCATGACATATTTTAAAAGACGTTGCATTCGAGTCGTTGAAGTTCATTAGAGATTTTTATTAAGTAAATGATAGATTAGGTCATTTATAGTTTGGATATTATGAAATGGTATGCATACCTGTCAACATTCGATGTAATGAAAGTTTGTCTTTTAAAAACGAATGCAATGTTTATAAAATGTATCATTTAGAGTTCAAGTACCTCGCAATGTAATCAACTATTATGAATCGTTTATAATCAATATGGACTTCGTCCGGATGGATTAGGACGGGGCGTTTCAGTTGGTATCAGAGCGGTGGTCGTAGCGAACCAGTTCTTGCATTAGTGTGTCTAACTAGGAGTTGTTAGGATGCATTAATGAGTCTGGACTCCGATCTAGTAGTTGTTAGGTTATGTTATAGAGTCTGGACTTGAACCTGGTCTGCATGTCAAAAGTTTTGCTTATCATTCGTATCAAAAATTATCTACTTACCCTCTTTAGTCTAGACACATCTTACTGCATTGATTGCATGAATAGTGTATAGACAATTCATATCTTAGCGTATCTGACAATTCATATCTTAGCGTACCTGTTACTGTACACCTTGCCTGATATCTCTCGTAAATTTCTCCTTAATTTAAGGGATCCTGGTACTATATATATCTATGCAAATTATGCATTGAGAATACCATCCAACTATCAATTGCTGTCACTAAACTCTTCATATCAAAAATCTTTCCTGAGATCGAGTAAGATGACCTCTACGAATCGACCAAGTTCCTCTGACTCTGAAGACAGAGTGACAGGAGCACACCAACCAATCAACTACCGTGATTACTGGAGAAAATGGGGGTGGGTTCGTGACATACTCACCCTATGGAGAAGGGAAGAAGGTACCCCATATCATGAATCGAATCTACCACCTAACCTTGGAGTACTTGACCTGCTCACCGGCGAACCCGTTCACAACACCGTTTATACCCTTTTTGCCAGAATTTTTCGTCTTGAGACTACCATTAACGGAACTAGAGAAGATATCTAATCTTTACCTCACACTGATAACCAACCAGGGTTAGTAGAAGAAGTTAAAGAACTCCAAGCTCGAGTGTTAACTTTAGAGAGCACGGTACACAATTTGCAAGCACCAGCAGTATCACCAACACCAGTAACATCACCAACCTTAGCACCAACAGCACTAGTACCACCAACAACAACATCCGCATCACCAGCTTCGACGTCTCATTCTGTACCTCGAGTATAATCATCGTTCTACATGAAGTTCTACATCGTTTATCTTCGTTCGACATGATGATTATGTAAACTCTAATGTTTTAGAGATTATATATTCTTGTTCAAACGGTAAATCAAATGAGTTTAATAACATATCGACTCATTAAACTATAATTACATCTGAAGAAAATATATATTTAAGTAGGTTTTTATAAAGATTGTAATTAAAAATTCTTTTGTACAAACTGTTAATGGTGAAAATATTTTAACGGGTAGGTAATACCCGAGGAATTTTCAGATTTCATATTAATAAGTTAAAATGTACATTCTTTGAAACTGATTCAACAGTCATATACTATCCTACTTACATCCACCGATATACAAATCCGTTCACCACAGAGTAACCATATTCATCCAATTACATATTTGGATTTTGACCTATCAGAATCCAACAAGTGGCATAATGAAGAAATAATGGACACAATAAAAATTGATTAGAAACAGATTAATTAACAATATGAAATTCTATTAAGAATCCACGCTAACAAAATCCTAGCTAACTGTTCCAAGCTAACTGTTATTTTCGTATTACAATTTAATTATCGCAATTTAGTTATCGCAATTTATTTTATCGCAATTTAATTATCGCAATTTTAATTATCGTCATTTAAATTCTGTTATTTACTTTACGCATTTTATTTATCGTCATTTAATTTCTGTATTTATTTTACGCACTTAAATATCAGGACACGTATACAAGGTTTTGACATATCATATCGACGCATCTATATATATTATTTAGAATCACCATAGACACTCTATATGCAGTAATGATCGAGTTCTCTATACAGGGTTAAGGTTGATTCTCAAATAATATATATACTTTGAGTTGTGATCGAGTCTGAGACGTATACGGGTCATGATACGTATTAATTAACTCGAATATTATATATTAAATTATATATGAATTATTGGACTGTTAAATGTCGACTATCGACTGTGGACTAATGACTTTGGACAATTAAAATGAATAAAAATATTGATTATAACATATGAAACTAAAAAAAAAAAAAAAAAAAAATTTCTTCAAGTTTGCCACTTGATTTCATCTTAAATCTCATTTGTATCTTGACAATTCCAGTCTGCGTTCAAACCTTTCATGATTCTTAAAAATACCTCAATCGAGAGGATGAACCAACCACACTTCAGCTACGAAAGGAAGGATTTATACATATAGTTATACACCTAAAAACACTCGGAACCTGAGTAAACATTTAACACGTATCTGTGCTAACTCCTTGGCGTTATTATTACCGAAAGTAACTTTACAATCTCTCTTCAAATTAGCCAATTTTGTCACAGCTCCAACAAGTCAACTTCAATTTTTCGTTCGAAACAACCTTATTATCACCTTTGCTTATATGTATGTTCTTTTATTGTTACCGGGAAACCTTTTATATTCCACCATATTACCGTCAGCGTTTAATCATCTAAAAACACAATTCTCTTGAAATCACCTCGGATCGATAACTAATGATTCAGGTATGGTAGCAGTAAATGTAGAGGAATCGGCAAACAGTACTTTGAAAACTCACAACATATCTACATCAACAGTTATATGTACAACATTTATCTTTTAGAATAATGATCGTCCATTCTGAAATTTTGAAAAGCACCCAGCCTACGAATTAATACATTGAACTTTGAAAAAGCTGAATGAAGCAGCAGAAACTGTAGATAACCGTAAATGACCTTAATCGTCAGAAGTTTAATGATAGAGAATAATATGTTGGAAAAGTTCAGAAACGTTGGAACTGGAAAACGGATAGTGTTAACCATGAAGGAGATCAAGGACAAATACAAGGACCATACCCTATATTCAAAGAATCCAGATAATTCTGAATCCGTTAAAATCTTTAGACAATATCTTGCCCCGAAGTCATGTTAAAAATCTTGCGGAAAATCTTTCTCCATCAACCATCGAACTTAGAAATTCCAAAATATCATCATCAATATCTTCAATATTTCTGAGGATATTTTCATAGATATTCTCGTCCGAAATTATATATCTCTTCGTTCTTCCTGTGTATCATTATATTGGAAACATTCAAGAGAAAATTTAGTACCGAAAAGCAGATTATGCGAAACTATGAAGGAAGCCATGGACAAATCACAAAGAATAAGTTTGACTTCAAAGAATCCAAATGATTCAATGACTGCTGAAGTCTTTAGCGAATATCTTGCTCCTTACTCTAAACCCTTGTGGACAATAGTTTCCATCGTCCTCTAATATTAGATACTCAAAGATGTTATTGTATCTTTTATTATAAATATCCTCCATATTTATGAAGATATTTTCATAACTATTCTTATTTGAAATCGTTAATCTTATCATGATATCAGTGTTACATCATATAGAAACTGTTAGTTTCTATATTCTGTAAACTTTCGAGCCTAAAATATGAATGCTATTGGAGTAATGTTGGGAACTGATGCATGAGTTAGTATAATATAATGACACTTGATCAACGTGATTATATTATAGTAAGTCATGCTGAGTTTCTAAATGGAACATGATGATTCACAGACTCTAACGTCATCACGTGTCATGTTACATAACTCTTTCATTCTGCTTAACTTCTGAACATATCAAGAAAATATATTCTTGATAGTTCTATACTCAGTGATTCTGATAATTTGACAAATCAAATCGTGATAATACCTTCTTTCTTATTTAGAACATGATGCTTATCCTAAATTCCATACTTACGAATTCCGGACCATTATTCGCTTGGCTCGCGGACGGGAAGAGAAAATAAAAGCATGAAGCTCCGAAATATAATGGAGAATATAAAGCCCGATAACAACTCCGAAACTACAAACCGTGTATATCAATGCGTATAGCAATATAAAGACACGGTAGAATAAAAAAAAACACTATAACCCCAAGGTAAGGGTAGAAGAAAGTAACTCCCTCCGGTGGTAAATGAAAAAGAAGAATGACAGATATGAAAGTTAAAAAGGATATCAAGGATTAGGATGAGATGGAGCATATTAACAAATAATATAAAGTATGAAGTGAGGAGAAAGAATAGAAGGTGCGAGTTGTAAGGAAACGATGGGGGGTGAATTTATAGAAAAATATCCAACAGATCAATCGAAACAGATTATTGCATCTAATCAATGAAGATCCTAATTTCCTTAATCGTCGAGGAACCAAATCTTATTACAAAAGATTTCCTTTAAATCCCATGAATTCCGGAAATCAATCATAATTACATCATCAGTTAAAACGATTCTACATTTACTCATTTCACTCTTTTACGATAGCTTCACTCATACCTTCGAGAAATCGAATTATTTTATCCGTATTTCTTAATCATGATAAAACTCTATATATCAGCGTATATTCGTCATATTAACATTCTTACTGTTAGCCATGACGACCTCTATCAAATTTCGGGACGAAATTTCTTTTAACGGGTAGGTACTGTGATGACCCAGAAATTTCCGATCAAATTTAAACTTTAATCTTTATATGTTTCCGACACGATAAGCAAAGTCTGTAATGTTGAGTCTCGAAAATTTTGAAATTTATATTCATGTAATTAATTACCCTTTGACCATGCCTGACGATTTACAAACAAATATGTGTATATATAAATACATGTGTAATATATATAATAAAATGAACATTAATAAAATTGTTGAAATTATCATTCTTGTTATTAGTGATATCATTATATTATTATTATCAGTATTTTTAAATTTAATATTATTACCGTATAAATAATAATATGATTATTATTATTAATATAATTATTATTAATTAGTATTATAATTATTATTATTACTAATATATTTATAATTTATAACAAACGAAAAGAAAAAGGAAAAATATGTACGAATCAGTTTCATGTTACCATCAAACAGTATGGATTTTTATTTCCGGTCTCTGAATTGATTACAAATCAATCACAGTTACACAATAAAATCTGATAGAATCAAATTTCAGATATAATAATTCAGTAAGAAACAAAAGATGATAGATATTAAAATCATAAATCGTACGAATCTGTTTCCAATCACGATCAAACCTTTTCAATTTTTGTTTCTGTGAGAATCAAAGGACAATAGATAATAACAAATATTGTTAACTATACATTCTGTTTGTTACTTCCTCCTGCATTCCCGCGACTTAATATTGACAAAGAAGAAATCAAGATGAATTACTTTGCATGCGATCTGTTTTCCATCACTTTCATAAATTATCTTCCTGTCTAGTTTTTGTTAGCTGTCGACTTCAAAGATGGCTACAAAACAAATCTTCCACTGTTATTAATTGAGTATTGATTGAATGATTGATAATTGATCGATATTTGTTATGTTTTACTTACACATTAAAAATCTTTAAGTAATATATATATATATATATATATATATATATATATATATATATATATATATATATATATATATATAGTTTTACATGCACGGAGAGAAGGGAGGTAGATAGATTAATGATAACAAATAACACTCACGACAACCACAATTCGTTCTTCCTTCTTTCTTTCTTGACTTTCTTTCATTCGTGAACCACACAACTACCATCACCAAATTTTTTCTTATTTCCTTTTAAACCGTCGACACCTTCAGATTGTAACCCATTAAACATCCACCAACCTTGTTTATTACTTTGATTGATCAACAAACCAAACATCTTCACCATCATCAAGAACCGCCATAAATATCACCATCAACTTGCTGTGCTTGTTTTCTGATCGTACCACACGTCACCACCAAGAAACCCAAATAGTTTTCTTGATTATTGTCTGTTACAATTGCTAAAATCACCACCGGTAATTGCCATTAGATTATTGTTTCTGTTTACTCGAAACAAACAATGAAACCACAACCACTTGTATTCGGTTGTTTGATATTTAATTCAAATGATCCAATCATTAGAACCATTAGTTAGTGCATGTGGGTATCCAAATGTTTTAGCTTTATAATAAGGCAGATAGTGGAATGAGTTGTCCAACATTATGTTTACGTTAAAAGGGAGATTTTATTATTGTTTCGGTCCCACACTGCTATCCAGTTCGATTACTTCTTGCTTCAATGACTAAGGCTTACCGTTTCCTATTTCCCATTCAAATGAACCTTGTATGCTACAGGTACTATGGTTTTATTTCCTGTCGAGAACCACTTCATAAAGTCTCACCCACAAAATCAACTAACCACCACCTTATAGTTTCTTTCTTTTCTTTTGAGCACTCGACAACCATGTTTAATATATACATACTTCTTTGGGTTGTTGTAGGACCGAACCATCACAAAAGCATTTAAAAGCATGCAAGTCTTATATATTTTTTTTTCGGTGGACATCTATAGTGGGAGACAAAAAGGGTAATTCTTGGTTTCTTTTTATGTAGTGATGAACATGATGATAATTAGGCATGGATATATAGCGCGTTTTTTTTTTCAAATGGAGGGTTTTGACTAGCAAAAGTAAGATTAGATATTAAGATTGATAATGGCCACGTGATGATGAAGCTCAACAACAATGATATTTTTTTTTCATTCTTTGTAAAGTCAAACGAGCCATGCACACATATATTCTTCCTATCGGATCATTATAGAAATACTAAGAATTGATCTTGGGCCGTAATTTGTTTGTTGGGCCAAGCCTAGGTTGGTTAGTGGACTTGAAACAGAAAATACGGGATATATATATTTAGACACGGATAAATGCAGAAAAACATTAGGGGTTCAATGGTTTAGAAGTTGGTATGGCAAGCGAGACGTCGCGGGTTCAAGCCTAGGCGATGGCATTTTTTTACCTCTTTTCTTTAAAGGTAGCCATTTATCACTTAATATTTATTATTTCATTATTATTATTATTATTATTATTTTTGAACAAATTAATACTACAAAATTATTTATATTAAGAAGTTAATAAAAAGATGATATAGTAAAGATTATGTAAAAATATTACAATTATATTATGAATGTAATTATGAATTAGAATTTTGGGAAGTTATAAATATAAGTTTAGGAATTAAAAGCAAAGATTTTTATGAATATTAATATTATTATTACTATTATTATTATTATTATTATTATCATTATTATCATTATCATTATTAGAATTAATGTTAATATTATTAGTATTATCATTATTATTAGTATTAACATTATTATTATCACTTTTATCATCATTATTATGGTATCATTATTATTACAAATATTAGTATTATTATAATTATTAATTTCACAATCACATGATCTTCATATAAAAATATATTTAAAATACATAACTTAACTATATTAATATTTTAATTACAAAATGAATATATTTAATAATGAAATATATAAGTTATTAATTACACCACTAATAATAGTACATATATATTTGTTCGATTACAAGTATCTGTTTTAATATATATATTACTGAAATAGGTCCGTGAATCCGAGGTCAACCATGTATTGTTCAGTTTAGTCATATGCATATTTTTACTACAAAATATCGTAGGTGAGTTTCATTTGATTCCCTTTTTACTCTTTACATTTTTGGGACTGAGAATACATGCGCTTTTATAAATGTTTGACGCAATAGACACAAGTACCTTAACTGCATTCTATGATAGAATTATCTGGGATTGGGGTTGATTATTATGACACACATTAGCCCCCGGTTTCCGTTAGAGCGTATGAGCTCCCGAGCCGGGTGGATGATTTATTATTTACGACATTTTGGCACCGGTTGTCCTATATTTTATAAACATGTGTTCAGCCGTGGGGTGTAAAGACCGGTACAGAGGTTCTATATTTTGAAGGCACATGTATTCAGCCGTGGGGTGAAAGACCGGCACAGATGGTTACTATTATATTATGAATCCTCACCAGGTGTTCTTCATATGAAATAAATTTTTTGTGCAGTTGGAATGGGACTTCTGCACGTTTTATAATATTTGAAATCTTGTGGTCTATTAAAATGATGAAAATGAAATGATTACTATAAACTGATGAACTCACCAACCTTTTGGTTGACACTTGAAAGCATGTTTATTCTCAGGTTTGAAAGAAATCTTCCGCTGTGCATTAGCTCATTTTAAGAATATTACTTGGAGTCATTCATGACATATTTCAAAAGACGTTGCATTCAAGTCGTTGAAGTTCATTAGAGATTTTTATTAAGTAAATGATAGATTAGGTCATTTATAGTTTGGATATTATGAAATGGTATGCATACCTGTCAACTTTCGATGTAATGAAAGTTTGTCTTTTAAAAACAAATGCAATGTTTGTAAAATGTATCATTTAGAGGTCAAGTACCTCGCGATATAATCAACTATTATGAATCGTTTATAATCAATATGGACTTCGTCCAGATGGATTAGGACGGGGCGTTTCAATAATTGGCATGGACTGGTTGAAAAAGGAGAGAGCAGAGGTCGTTTGTTGCAAAAATAGGATTCGCATTATGCGCGAAAAGGGAAAACCCTTAATGGTGTACGAAGAAAAGAGCAACGCGAAGTTAAATATTATTAGTAACCTGAAGGCGCAAAAGCTAATAAGAAAAGGTTGCTACGCAATTCTAGCACACGTCGATAAAATCAATCCCGAAGAAAGGAACATCAATGATATTCCCGTCGCAAAAGAATTTCCCGATGTATTTCCAAAATAATTATCAGGACTACCTCCACACGGATCCGTTGAATTTCAAATTGACCTTGTACCAGGAGCTGCACCAATAGCTCGTGCTCCTTACAGGCTCACACCTAGCGAAATGAAGGAACTACAAAGACAATTACAAGAACTTTTAGAGCGTGGTTTCATTCGACCAAGCACATCACTGTGGGGAGATCCTATTTTATTCATCAAAAAGAAGGATGGTACATTCAGGTTATATATCAACTACCGAGAGTTGAACAAACTCACCATCAATAACCATTATCCACTACCGAGAATCGACGACTTATCTGATCAACTACAAGGCTCGTCGATTTATTCGAAGATTGATTTACGTTCCGGGTATCATCAAATGCGGGTGAAGGAGGATGATATTCTAAAGACTGCATTTATAACGCGTTACGGTCATTATGAGTTTATGGTTATGCCGTTTGGATTAACTAACGCACCAGCTGTGTTCATGGACCTCATGAACCAAGTGTGTGGACCATATCTTGACAAGTTTGTCATTGTTTTCATTGATGACATACTTATTTATTCAAAGAATGATCAAGAGCACGAAGAACATTTGAGAAAAGTGCTACAATTGTTGAGGAAGGAAAAACTTTACGTTAAGTTTTCAAAGTGTGCATTTTGGTTGGAAGAAGTTCAATTCCTCAATCACGTAGTGAACAAAGAAGGTATTCAGGTTGATCCATCAAAGATTGAAACCGTTGAAAACTGGGAAACCCATAAAACTCCAAAGCATATACGCCAATTTTTATGATTGGCTGGTTACTACAGAAGATTCATCCAAGATTTTTCCAAAATAGTAAAACCCTTAACTGCACTAACGCATAAAGGAAAGAAATTTGAATGGAAGGATGAGTAAGAAAAAGAATTTCAATTGTTGAAGAAAAAGTTAACTACAACACCTATATTATCATTTCCTGAAGGGAATGATGATTTTGTGATTTATTGTGATGCTTCGAAGCAAGGTCTTGGTTTTGTATTAATGCAACGAAAGAAGGTAATTGCTTATGCGTCCAGACAATTGAAGATTCATGAGAAGAATTATACGACTCATGATTCGGAAATGGGCGCTGCTATTTTTGCATTAAAGATATGGAGGCACTACCTATATGGGGTCAAATGTACCATATATACCGACCACAAAAGTCTTCAATATATATTTGATCAAAAACAACTGAACATAAGGCAACGTATGTGGATTGAGCTATTAAATGATTACGACTTTGAAATTCGTTACCACCAGGGAAGACAAATATGGTAGCCGATGCCCTGAGTAGAAAGGACAAGGAACCTATTCGAGTAAAAGCTATGAATATAATTATTCATACTAACCTTACTACTCGAATAAAGGAGGCGCAACAAGGAGTTGTGAAAGAAGGGAATTTGAAGAATGAAATACCCAAAGGATCGGAGAAACATCTTAATATTCGGGAAGACGGAACCCGGTATATGGCTGAAAGAATTTAGGTACCAAAGTTTGGAGATGTGAGAGAAATGGTACTTAGGGAGGCACATAAAGCCAGATATTCAATACATCCAGGAGCTAGAAAGATGTACCAAGATCTCAAGAAACACTTTTGGTGGTCGGGTATGAAGGCTGATATCGCTACATACGTAGGGGAATGTTTGACTTGTTCTAAAGTCAAAGCTGAACATCAGAAACCATCAGGTCTACTTCAACAACCCGAAATCCCGGAATGGAAATAGGAAAACATTACCATGGATTTCATTACTAAATTGCCAAGGACTACAAGTGGTTATGATACTATTTGGGTAATAGTCGATCGTCTTACCAAATCAGCACACTTCCTACCAATGAGAGAGTATGACAAAATGGAGAAGTTAGCACGACTATACTTGAAGGAAGTCATCTCCAGACATGGAATACCAATCTCTATTATCTCTGATAGGGATGGCAGATTTGTTCAAGGTTTTAGCAGACATTACAACAAGCATTGGGGACTCATCTAGACATGAGTACTGCCTATCATCCACAATCTGATGGGCAAAGTGAAAGGACGATACAGACACTTGGGGACATGCTACGAGCATGTGTTATTGATTTTGAAAATGGTTGGGATCGACATCTAACTTTAGCAGAATTTTCCTACAACAACAGTTACCACTCGAGTATTGAGGCGGCACCATTTGAGGCACTTTACGGTAGAAAGTGCAGATCTCTGATTTGTTGGAGCGAGGTGGGGGATAAACAAATTACGGGTCCGGAGATAATCCAAGAAACTACCGAGAAAATCATTCAAAATCAACAACGGTTGAAAACCACCCAGAATCGACAAAAGAGCTACGCGGACATTAGAAGAAAAGATTTAGAATTTAAAATCAGTGACATGGTCATGCTTAGGGTATCACCTTAGAAAGGTGTTGTTCGTTTAAGAAAACGGGGAAAACTAAACACGAGATACATTGGGCCATTCAAGATTATTAATCGTGTCGGACCTGTAGCTTATCGACTTGAATTACCGCAATAATTAGCTTGCGTGCATAATACCTTTGATGTTTCGAATATGAAGAAATTCTTAGCTAAATAAGATCTCACTATTCCTTTAGACGAAATTAAGATCAATGAAAAACTACAATTCGTTGAAGAACCCATCGAGGTAATGGATCGTGAGGTTAAAGGACTTAAACAAAACAAAATACCAATCGTTAAGATTCGATGGAATGCTTGTAGAGGACCCGATTTCACCTGGGAGCATGAAGATCAGATGAAACAGAAATACCCGCACTTATTTCCAGATGATGCGTCAACACCTCCAACTGCTTAAAATTTTGGGACGAAATTTATTTAACGGGTAGGTACTGTAGTGACCCGAACTTTTTCATGATTATATATTATATGAAATTCATATTTACATGATTAAATGTTTCCAACATATTAAGCAACTAAACTTGTTAAGACTTGATTAATTGAAATAAGTTTTATGTAGACAATTGACACCCAATTTGTTCGGCAATTCACGAACGTTAAAACTTGTAAAAACGAGGTGATGATATATATATATATATATATATATATATATATATATATATATATATATATATATATATATATATATATATATATATATATATATATATATATATATATATATATATATATATATATATATATATATATATATATATATATATATATATATATATATTTAACATGATTTTATGATAAGTAAGTATCTCACTAAGTATATTAACAATGAGTTATATACATAAAATGAGACTAATGAAGTAAGAAACTCGAAATGATATATATAACGAATATCGTTATAACAATGTCTTAATTAAAATAAACACATATGTATCGTATTAAGATATCAATACACTATGTTTAACATGATAAAATGATAACTAAATATATCATTAAGTGTATTAACAATGAACTACATATATAAAACAAGACTACTAACTTAAGGATATCGAAACGAGTTATATATGTAATGATTATCGTTGTAATGACATTTTAACATATATATCGTATTATGATATATTCATACCCCATGTTATCATGATAATATAACAATTTAACATCTCATTAGATATAGTAACAGTGGGTTAATTGCATTAAACAAGATCGTTAACTTATAGGCTTCGAAACGAAACATACATGTAACGACTAACGATGAGTTAACAACATAATTAATATATATATATATATATATATATATATATATATATATATATATATATATATATATATATATATATATATATATATATATATATATAGTATTAAGATGTATTAATACACATTTGAAAGACTTCAAGACATATATCAAAACACTTATACTTAACAAAGATGGTTACATTTACATTCTCATTCATTTTCATCAACAATTCTACTCGTATTCATTCAGTACTCGTACTAGTATTATATCCAGCTTTTAGATGTATATACTATTGGTATATACACATAATAATTCAACTCTTAGCAGCCCTAGATAGTCAACAAACATGTGGAACCAACCTTTTGCTACTAGCTAGAATTATTACACTAAAAATCAATTTACAACTTGCATTTATGGGCATGCATGGCCACGTTTTTTGACACAATTCACACACTTGCATTTTTCAATTTTCTCTCATCCATTTGATCTCTCTCTAGTTCTATGACGATGTTCTAAGTGTTCTTCATCATCTTCATCAAAATCTACATCAATCTATCTCATAAATCCATACATAAATCAACTTACAAAATAACTACTCAAGAACACTTCAAGAATACTTTCAAGTTTGCTCGCTTACTTCCAAGTTTTCAAAATCTTTCCAAGTAATCATCTAAGATCAAGAAACCTTTGTTAATTACAGTAGGTTATCTTTCTAATTCAAGGTAATATTCATATCGAAACTTTGATTCGGTTTCTATAATCATAACTATCTTAATTCAAGTAGTAATCTTACTTGAACTTGTTTTCGTGTCATGATTCTGTCATGATTCTACTTCAAGAACTTCCAAGCCATCAAAGATGCTTTGAAGATCAAGTTATTTTTCATCATTTCTAGTAGATTTATCTACTATACTTGAGGTAGTAACGATGTTCATAACATTACTCGATTCATATATATATAACTATATTATTCGAAGAATATAACTTGTAATCACTAGAACATAGTTTAGTTAATTCTAAACTTGTTCGCAAACAAAGTTAATCCTTCTAACTTGACTTATAAAAACAACTTAACACATGTGTTATATCTATATGATATGCTAACTTAATGATTTAAAACTTGGAAACACGAAGAACACCGTAAAACCGGACATACGCCGTCGTAGTAAAACCGAGGGCTGTTTTGGGTTGGATAATTAAAAACTATGATAATCTTTGATTTGAAAGTTGTTCTTTTGGTAAAATGATATTTCATATGAACATGAAGCTATATCCAAAAATATTGGTTAAACTCAAAGTAAAAGTTTGTTTTTCAAAATGGTCATCAAGACGACGTTCTTTCGACTGAAATGACTATCTCTTTCAAAAAAGACTTGTAACCAGTAACTCGACTATAAACCATCACTTTTTCTGTTTAGCTTCATAAATTTTAGTTTGAAATGAAATCATAGAAATTTGATTCACTCAAAACGGATCTATAACGAAAAAATTATGGGTAAAACAAAATTGGATAGAATTGCTAGTTTTAGGTACGGAAATTTTTATAACAAATCTATACTAACTATATCTTAGCTAACTTCTTCTATTATACATGTCTTGATAGACCATAGACATGTATACAATGTTTTGACATATCATATTGACATCATCTATATATATTATTTTGAATAACCCATAAGACACTATATGCGGTAATATATATACCATGGATTGTGATCGAGTCTGAGACATGAATACAATATATATAGTGTCTTATGGGTCGAGGTTGATTCTAAAATAATATATAACCCATAAGACACTATATGGGTCGAGGTTGATTCTAAAATAATATATATACCATGGATTGTGATCGAGTCTGAGACATGAATACAATGGGTCGTGGATTGATTCGAGATAATATGTATAATATGGGTCTTGAAAATATTAAGACAATATACTATATCGATTTATTTATGTACTACTAACTGTGGACTACTAATTGTGGACTACTAACGTTGGACTGCTAACTTAACAACTTAAATCGTCAACACGTAATAAAAATGTTGTGAATATATTTCGATCATACTTTGATATGTATGTATATAATTGTTATAGGTTCGTGAATTGACCCGTGGCCAGGTCTTATTTCTGATGAATTGAAAATCTGCAAAAGTGAGTTATAGTCCCATTTTTTACTCTCGAATATTTTTGGGATGAGAATACATGCAGTTTTATAATGTTTTACAAAATAGGCACAAGTACTTGAAATTACATTCTATGGTTGGATTATTATACCGGATATTACCCTTTTTAGCTTGGTAGCCTAAGAATTGGTGTTTATTATAAGTGCCACCAATTGACGCGAATCCTAAAGATAGATTTATTGGGTCTAACAAATCGCATCCGGGTTACGAATGCTTTAGTACTTCGATTTATAATGTCCGATTAGAGTCCCGGAATGATGGGGATATTCTAGATGCATTTGTGTTAATGTCGGTTACCAGGTGTTCACTATATGAATGATTTTTATACACTTACGATTGTATGTTTATTTGAAAAATGAAATCTTGTGGTCTATTATTACAATTTGATATATATATATAGATTAAAAATATAACTCACCAACATTTTTGTTGACGTTTTAAGCATGTTTATTCTCAGGTGATTATTAAGAGCTTCTCCTGTTGCATGCTAATTAAGGACAAGATTGAAATGTCCCGTTCTTATTGATTAAAAACGTTCCATATTAATTGATTTCGTTGCGAGGTTTTGACCTCTATATGAGATGTTTTTCAAAGACTGCATTCATTTTTAAACAAACCATAACCTTTATTTCATCAATAAATGTTTAAAAAGCTTTACGTAGATTATCAAATAATGATAATCTAAAATATCCTGTTTACACACGACCATTACATAATGGTTTACAATACAAATATGTTACAACAAAATAAGTTTCTTGAATGCAGTTTTTACACAATATCATACAAGCATGGACTCCAAATCTTGTCCTTATTTAAGTATGCGACAGCGGAAGCTCTTAATAATCACATGAGAATAAACATGCTTAAAACGTCAACAAAAATGTTGGTGAGTTATAGGTTTAACCTATATATATCAAATCGTAACAATAGACCACAAGATTTCATATTTCAATACACATCCCATACATAGAGATAAAAATCATTCATATGGTGAACACCTGGTAACCGACAATAACAAGATGCATATATAAGAATATCCCCATCATTCCGGGACACCCTTCGGATATGATATAAATTTCGAAGTACTAAAGCATCCGGTACTTTGGATGGGGTTTGTTAGGCCCAATAGATCTATCTTTAGGATTCGCGTCAATTAGGGTGTCTGTTCCCTAATTCTTAGATTACCAGACTTAATAAAAAGGGGCATATTCGATTTCGATAATTCAACCATAGAATGTAGTTTCACGTACTTGTGTCTATTTTGTAAATCATTTATAAAACCTGCATGTATTCTCATCCCAAAAATATTAGATTTTAAAAGTGGGACTATAACTCACTTTCACAGATTTTTACTTCGTTGGGAAGTAAGACTTGGCCACTGGTTGATTCACGAACCTATAACAATATATACATATATATCAAAGTATGTTCAAAATATATTTACAACACTTTTAATATATTTTGATGTTTTAAGTTTATTAAGTCAGCTGTCCTCGTTAGTAATCTAGAACTAGTTGTCCACAGTTAGATGTACAGAAATAAATCGATAAATATTATCTTGAATCAATCCACGACCCAGTGTATACGTATCTCAGTATTGATCACAACTCAAACTATATATATTTTGGAATCAACCTCAACCCTGTATAGCTAACTCCAACATTCACATATAGAGTGTCTATGGTTGTTCCGAAATATATATAGATGTGTCGACATGATAGGTCGAAACATTGTATACGTGTCTATGGTATCTCAAGATTACATAATATACAATACAAGTTGATTAAGTTATGGTTGGAATAGATTTGTTACCAATTTTCACGTAGCTAAAATGAGAAAAATTATCCAATCTTGTTTTACCCATAACTTCTTCATTTTAAATCCGTTTTGAGTGAATCAAATTGCTATGGTTTCATATTGAACTCTATTTTATGAATCTAAACAGAAAAGTATAGGTTTATAGTCGGAAAAATAAGTTACAAGTCGTTTTTGTAAAGGTAGTCATTTCAGTCGAAAGAACGACGTCTAGATGACCATTTTAGAAAACATACTTCCACTTTGAGTTTAATCATAATTTTTGGATATAGTTTCATGTTCATAATAAAAATCATTTTCTCAGAATAACAACTTTTAAATCAAAGTTTATCATAGTTTTTAATTAACTAACCCAAAACAGCCCGCGGTGTTACTACGACGGCGTAAATCCGGTTTTACGGTGTTTTTCGTGTTTCCAGGTTTTAAATCATTAAGTTAGCATATCATATAGATATAGAACATGTGTTTAGTTGATTTTAAAAGTCAAGTTAGAAGGATTATCTTTTGTTTGCGAACAAGTTTAGAATTAACTAAACTATGTTCTAGTGATTACAAGTTTAAACCTTCGAATAAGATAGCTTTATATGTATGAATCGAATGATGTTATGAACATCATTACTACCTTAATTTCCTTGGATAAACCTACTGGAAAAGAGAAAAATGGATCTAGCTTCAATGGATCCTTGGATGGCTCGAAGTTCTTGAAGCAGAATCATGACACGAAAAAAAGTTCAAGTAAGATCATCACTTGAAATAAGATTGTTATAGTTATAGAAATTGAACCAAAGTTTGAATATGATTATTACCTTGTATTAGAATGATAACCTACTGTAAGAAACAAAGATTTCTTGAGGTTGGATGATCACCTTACAAGATTGGAAGTGAGCTAGCAAACTTGAAAGTATTCTTGATTTTATGAAACTAGAACTTTTGGAATTTATGAAGAACACTTAGAACTTGAAGATAGAACTTGAGAGAGTTCAATTAGATGAAGAAAATTGAAGAATGAAAGTGTTTGTAGGTGTTTTTGGTCGTTGGTGTATGGATTAGATATAAAGGATATGTAATTTTGTTTTCATGTAAATAAGTCATGAATGATTACTCATATTTTTGTAATCTTATGAGATATTTCATGCTAGTTGCCAAATGATGGTTCCCACATGTGTTAGGTGACTCACATGGGCTGCTAAGAACTGATCATTGGAGTGTATATACCAATAGTACATACATCTAAAAGCTGTGTATTGTACGAGTACGAATACGGGTGCATACGAGTAGAATTGTTGATGAAACTGAACGAGAATGTAATTGTAAGCATTTTTGTTAAGTAGAAGTATTTTGATAAGTGTATTGAAGTCTTTCAAAAGTGTATAAATACATATTAAAACACTACATGTATATACATTTTAACTGAGTCGTTAAGTCATCGTTAGTCGTTACATGTAAGTGTTGTTTTGAAACCTTTAGGTTAACGATCTTGTTAAATGTTGTTAACCCAATGTTTATAATATCAAAAGAGATTTTAAATTATTATATTATCATGATATTATGATGTACGAATATCTCTTAATATGATATATATACATTAAATGTCGTTACAACGATAAACGTTACATATATGTCTCGTTTCAAAATCATTAAGTTAGTAGTCTTGTTTTTACATATGTAGTTCATTGTTAATATAATTAATGATATGTTTACTTATCATAATATCATGTTAACTATATATATAACCATATATATGTCATCATATAGTTTTTTTTACAAGTTTTAACGTTCGTGAATCACCGGTCAACTTGGGTGGTCAATTGTCTATATGAAACCTATTTCAATTAATCAAGTCTTAACAAGTTTGATTGCTTAACATGTTGGAAACATTTAATCATGTAAACATCAATCTCAATTAATATATATAAACATGGAAAAGTTCGGGTCACTACAGTACCTACCCGTTAAATAAATTTCGTCCCGAAATTTTAAGCTGTTGAAGGTGTTGATGAATCTTCTGGAAATAGATGCGGGTATTTCTTCTTCATCTAATCTTCACGCTCCCAGGTGAACTCGGGTCCTCTACGAGCATTCCATCGAACCTTAACAATTGGTATCTTGTTTTGCTTAAGTCTTTTAACCTCACGATCCATTATTTCGACGGGTTCTTCGATGAATTGGAGTTTTTCGTTGATTTGGATTTCATCTAACAGAATAGTGAGATCTTCTTTAGTAAAACATTTCTTCAAATTCGAGACGTGGAAAGTGTTATGTACAGCCGCGAGTTGTTGAGGTAACTCAAGTCGGTAAGCTACTGGTCCGACACGATCAATAATCTTGAATGGTCCAATATACCTTGGATTTAATTTCCCTCGTTTACCAAATCGAACAACGCCTTTCCAAGGTGAAACTTTAAGCATGACCATCTCTCCAATTTCAAATTCTATATCTTTTCTTTTAATGTCAGCGTAGCTCTTTTGTCGACTTTGGGCGGTTTTCAACCGTTGTTGAATTTGGATGATCTTCTCGGTAGTTTCTTGTATAATCTCCGGACCCGTAATCTGTCTATCTCCCACCTCACTCCAACAAATCGGAGACCTGCACTTTCTACCATAAAGTGCTTCAAACGGCGCCATCTCAATGCTTGAATGGTAGCTGTTGTTGTAGGAAAATTCTGCTAACGGTAGATGTCGATCCCAACTATTTCCGAAATCAATAACACATGCTCGTAGCATGTCTTCAAGTGTTTGTATCGTCCTTTCGCTCTGCCCATCAGTTTGTGGATGATAGGCAGTACTCATGTCTAGACGAGTTCCTAATGCTTGCTGTAATGTCTGCCAGAATCTTGAAATAAATCTGCCATCCCTATCAGAGATAATAGAGATTGGTATTCCATGTCTGGAGACGACTTCCTTCAAATACAGTCGTGCTAACTTCTCCATCTTGTCATCTTCTCTTATTGGTAGGAAGTGTGCTGATTTGGTGAGACGATCAACTATTACCCAAATAGTATCAAAACCACTTGCAGTCCTTGGCAATTTAGTGATGAAATCCATGGTAATGTTTTCCCATTTCCATTCCGGGATTTCGGGTTGTTGAAGTAGACCTGATGGTTTCTGATGCTCAGCTTTGACCTTAGAACACGTCAAACATTCTCCTACGTATTTAGCAACATCGGCTTTCATACCCGGCCACCAAAAATGTTTCTTGAGATCCTTGTACATCTTCCCCGTTCCAGGATGTATTGAGTATCTGGTTTTATGAGCTTCTCTAAGTACCATTTCTCTCATATCTCCAAATTTTGGTACCCAAATCCTTTCAGCCCTATACCGGGTTCCGTCTTCCCGAATATTAAGATGCTTCTCCGATCCTTTGGGTATTTCATCCTTTAAATTTCCCTCTTTTAAAACTCCTTGTTGCGCCTCCTTTATTTGAGTAGTAATGTTATTATGAATCATTATATTCATAGATTTTACTCGAATGGGTTCTCTATCCTTCCTGCTCAAGGCATCGGCTACCACATTTGCCTTCCCCGGGTGGTAACGAATCTCAAAATCGTAATCATTCAATAATTCAATCCACCTACGCTGCCTCATATTCAGTTGTTTCTGATTAAATATGTGTTGAAGACTTTTGTGGTCGGTATATATAATACTTTTGACCCCATATAAGTAGTGCCTCCAAGTCTTTAATGCAAAAACAACCGCGCCTAATTCCAAATCATGCGTCGTATAATTTTGTTCGTGAATCTTCAATTGTCTAGACGCATAAGCAATCACCTTCGTTCGTTGCATTAATACACAACCGAGACCTTGCTTTGATGCGTCACAATAAATCACAAAATCATCATTCCCTTCAGGAAATGACAATATAGGTGCCGTAGTTAGCTTTTTCTTCAATAACTGAAACGCTTTCTCTTGTTCATCATTCCATTCAAATTTCTTCCCTTTATGCGTTAATGCAGTCAAGGGTTTTGCTATTCTGGAAAAGTCTTGGATGAACCTTCTGTAGTAACCAGCTAGTCCTAAAAACTGGCGTATGTGTTTCGGAGTTTTCGGGGTTTCCCACTTTTCAACAGTTTCTATCTTTGCCGGATCCACCTTAATACCTTCTTTGTTCACTATGTGACCGAGGAATTGAACTTCTTCCAACCAAAATGCACACTTTGAAAACTTAGCGTACAATTCTTCCTTCCTCAATACTTCTAACACCTTTCTCAAATGTTCACCGTGTTCTTGGTCATTCTTTGAGTAAATAAGTATGTCATCAATGAAAACAATGACAAACTTGTCAAGGTATGGTCCACACACTCGGTTCATAAGGTCCATGAACACATCTGGTGCATTAGTTAAACCAAACGGCATGACCATAAACTCGTAATGACCGTAACGTGTTCTGAAAGCAGTCTTTGGAATATCATCTTCTTTCACCCGCATTTGATGATACCCGGAACGTAAGTCAATCTTTGAATAAACAGACGAGCCTTGTAGTTGATCAAATAAGTCATCGATTCTCGGTAGTGGGTAGCGGTTCTTGATGGTAAGTTTGTTCAACTCTCGGTAGTCGATACACAACCTGAATGTACCATCTTTCTTCTTGACAAACAAAACAGGAGCTCCCCACGGTGATGTGCTTGGTCGAATGAAACCACGCTCTAAAAGTTCTTGTAATTGGCTTTGCAGTTCTTTCATCTCGCTGGGTGCGAGTCTGTAAGGAGCACGAGCTATTGGTGCAGCTCCTGGTACAAGATCTATTTGAAATTCAACGGATCGATGTGGGGGTAATCCCGGTAATTCTTTCGGAAATACATCGGGAAATTCTTTTGCAATGGGAACATCATTGATGCTCTTTTCTTCAGTTTGTACTTTCTTGACGTGTGCTAGAACAGTATAGCAACCTTTTCTTATTAGTTTTTGTGCCTTCAAATTACTAATAAGATGTAGCTTCGTGTTGCCCTTTTCTCCGTACACCATTAAGGGTTTTCCTTTTTCTCGTATAATGCGAATTGCATTTTTGTAACAAACGATCTCCGCTTTCACTTCTTTCAACCAGTCCATACCGATTATCACATCAAAACTCCCTAACTCTACTGGTATCAAATCAATCTTAAATGTTTCGCTAACCAGTTTAATTTCTCGATTCCGACATATATTATCTGCTGAAATTAATTTACCATTTGCTAATTCGAGTAAAAATTTACTATCCAAAGGCGTCAATGGACAACTTAATTTAGCACAAAAATCTCTACTCATATAGCTTCTATCCGCACCCGAATCAAATAAAACGTAAGCAGATTTATTGTCAATAAGAAACGTACCCGTAACAAGCTCCGGGTCTTCCTGTGCCTCTACCGCATTAATATTGAAAACTCTTCCACGGCCTTGTCCATTCGTCTTCTCCTGGTTCGGGCAATTTCTAATAATGTGGCCTGGTTTTCCACATTTATAACAAACTACATTGGCATAACTTGCTCCGACACTACTTGCTCCGCCATTACTCGTTCCGACACCATTTGTTCCTTTCGTTCTATTAACCCCTGGTCCGTAGACCTCACACTTCGCCGCGCTATGACCATTTCTTTTACACTTGTTGCAAAATTTGGTGCAGAACCCCGAGTGATTCTTTTCACACCTTTGGCATAGTTGCTTCTGATTGTTGTTGTTGTTGTTGCGGTTATTATTGTTGTTGGGATGATTGTTGTAGTTGCTGTTGTTGTTGTTGTTGTTGTTGTTGTTGTTGGGCCGTTTGTTGTAGTTGCGATTGATGTTGCGATTGTTGGGATAATTGTTGCGATTATTGTTGTAATTGCTGTTGTTGTTGTATTGGTGATTCTTATCACCGTTTTCCTCCCACTTTCTTTTGACTTGCTTCACATTGGCCTCTTCAGCAGTCTGTTCTTTAATTCTTTCTTCAATCTGGTTTACTAGTTTGTGAGCCATTCTACATGCCTGTTGTATGGAGGCGGGCTCGTGTGAACTTATATCTTCTTGGATTCTTTCCGGTAATCCTTTCACAAACGCGTCGATCTTCTCTTCCTCATCTTCGAATGCTCCCGGACACAATAGGCACAATTCTGTGAATCGTCTTTCGTACGTGGTAATATCAAATCCTTGGGTTCGTAACCCTCTAAGTTCTGTCTTGAGCTTATTGACCTCGGTTCTAGGACGGTACTTCTCGTTCATCAAGTGCTTGAATGCTGACCACGGTAGTGCGTACGCATCGTCTTGTCCCACTTGCTCTAGATAGGTATTCCACCATGTTAACGCAGAACCTGTGAAGGTATGCGTAGCGTACTTTACTTTGTCCTCTTCAGTACACTTACTTATGGCAAACACCGATTCGACCTTCTCGGTCCACCGTTTCAATCCGATCGGTCCTTCGGTTCCATCAAATTCCAAAGGTTTGCAGGCAGTGAATTCTTTGTAGGTGCATCCTACACGATTTCCTGTACTGCTAGATCCAAGGTTATTGTTGGTATGTAGCGCAGCCTGTACTGCGGCTATGTTTGAAGCTAGAAAAGTACGGAATTCCTCTTCATTCATATTCACGGTGTGTCGAGTAGTCGGTGCCATTTCCTTCAAAATAGTTAAATGGAACAAGTTAATCATACAGAATATTAAGAGTAGTTAATAGTATTTCGTAGCATAATATGAACTCATTTATAAAAGCTTTTTCTTCATATTAGCGTTTTATAAGTTTAAATTCGGGTAGTACCTACCCGTTAAGTTCATACTTAGTAGCTAATATACAATTCAACTACTACAATTCTATATGAAAAACTGATTATAATAATATTTCGCGTTCAAACTTTTATACAATATTTTACAAACTTACAATACCGCTTATTTTACATAAAGCATGAAATATAGCACACAATAACTTTGATACAAGATAGTTGTGAAGACAATTCTAGCTAGTACACAAGTCGTTCAGCAAAGGCAATAAAGACACGTAATTCATACGTCCAGAAACAAGTCATGCATTCTGGTTTTACTAGGACTACTTCCCATCCTTGGTCTTGTGCAACATAACCGTTATGGCCGTTGATAAGACAGCGTGTTGTAACGTCATCAAAGGGATGAGGGTTACGTAATGTCCAACAGTCCCGTAATAATCTAAAAACCTCATTTCTTACCCCAATTACCGACTCCGTCACTTGTGGAAACGTTTTGTTTAATAGTTGTAGCCCGATGTTCTTGTTCTCACTTTGGTGAGAAGCGAACATTACTAATCCGTAAGCATAACATGCTTCTTTATGTTGCATGTTAGCCGCTTTTTCTAAATCACGAAGTCCAATATTCGGATATATTGAGTCAAAATAATTTCTTAACCCGTTGCGTAAAATAGCATTTGGGTTCCCCGCAATATATGCGTCAAAGTAAACACATCGTAACTTATGGGTTTCCCAATGTGATATCCCCCATCTTTCAAACGAAAGTCTCTTATAAACCAAGACATTCTTGGAACGTTCTTCGAATGTCTTACAAACTGATCTCGCCTTAAATAGTTGTGCCGAAGAATTCTGGCCGACTCTAGACAAGAT